>NW_021703778.1:16746612-16849614 GCF_005190385.1 Monodon monoceros
GAGAGAGAGAGAGAGAGAGAGAGAGAGAGAGAGAGAGAGGGTGTGTGTGTGTGTGTGTGTGTGTGTGTGTGTGCGTTTTGACTCAGTTCAGCCCAACTCCTTACACCAAGGCCTTTGGTTACTGGTATCTGCTTTCAAAGTTCCTCCAGTTAGGAAATGTGGAATATTATCAAAGGGAAATGCATGTAAAGCAAAAGGAAAACACTGAAACAAGCCTCCGCAGAGGTTAGCGTGAGCTTCTCTCTTCTGGAACTTTCCTTCTCCTCATCCCTCAGAATGAATATTTCTACCAGAAAATGTAGTGAACAGAGAAGGGGCTTGCTGATGTATTCTTACAGCTACAGAGGGTCTTCTTGGAGATTACTCTCTTCTGTGGGATTAATCCATCATAGGGCTGATGGACCAAACCAAACAGGATGTGGTTTAGAAGCCAACTGCTTTCTGCTCCTCTGGAATAAGAGAAGGCATGAATAATCTAGCACCAACTGTTAATTTTTCCCACAAAAGACAATATTACCAAATTTGGAGATGAGCAGAGTTTCAGCCTGAGTTGCTTTGTCAAGTAATTCTATTTCTAAAGTCACTGGAGGGTGTAGTAATCGATTAGTCCCTAGTGCCATTTTTATTTCTTTGGATCAACAAAGTTCATATCCCATCCAGGCATTATGTCTCTTGACTTCTTTTTTTCCTCTTGTCTCCTGGCATTCTAATCAGGGCAGAGTCACAGTTGTTTTGAGGAAAGCACTCCCAAGAGCTTTAATTAGAGCTAGAAGGATAAATCTATTTACAGTGCAGTGAACACGATCATTAATAAAACACTGGAATAATTAACGAATTAAATTCTGCTTTGTGTGTGAATGGCTACACCAGGATTTAGGAGAACATGTTTTCTGATCAGACACATTCTACACACTTAGTTTGCAGATCTGAAAAGAAAAATCCGAGCCTGCTTTTTTCTGAGATCCACAGTCTCGTAGACTGCCAGAGCTTGAATGGAGAAGGCTACGTCACCTTTATTTTATAGAAAAAGAAATTCAGTGTCAATGAGGTTAATGGCTTGGGATCTAATAATGTGCTTGAAAATTAAGAATTTTTACAGCGCCACCAATACACTGAGTCTTTCCTTAGAATCCTTGATTATTTAACCAGAAACAAAAGAAGATAAAGATGAAATGAGTAATAAGATCAGCAGTTCTAGGACACGGAACAGAATGGAATACTCTGAAGAATGTGAGCAAATCTCACCGCGTGATTAACTCTGCAATTGACAAGTAGGAGGTTTTCGCTTCTCAGGATATGAAGTGGCCTTTAGAACAGGATGTGACCACGTGGAAATGTTCAAGCCGGGACTTCCCTTCATGCTTCTCCTCACTAAAGGGCTTCTTGCCCTGGTTCTTAAGCTTTTTGCCAGACAACAGATCCCACAGGAAGCACCATGGAGGACATCCACACCGGCGGTTAACGATGCATTGTTTTTTTATGTCACTCGGTAATTTCCTAGAGAAAACAATTGAACCAAAGACTGTTCCTGTCTTGAGGGAGAGTCAGTTTCCAGGGCTGCCTTATTAATTTAACACATGCAAGTGTTTGTCCTTGTTGCTACAGCACCATATTTGGTGGGGTATATTTCATGCAAAATGTGACAAAGCCGAAAAAGAAAACAAATGCCATCCTTATTCTGATGTGCATACAAACAGGACTGTCAAGTACAAATAAATGGTCCTGTGATGGGAGGCATGTACCTCCTGCCCTCAGCCTCCCTTATGCTGTGCTTGTGGGTTAACTTATAAAACATCTATCCAATGAAAACAAGCCCGCCACTTCCAAGGAGTTTCAGAAAAGCTGGAAGCACATGAAATTATTCATAATTAGGTGATGGGTGGATGTTAAGACCTCCCACCAAGTACACAGACGCAACTAGTGTGGAAATGAGCCCGCTGAGATCCCGCAGAAGAAAAAGATCATTTTCCCTCAAGGTGAACTGACGCTGAGCTCCTCTGACATCCACGTCCCGGAGGGGCTGAGGAGTAAGGGCTCCCCATTCTTGGTTTAGAAGCAGGAAGCCCCCGCTCATCCTGGTGTGAGGCTTCTCAGCACGAGGAAAAGCACAAAGGGTTGCAGACGGATGCTTCACAAGATACACCTGAATATATAGGAATTAGTGATAAAGATAAAGCACATCGAAGAGTAAAGAAGCAGGTGTTGGAGTCCAACAGACCTTGCTTCCAAGCCCGTGACCTTGGGCATTTACTCATATCTCCAAACCTCAGGGTCCTCATTTTAAAAATAAGGATAGGGCTTCCCTGGTGGCGCAGTGGTTGAGAGTCCGCCTGCCGATGCAGGGGACACGGGTTCGTGCCCCGGTCCGGGAAGATCCCATATGCCGCGGAGCGGCTGGGCCCGTGAGCCATGGCCGCTGAGCCTGCGCGTCCGGAGCCTGTGCTCCACCACGGGAGAGGCCACAACAGTGAGAGGCCCGTGTACCGCAAAAAAAAAAGGATAACTGAATCTCTGTCACAGGACTGCTCTGAGGATTGAATAAACATGAGTCAAGTACTCAGCAGAAGTTGGGGCACATAGGAAATACTCGATACATGGCGACTATCCCATGAATACCACAAGTGTCATTTGTGCTGTCCTCCTTCCAGGACGTGTGGAATTGCTGCCCCTTGGAAGTTAAGCGTGGCCGGCCGTGGGATGTGCTTTGGCAATGAACTTGGTGTCATGCTCCTCAATGGAGCCTCACGGGTCAGCGTGCTTGGCCACACTCCCTTCCTCCCTCTGCCTTGGTGACAGGTTTCGGGTGACGGCCGCTCCCTCCAACTAGGTCCTGCTGTGAGAAGATGTGGGGCAGACGCCCTGCCGGCCAGAGATGGGGGGTGGCATGAGCAAAAAGGAAACCTTATTGTCTGGAGGCTTTGGGTTACTTATCTTATCCCGACCATACTTTGATAGAAAGAGTTGGACCATTTGAGATTTTTCTTCTGGGGCCATCTCAAATGGTGCCCAAGTCCTGAGAGTGATATAAACCCTGTCCCGCTGACAAATGCTTTGTGAGAGCCCATTCTGTCTCCAGGCATCTACTGACACAGAATTCCTTGCCCAGAAGAATTGCTACCGTTACATTTTCTGAACTCTTGCAAGACTAACATCCCTAAATTACTGAGTGTTCTCCATCCTGCCGAGAATAGAACTACATTACCATGCAAACATGCTTAGCACTGCAAAATGTAAGCTTCTCTCTAGAGGCACGTCTGTCAATCACATGGAACTGCTGGTTGGTGTGGGGATGTGGAAACACAAGTCTCCAAGAGCTACTTTGACGTAGACAAGTTCATTTCATTTCTGACTTAATCTAGAGCTGGATTCAGCAATCCCACCCAAGGTAAAAGCCTCTTCTTTTCTCACCCTCTACACATTTCTCAGTGTTATCATTTCGAGGTTAGTGTGAGTTCAGCCTTCTGAAATAGGCCATTTCACTTTAAGTGTATGTTAAACTAATATTGACCTTTCCAAAGTAAAACAAAATCTGGTATTTGTGCTCAACAGACTGAAACAGGCATAGATTTAGAAAGTAGGGTAATATTAATCATCCTGGTATATTTTCTTGCTTAGAAACTCTCCCTGGGAATTAGTCATTTTTATATATCTCGCAATTAGTCCAGGACAGGCTCTGCCTACTCTCCTGAAGAGGAAATCTGGATCCTTCAGCAAATAACATTGGATAATTTGCCCACAGTTTAACCCACACAGCCAGATATGATGTTTCATTTGACAGTGGGTGAAAAAGTCAAGAACATGAACATCAGGCCTTGGGTGGGAGTATCCAGACATCAAGGTTGGGCAAGTTTAGGCTTTGGGAGTGGTGCCAGTGATGAACTGGAGATGAGTCCGCGTGGAGGTGCAGAGGAGGGGAGCCTGTGGGGAGTGGAAGGGTGAAGGCAGGGAGGGGAATATTAGAGCAAAGTGGGGAGAGCAGAACCGACATCACTATTAAGGACAGAGATGTGTACATTTCATATGTCTGTGTCTGTACGTAATCCACAGAGACCAATACCTTCAACTAAACCACTTCTTGGGCACGTGCTACTTGGACCAGTGTGGGAAAGTAAACCTCAACCCCGTTCTGCTCTTCTCCTACCCTGAGCAAACAAACAAACAAAACATCTTACAAAACAATGACTTCAGGAAATAAAAATCTGTTAAAGTAGGAAGCACATCCATAGAAAATGTATGGCTGTTGTGGGAAAAAAAACCCTCAGATCTTTTAGTTGTTACCCAAGTGAGACATCTGTGCTCAGATTCTGTAAGAGTCATATGTAAGTATCTGAGAAGATAAGGGATTTTCAGGGATGTCATCTAGGCCTGCTTTTCTCTGATCCTGTGAATTCTGCAAAGTGATTACACTCGGTGGTGGTCCCTGTCCTTCTCGTTGGAAGGCATTAGTCACGGCGTTGCTTTTTTTCAACAACCGTTTTAGATGACCCAAATCTTCCACCCTGAGTGTGCCAAGTATAAGCCACATACCTGGATCCACTCTTTGTAGGAATCCTCTCCAGGGGTCCACCCATTCTCAGGATAGTGGAGGCGGGAACGTTCGGCAGACCAGTTGGTGCTGTACTGGGAAGAAGCTGTGATCTGGTCAGAGTGAATCTCTCCGGATTCCATGCCCAGAGCTTCCATACACTTGAAGTCTGAAGGGGAAAAAAAAAAAAAAAAAAAATGACCCTAAGTCATCAAAACGAAGGGGACCTAGGATGCATATTTCCTTTTTTGATCTGGAAAACTAAAACGGACTTTTCGATGTTCACACAGTCTTACAAAAGATGACAACGAGGGACGTATTGGATTGTAGCACCGATACGTGCATTTTCATGGCAAGAATGCTGAAAAGCAAGGCTATGAAGATCTCACAGTTGATTATTTTTCCAACAGGGCTTAGGTTGATATAAATACTATAAATACTATTAGAAAGTTTTTAGGAAATGATGGAAATTCAGATTTATTTTCAAAGTTGAATGTATGCAGATATGTCATATGCATACACATCAAGAGTTACATTTAAATAAAATTGTACTATTTCCTCTAAGATCTAAGAAAAGTGAAAAAGACTCTTTGTCCATTTATAGCCCATATTTGGTGGGCTAAGTAGACTTTAACTCTCCATCTTTCAGAGTCCTTGCAATTGGCACCCAGGCCTCCCCCTTTGTTATGCCCCTGCCCTGGACTGGCCATAGTTATTAACACCCTTGGTTTACTTTATTAAAACACAACAGTATCCATCAGGGTAAAGTGCAGTATCATAGGGTCCCAAAGAGCACCACAGTTTTACAGCATAAATAGTAATATTCACAACGATGACCATGAATCATGAAAACATATATTCCATTGGGCCTCATATACTCAGCAAACAATGAAATATGAACTATGATACTGGGAAGCGAATAATCAATTTTAGGAATATGTAAAGTACCAAAGTGCAAAAAAAACTTTAGAGATTAAAAAGAAGATTCTCAACCATCCAGAAAAACTTCAACTAACCAAATTTCCACATTTTCTGAATTTTCTATCATAATTAATAAGGTTTGTGGCATAAAAGGTTTTCTTTCACCGGTTTTCTACTTTTAAGCTTAGGTTTGTTATTTGGAATATAAAATGGCACAAAAATACATGAATGGATTAACCAAATAAATTAAGTAAAGATAAGATTTTGAAGTTTAATTGGCCTTTTTGTTTTCCAGTAAGATCTGGTAGAAAAGATACAAGCATATCTGTAGAACAGGTCTCCTAACTCCCCTGCCTTTTCCCTGTGCTACGTTACAACCTGGCAGCTAAAACTGATGAAACACAAATTATTCATTGTTTTTTCAGGTTTCTTTTCCTCGGGCTCTTAAAAGAGCTGGGGACCACATCAACTTAGTCGTGTATTTTTTTTCTTTTTTTGCGGTACGCGGGCCTCTCACTGTTGTGGCCTCTCCCGTTGCAAAGCACAGGCTCCGGACGCGCGGGCTCAGCGGCCATGGCTCACGGGCCCAGCCGCTCCGCGGCATGTGGCATCTTCCCGGACCGGGGCACAAACCCACATCCCCTGCATCGGCAGGCAGACTCTCAACCACTGCGCCACCAGGGAAGCCCTAGTCGTGTACTTTAAGAAGATACAAAAAACATATTACTTTTTTTTTCTTTTATGGAAAGTTATAGCAGAAGTTAAAACATGCTTCTTTTACGTGAATATCCGCTTTCATTCACATAAGAAAAACAAAAACAGCTTCCACCAGGGTCTCCCCAAATCAAACCACCACGCACCATCCATTCTACCTGCCTGCCTGTTGATGAACTCCACTGATGCTGACTGGTTCTTCTCATCCAGGATCGATGCCTGTCCTTTCCTGGCTCTCAGCCCAATATACACTGGAGGGTACCAGGTAGGCGGTCTGGCCATATTTCATTGTTTCAAGGCACAGTTTTGCCGTTTCCCACTTTTTCTCCCATAATTTCAGAGGCTTACATGCAGCCTTCTCGCACATAGTTTTAAGAAAGCACCCCAAAGAGTTCTTCCCATTGATATTCATATAAACCATTTAAAAGAGAAAAAGAAATACTGGGCACTCCAACTCACGAAACACATCTGTAGTGTTCACAGGGCCACAGGTGTGTGAGGAGGAATAACAGCGACTACTTACCGCAGGGCTTTGCAAGAGGCATAAATACTGACCTTCTGAAACACTGCTTTGCGAGACACTGTAGTTTGCCGAGAAGCCTTCTTTGGCTATGGCGCTGTCCGTGTAGAAAACCATGGACAGGATGCCGGATGAGGAGTGGATTCGACCTGGTGTTTTCTGCCCACAGTAACGCCCAATGTGGGGACCAACTGCAGAGGAAGAAACGCAGAGACCGTGAAAATACCTTTTCTTCTGCAGCAGATGCCAGCAGAACCATTTGTGAACATGGGTCCCAGTGGAACCCGGAAGTGTTTTCTTACCCCAAGCAAGTCTTCGCTAGCTAATTGTTTTGCAGTGAACATATTGGATCGGGTTTGCGGAGAGGGTTTTCAAGTGTGCTCTGAAGGGCAATAACAGGCATAACCACCTTCCCCAGTGAGCAGGACTGTTTTCAGGAACAAAATCGAAAATCTTGCTTTGATTGCAAAGGAGATTTGGGCTGTCAAGTGCACCCTGGCATTCATCTCCAGGACCGCACGGTGCACACGGTCCGGCGCCCAGGAACTCTAGCCAGCTTGTAATCACCCACTGGGGGGGGCTCTTGGAGTCATCTGTCCTCAATGCCCCCACCCTAGGAGGGGATCCTGGCGAATGTTCTGGAAACCCGTCCTGGCACCAGAGCAGTACCAAGGTCTGACCCAGCCCTGGGTGACCCCCACCCCCTTCCTCTTTCCATCTTTCAGTCCTGGAGCCTCGTTATGACGAACACCACAGAATTAGACAAAGGACAGTAGATTATGTCCTAATCAGGGCTGTATCTGAAGACTAATTCATAATTGTAACAAAAAATTTAGAAATTATAGGTACCAATAACTTACACATAATAGCAAATTGTAATCAAAACAAAAGAAAATGAGTCTTTCTGACTTCTCAGTTTTTTATCTCCCAAACCTTAGAGAGGTGACTGCATTGCACTTGTGTCCAGGGACGAAGAGATGACGCAAAGCAGCCATTTGACTGCACACCAGGAAACAGGTAGTAACTGAGGCAGAAGAAGGTTGGGAACACTGACTGATTGGCGATCAAGTCAAGTTGTTATTTGGCTTATACTGGCCATCCCTTTGTTGAAGTGCTTTTAGACCAACCGTGGCAATTAGCAACTGTAAGTTGCCTTATAGACAGTGTGGAAGCCCCCTGGGCTTGGAAAATCTTTCCATTTCCCAGTCCAGATCAGCAGCAAGACAAAAAAAAAAAAAAAAATCCCCTTTTCTCTAGATTTTTTTTTATTGCACATATGGTAAAAACATACCAGATGGTTTGGGCTTTGAAGGACAATCTGGTGTGGACCATTTTCCCCTCCAAGAAATCCGTGGTTCTGTGCCTTTCAACTAAGAGTTATTGCTGTGTTCAAGGAGGCACAGTAGGTGGACCTTTCTCTGGAGGGATGGGCCTTCGGCAGGAAGGTGGGGTTCCCAGGCTGGAGTGTGCTGCTTGGATGCAGAAGGCGGCTGGTGAGAGCTGGGTGAAGCTTCATGTGTGCTCGAGAAAGTGAACCCCACGCGAACTGCCCTCCCTGGAGCCCCACATGCTAGCTGAGTTCCTGGCAGGTGGCTATCTGAGCACCCTGCTTTTTAGAGTGCTTGGATCCTGGGCTAACAGGTTTGCCGTTCTTGGCCAACCCTCTTTAAAAAAATAAAAGGAAAGAAAGGAAAAAAACTAAGCTAAAGTGGTTTACTATTTGAGTTAGCGCAAAATGATGAGTTTGAATAGCTGATAACTTCTCCACGTGCTCAAAGTAATGGATGTGACCGATTTCTCTCTCTACTGTCACGCCTCACTCTCTAGCACCCAAATGTTTGTGTGTGTCAACTGCTTTATTACGAAGAGGACAAGGTGTCTGCCCATTTAGAGGACGGATACATAGGGCACCACGTGGTCGTGGACAGTGGCTCTGCAGAATGAGGGGAAAGGTCATGATATCAGGTTTCCCAGTTGGCAGAAGACAGCATCTCAGATGAAACTCTCACCGCTTTTTGTTTCTCTCTGGCTTTAATCCTGGCCACAGATTCTCCCACAACAAGTACTAGCTCTTCGCCAAGTTTTCTTCATTCTGAATGTGGCTCTATCACCAATTCAACACTTTCCCCTTCCCCTAAGAGCGCAAAGTTGCCAGCAACATATGCATGAAAATATCTTGCTGGAGTCATAAACTCAGGTCTTTCCTTTCCTCAAAAAGAATCCCACTTCTTGTCTGTAATCTTAATGGGAGGCTTAGAGTCTATTCATCCTCCCTCAGTCTTTTCCCTCATTTAAATTCCATTATTGTGGTTTCATAACTTTCTTTTTCTTGAGTTTGTGGGCAAACTTTTACAGCCTTACTCCTGGGGGCCTTTCTCAGATCGCCACAGCCACTGACCTTACCAAGAATACAAGCACACAAGGAAAGCTGCAGTCACGCCCTCACCACCCCGAGCTCCGGCTGCCTTCCCTCCCCTCCCCTCTGCTGTCACCAGTTCCTCTGGGGAGGGCGGGAGGTGGAGTCTCTTTGAAAGAGCAAACAGAAGAGAACTTGTCTAGTGCAGACTCAGAATTTAGAGAGTCTCCATGACTCACTGGTTTATAATGTTGAAGACATGCCGCGTAAATCTGCCTTCTGTCCTTTTGAATATTGCCCCGGGACAGCAAGCAGCATGCAACTCTCTTTAGGAGCCCTCAAGATAGGAGAGTGAAAGCCTTTTTCGACTATAATACAAAGAAGTATTGAATTTTCCTGAACAACAGCGAGACCTTAGCCTAGCAAGCTAATGCAATATTGATCTGAGCCACAGCGGCTGCAAGACCCTCATCTGTCTTGTGTATGCGCGCATTTGTGGATTTACATGACCACAGCTCTTGGGTTCCCTACTTCCGGTTATTGTGGAGCCAAAGGCCTAGGAGATGAATTCAAACTGTCACAAAAACAGAAGTATGATTCAAAAATAGAACGACTGGAGAATTTAAGCAACAGGTACTAAGCTCTCTCTTGGGGGAGAGCAGGCCTGCGATGATCATAGCTTCTCAGGTGTGAAGGCAACACAAGATTTGTGCTGTTTGAAAGATACACCTGCAACAGGAAATGGCAAAAGCCCATTCTTTGTATTTTCCCACTAATCCCTCCATTAATTATAACCCTACCTCAGAATCAGACAATTTGGCTTTCTGCCACTTTTTAATGAGAAAAAAGGGCAACAATCTACTATAAGGAGGTACTTTTAAAAAGAGGTATTTTGAATAAATAAACAAGAAAGGGGATCATTTTGAGAAGGTACAAGATAGGCTACATCTACTTTTCTTAGCATAAACCTTTTGGTGGAGAATATCTGGATTTTGCAACGTTTCCCCAGAGAAAAGAATTTGCAACATTTATGTCATTTATATTTTGGAAGGTTGATATCATTGATATTTTATATTTATATAATTGATATTTTATATTTTAGAAGGTTAATTTTAATATGAAAGTAAATAAAAACCAAACAGAACTCAATCCAGCTTTCATGATGCTTATTCCTAAAATCATTGATAATTTGGGGAGCGTAGGTCACAGCCTCAGTTCCAACTCTTTGCCCAGCCTGGATGGACAGCTGGCTTCATCTGCGCCCAGGTTTTGTGAGCTAGGCCTTCGTGTTTGGTTCCATAATTCAGCACAAGCATTTACAGGCATGCTTAGCTCATGGCTCTCAAACCGTACGTAAACTTCCACCAATGACTCCAGAGCCGCTACTTGGGAATCTATGTTGCTTCAAAGAGAGTGCTAGCTGGAGGAGTGGGGTTTGCCACGTGCATGCCTGGGATCTCAAGTTTTGGAGTAAACTGCTTCTCTTCAAAGTCAATCTGAATCAATGGGTCACTTTCAATTACTCAGTCATCTAATTCACTGCTTATGATAAAATGCAACATAAAATCACTTGATGGTTACAAGCCTTCAGCACCTTCTGGTTGTTGTTTTTGGAAAGGCTATCAAAGACTAAAAGCGATTTTGCTGGCAAGGAACTCTATGTGTTGAACTACATGACAAAAATGTTCCTAGTGCCACTGATAAAAAACCCAAGAGGACACAGTCTTTCATTCTGCCTAAAAAAGAGTGAGCTGTGATGCTGTTGTACGCTGGACGAGACCAGATAAATACTAACAAATACACGATCACATTTTTCATATTCCAAAGCCAGTTTTCTCTGGGAATAAGTCAAACACAGCATAGTTTAAAACATGAGTGAACTGCAAGGCTGACAACCTGTATTGTTAATTGTTCTTCGCTTCAACTCCGTGATTTTCTAGAGCCAGAAAATTACTACTTTGGAAAACCCTTGACACTAATAACAATGTGCTTCTTTCTACATAAGTTGGTTGATTGGACCTTCTTTTCAGATGTCAATTTAAATATAAGTTCTAGAAAAGAAGGCTGCAAATTTGGATTGTGAACAAATAAACCCATTATTAAATGTTTCAACTATTATTACAATACTATTATAATACTGTTTTCCTAATTATCGGATTGAATACTTGGAAATCAATCAGTGCTCTGTTTGGGCAAATCTCACTACTTAATGAAGGAGTTCCGGTAAGATCATCATAACCCTATTTATATGGTAAAAAAGCAAAGAAGAGGCTAAAGTAATGATAACTCAGCCATGTGCTCCAATGACAACATAAGCTTTCTCTAAACCCAGATTTTCTCCAGTGTTTTTTACTATTGAGGAACATACCTAAACTGAATTACACCGATCATTTTCATCTCATTTCAAAGACAAAGGCAATTTCTTTCACATTATACTAGCTCTTCGTTTACAGTTTACTTAAATATTCTTTCCTCCATCTTGATAATAATATCTGACTATTTCATAGATGGCTCCAAAGTTCTAATTGCATGATTTGTAAGAACTTCCAAGCCACCCTTTCTGATCTGTGCAGTGTGTTCTCCAGAGAAATCTTACTATTAAACCAGACTAAACACAAGACAAGCAATGCAGCTGCAACAAATTATTTGATATTATCTCCCTCTGTTCAGAACTTGGGTGTGTATTTTTGCCATTCACCTTCTAGTTCACAGGGGTTGAAATGGAGAACTTTCATTTAGCTGGCCACATGGCCACCTCCCCCGCCTCCTTCAAATCTCTCTCACTTTCTTAATAAGGTCTGACCTGACTGCCCTATTTAAAAATTCCCCCCATCCCTCTCCCCTAACCTTAGTTCTTCTCATGCCTTTACTCTACTTTTTCTTCTTTTCTTTTTCTTTGTTTATAGCACTTCTCATCTTCTAACATTCCATACACATACTTCATTTGTCTGTAATGTGCCCTGTTTATCCTCATTCCCCCTGGTAGAATCTAAACAGGGCAGCCATCTTTGCTTTGTTTGCCAAGAGGCTAGAACAGTGCCTGGTCCATGGCAGGTGCTCAATAAATATATTTTTTGAATGGACGATGAATTCAGATGATAGGAACAAGGTGTACCAAGGATGTACTGAGGCGATTTGAATCCCCAAAGATAAAAATTCCCTAGAGAGCAGACAAGGAATCCATCTAAATGAGGAATGTCCAAATGTTCTCCTCCTTCCTTTCCTAAATTTCTAAATGTTTTGGTAGCATAACAGACACATATTTCACTGTTAAAACTTTAGCAGGTACTTAACCTCTCTGGCCCTTAGTCTCTGCATTTACAAAATGAATGGTTTGATTTAACTGATGTCTTAAGAGCTCACCCTCTGATGAGTTTATGAATTAATGACCTATAGGCAAGTCATTGAAATGAGCAAAATACTTAAGTCAGGAAAACCATGGATTGGTCCCAATTTTGTCAGCAAAATAGTTATGAGACCTTGCATAGACTTTTATGGCCTCCGTTTCCTCATCTATAAAATGAAGGCATTAGATTAGAAAGTTACCAAGTCTTTTTGGGCTCAAATATTTCGTCATGGCTCTGCATAAAGAAAGTTACTGTTTTGCTTTGTTTTGCCTCCTCCTTTTGAGCTACTTTTTAAAGCGATGCATGTGTCATGATGCTTGTAAGAGGATCCCAGGACCCTTCCCCCAGATCCTTCCCTTTTGGGGGTGCTTCCTGCCATTCTTACCATCAGGGAATCCATCCCAGATTTCTAGCCGGTCATAGCGGCAAAACATCCCCCCAGGAGGATTTGAGTCAGCCTCCAGGTCAAAGCTTTCAAATTCCAGGATAATCTCCGACATCTTTGGTGCAAAGATAATATAGGTGCATTCTAGGCTGTTGGGATATTTTTCAGGGAATCCTGGGGATTTTATCACCCCACTAGGTGTTGTGTAGTTCTGGGAACATTCAGGACCTATAAGTAAAAGAAAAAAGGAGCAAAGTGAAAATTCCACTTAAACGACCTTCCCAAGAAATAACCTGGGCAAAGACGGTTTATCTTTCTAATAAAAGCCCACCATTATAATCACGGCCCTAATCACTCCTTACTCAGCCTTTTCGCAGTGGTGATAGGTATGGAAAGTCAAGTTCAGATTTATTGTGTTCACCTTAGTTTTCCATTTGTGTGGAGCAATTTTAAAACTTCTGCTGTTGCAGAGAAAAAAAAAATGACAAATACAAAATCATGTGGGAACATTGAATGACTAAGCTACAGAAATCTCGACAGAGCCCTAGAGAAATAATTACAGCCCCTTCAAGCTTAAATCTTTAAATCTTGAGGCTGACAGCCCTTTACTGGTGAAATAGAACATTTACAATGGCGAGGGAGAGAATTCAGTGGAGGGAGTTTGGGTTTCAGATTCCTACACCAATGACTCAGTAACTCTACCAGATGTGACCTCTGCCTCTTTGACAAACCAAATGTGAAAGGTAATTCGTACATGTACGCAGGGTGAGTGACTCATTTGGAACGGTGTTGACACAGGTGTGCCAGTAAACTGTGGGTGTTGGTGGGGGCATGGTAAACTGGGATGCAGGTCCTGTGGCTACAAGTCACCTGATACCAATGTTGACATCCTAACCTTCTCCAAAGTATCAGATACAGTACAGGAGGTCATTCTAAAATGTTAATATATGTGTATGCGTTAATGTATATATTTATAACGTGTAATTTAAATGACGGTTCAGTGTTATCACGACAACAAATTACAGTGATCTGTAATTTAAATTACATATATTGCAAGTCATCCTTATGACTACATGAATAAACACAATTTCAGTTCATGGAATCAGCACTGAATAGGGTGCTATTCACAACACAACTGAAAACTGCCCATCTACATGGACAGGGACATCAGCCTGTCAGCTTCTGCCCCTTATCACCACCACTGCTGCCCTGATTGTCAAAGAGCTCTTAGGGCTCCCTGGGAAACAGAGATGACCTGACCCTTTTGAATCTCAGGATCCAATCTGGAGATGTTCAGTTGAACAATTCTTTTCCCGGACTGTTGCCTCACTGATGGGGACCCTGCGAGGAAGTGTAAGGATTCAACTCTAAATAAGGAGGCTTGTTGGGCTTGTTCTTAACTAAATATTCTTCCAAAGTGCCAAGTACTAAAGGCAACATATTAGGCATTAATACACATTAAATTTAACTAGCAGATCTCTATTTTTAGTGGCGAGGGCTAGTAAGCTGAATCTCCTCCTCAGCGCATCTGGCAGCCTGTTGAAAAAACAAATCAATCGCTTTCTCCCCATGCACGTATTAGACAGCCATGGCCCTGGAGACGAAGACTACTTAGTAGACGGCACAATAAACCTGGTCGGTAGAGTTCTGACTTGAATACCTTCCCAAGCCTTCTACGATGGGGCTCACCCTTTAGCACGACGGCCTCGAATGCTTATCTATTTGATTCTGGTTAAAAAGTTATTACCATGTGGCATTTTGCCATGTCAATTTCAGGTAAAGAGATTGTGAAATGTGCGTCTAATTTATAATATGCTTCTAAGCTATTTGGTGGCTTCTGAGACGACTAGGCCAATTTGTCATTAATTGACAAAGTCATTTATATGTAGGTAATTGGGAACCCTTTAGAATTTGATTTCCAAGATGTAGGAACAGTGACTCTGGAGACCTCCAACCTCCTCCCTGGGGATTTGGCTGGCAAAGCAAACAGGAGAGTTTAATGCAGGTTCCAATATTTTCTCCTTCTTAAAAAAATAAAATTACCCAGGTTAGGTTAAGATTTAATGAGAGGAAAAAATATGACAGGAATTAAGGGCATAATTTCAAAATCAAATAAATTCCCATGCTTTCACTGTATATCCTTGTCATGTCAGATCCCTTTATTTTATTTTATTTATTTATCTTTTTTTGGTATGCGGGCCTGTCACTGTTGCAGCCTCTCCCGTTGCGGAGCACAGGCTCCGGACGCACAGGCTCAGCGGCCACGGCTCACGGGCCCAGCCGCTCCGCGGCATGTGGGATCTTCCTGGACCAGGGCACGAACCCATGTCCCCTGCATCGGCAGGTGGACTCTCAACCACTGCACCATCAGGGAAGCCCCAGATCCCTTTAGAAGCTAGCCCAGGTTTTCTAACGTATTTTGACAAAGGCTGGGGACATTCCATGGGGAAGTGGAAGACGGCTGGATGGATCACCAGGAACTCTGAGCTCTAGTCCTGCCTTTATCACTGACCTGCTGTGTAGCCTCTGTGGCCTCTTAACCTTCCTGGTCCTCAGATTCTGTGCATCACAAATGGGAGGTGGGCTTTAGGATTTGAAAAAAATTCCTTTCAAACTCAAAGCTCCTGTAATTTCCTACTTCCTCCATTATACATCAAAATTTGTTTTACTCAGTTCCTTAATCGCTGTTGTGTAAGTTTGCCACAGTTGAGTGAGCACTTCCCCAAAAACGATGATGGTGGGAGTGGGTTGAGGGATCCCATGGTGAATACACAAGCCGTAAACAGGACTAAGGGCGAGCAGCTGGTGTGCCCAGGAGTGAGTGAGCTACTGGGGTGAGGGGGGCACACACAGCATTGGCAGCCAGTGACACCATGCTTCCCCGGCTACTTGTAAGACTGAGAGCATCCTGTGTAGCCATAGGCATCCCACATTTCGTTGTTAAGGACCATAAGGATGGATAATGATAAGAGCTAAAATATTCTCTTTGGAATTATTATTAAATGTACAGACTTTTAGTCAAATAATGTATGAAGTGACCAATCCCGCTCTCAATAAATGCTGCCCCCCCCACCCCCGCACTGAGACCCACGGGAAATGGATACGGCTTCTTCCAGCATCTGGGCCTGGATGACCCAGACCCAGGGAAGGACAGGGGCAGAGTGGGAGGTGTGCAGGCTGGGGTTTCCTAGAGAAATTTCTTCCAGTGAATGGAAATCATTTTAGGGCTGGTAGCCCAAGGTTTTAGTATCTGGGAAGAGACCTGCAGAAGGGGAATGTGGTACCCGAGGAGAGGACTAGGGTGTCCAGGGGGCTCCAGGAAGCATGGGGAAGAGGTAAGGACTGGCCACCCCTGTCAGGCAAAGGTGGTCCTCTAGAAATGCAGCTCCAGGGATGCAGAAATGGCTCTGTGATCTACTGTCAGAAAACCTCAAGGTCAACAAATGAAAAATTAATGTATTGGTTCAACTATGATTAGTCTAATTTATGTGTTTTGAGGAAACCTGAAATTGCTGCAGCCTGGAAGAAGTGCTATGTTTTCAAAAGAATGGAGATTCTATAACATCATTAAATGGCTTTAGAGGAAAGAACGCCCGTGAACCTGTCTATGTGTTCGTGAATGTATTCTCCTAGTTCATGATTTTATGGAGTATCTATAAGGACTACAATATGTGCAATGAGTGAGAAAGAAAGATGTTTTCTTTGCATTTTTTAGGTGGTACCAATTTAGTTGGGAAATGATACATACACACATGAAGAAATTTGGGATTACTTAGGAAAAACATTTGGTTAGTGAAACACAGTTGTGTGTGTGTGTGTGTTTGTGTGTATATATATATATATATATATATATACATACAGTTTGTATATGTGTATATTTGTGTGTGTGTCTATAAGGGACAAGCTGGGTACAAGCGCAGGAAAATAAAAAGTACATTAATGAAGAGGAATAAGCTTAGAGTCTGGTTTCCATGGAGGTTAAAAGGCTTAAACCAGAAGAGAGGGAGGGCTGTGAAATCTGGATAAAGCACCCCCTTTATCTATAATCATTGTAACAGCTAGTGTGCACTGGATGCATCTTCTGGGACAGGCACTGGCTACATGTTTTCATTTCAGTTGATCTTCACAAAGAGCCTGTGCTAGATACTGTCATCCATTTTTCAGATGAGGAATCCAAAGCTCTGAACATTCACACAGACGGTCAGTAGCCAAATCAAAATTCACATGCAGGTCTGCTGCACCTCACTCAGCACACCAACCTGGGGCAGGAAGCCAGGCTGTGGGTTTGTAAGAGTGAAGCGGGGAAGGTTGGGAGCAGCTGATGTCAAGGCTTGAGCTTGACCTTGGAGGACTTGACCCAGCAGGTGACAGACACCTGCCATAGGTGTTTTGGGGACAGTAGTTTGATGACTATTTGAGAAGCTGTGCTAGGATACGATAACATGGGGATTAACCACAAGGCAGGCTTGTCTGGCCAACGGCAGAGGACGTGGAAAGGAAGCTGTGACTCTCTCTCTTTTTAACTGAGGTATAGTTGATTTACAAGATTATAACAGGTTCAGGTGTACAGCAAGGTGATTCAAGATTTCTGAAGCCATGACTCTTTTGAGGCTTTGGGACGAAAATCCAAAAGAACTGGCAGCCATATTGGATGTAGGGAGGCAAGAAGAGAAAGAAGAAAATAAGGCTTCGAGTCTCAAGGACGGCATTGAGGGGAAAAAAGGGCGGAAGGCACGGTGCATCTGAGACTAACAGAAGTGTGGGGGTGAGTTCATCTGGAAGGAAGCTGAAGAACTGTTAATGACTTAGGAAGGATCTCGCTCTTTCTCCATCCACCATCTTCAGATCTTTGAGAAACACTGACAATGAAAAGTTATTCTTGCCTCCTTTTCTGACACTTTCTTTCTTTGATGCTGTCACATGCAGGTCAGCAAGCAAATGCGTGTGTTTGTGCATGTGTGTACATACACATACGTGGATTTAGATAGGTCAAACAGCTCTCAACACAAGGAAATATGTCCATATGTAATCATGTGAACACACTGAGGTCCTATGTCTGCTGTTATTTCTACTAAAGGTTTTCTGAGCACGTGCCCAGATGAATTTCTGAAGAAAGTTCTCTCCATCTATCCATATTTATATGGGACTGTACCAGATTTCTTTGACATTTAAAGAAGTTGTGCCAATGCTCCCAGACACACTTAAAACTCTCTTTTTCGTTATTCTCGGTGGCCACCGACCCAGAGGATCTTAGGCTTTTGTATTTGGTGTGGCTGGATTTTTTTTCTATTAAATAAAGCTCTTTCTCCTATATTCCAGGACAATACATTTAAATCTTGAGCCTCTGTCCCTGGAAGTTCTCCCGCACATTAATGTCCACTTAAAAGGGGAGGATGGATTGAGCACACAGCAGGAACCTACAGGCTGTTGTGAAAAACAGTGACATCCAGGTAAAGCTACAATTCGTATCAATTGATATGTGTGTTGAATTCCTCAAAGCTGGGAGACTGTGCATTGTCAGATTCTATCCCATCCCAATATGTACCATTGTGACTGAAGATCAGTAAGTGATTATTCTGCAGGGGGCAAGTGATAATTAATTTGGAAGGGGAATGCCATTTAAAGCATGACGATTTTGCTTCCTCCAGGAAGTTCTTTCCCCAACCATGCCTCCCATCAATAGAAAGCCTCTTCTTCTTCCAATAGCTTTAGAAACTCTAAGGCTAGTGGACTAGCACTTTGCTTTTCCTGGGAAATACCAGTTTTGAATTTTGCAATAAAATAAAGCGAAGAGGCAAGAGGGAGGGGATATGGGGATATATGTATACGTATAACTGATTCACTTTGTTATACAGCAGAAACTAACACACCATTGTAAAGCAATTATACCCCAATAAAGATGTTAAAAAAAAGAATAAACTTAAATGAGGTGTTAAAAAAAAAAAGGGAAGAAGATGTACATGACTTTAAGGTAAGAGGGACTCATGCATTTTTAACTAAAGAAATGAAACTTCAAGAGTAGATCAAACTTATTTTTGAATAGGAAAGATAAGAATAAATGTTCTTCAAGGAGTTTTACAGAGTATATACCTTATAAACACTGGTCAGCATATTACAATGATGAAATTGTGATGCTTAAAATACATTTTAAAAGTTTTTTTAAACATGCTTCCTCCATACACTGGGTAATTTTCCTTTGTTTAAAGTATTTTCCAACATTTTTGTAATGGAATATATGACTTTTTACCAAAAGTTTAAAAACGTTACTCCTTGTCTCTCTTTTCACTTTGTCTCTTGCGAGCTCAAGCAATGTTAATGACCACTTAGTCACACTTGTTCTCCTGTAAGTTACTCACCTCTCTTGAAAATTTCGTAACGTATGGAAAATCCTGCCCCGTGTGTCTCATAATCAGAGACAAACTTGATAAAGAGAAATGGCCCTGAAGACACGACAGGAGAAGGGGCAATCTTTCCACAGAACTTTCCCCATAAACGCCCATTTTCATTCTCTCCATCGATGACTTCCACGTAGTCATACCTAAGACACAAAGATGGAAGAAAACATCAGGATAACGAGAAAAGTCCTTTTAATTTCAGTAATTTAGAAACCAGCATTCTCCACCACCATCTGTCAGGAGCAAAACTGCTATCTGCATTCACTGCTGGATTTCATGGAGAGGGAAAGAAGTCTAGCAAAATGAAATAATTAAAATGGACTACATCATGTCCATATACATCATCTGGCAACACAGAACTATTAAGAATAATGGTGTCCATTATACTTGCAGACAATGTCAGTTAAAGTAACCAATTAACAAGAAAAAGGAAAATCTCATGAGCACAATTCTCTTTTATTAAATTGTGTTCCTTTGTCTGGGGTTGGGGGGTTGTCAATACATAATGCTATGCATTCTTTTCAAACTGTGAAGTTCTTTTAGGAATTCAAAATGTCTCCTTGGCTGGAGCTCTCCATAAATAATACTTTGATTTCTGTGAGCGACCCTCTAAACATATGGCCACAGAATAATAAACAGATTCTTTACTATTTAACTCAATTCCACTAAGCCCCAGGCTTCTTAGAAAAAAAAAAAACTCTCTCAGTATCCACTGTGGTCAAAACACAGATCATCTTCTCCCCAAACTACAACTTGAATTGCAGAACATAATCTCTTCAAAGAAAAAAGTTTATTTAAAAATGGAAAGTAACTTTATTTACTACCAGCCTTATTACCTTTAAAGGAATATTGTCATTTGAAATGGAAATATGACACACTTGAAATCATCAAAGTGATATGATTTTTTAAAATTCAGGTTTAATAATACACTAAGCAGACAAATGATGAAGGAAGTAGCAATAAAATATTACCCTAAAGATTGCACTGAGATAACGCATGTGTCTGGACCATTTTTTTCACTAAAAGGTGGAAATCCATCTCCAATAAACTAGCATTCCCCCAGGAAAACAGGAAGACTTTTTTTTGTTCGGCATTATCTATTTCTCAGTGTCTTGCTCTTTCTTTTCGTTTTATTTGCCAAGTCACCTAGGAGCCAGATAATCTGATTTGTCTTCCATACTTCTTCTAGAACTGACGCGAAGACATTACAATCCATTCATTGCAAAACATTATTTCTGTGTTTAACTTGGTTCAAAAGTCCTGGGATATATTAATTTCAGGAATGGCTAAAATATGGCAGTAACATAAACTGTATCTGGCGATTTAAAAGAGATCAAAGTGTGGGAAATCTTCATGATGACCCATGTCATCCTTAGCAATCCTTTTCAAACTGTCCAGGACACATGACTTATGTTTATGTAAAGTCTCACGAGACAACTGCAAAGATGCTATCAAGAGTTAAAGTGGATAGCTTAAGGCTCTCTAAATTAAAAATGACATTACCTCATCAGTTAAAACTGTGCCAGCTTTGTGTATATCAAGAAGAAAATAAAGCTGACACTGAATGAATGAAGCACTAGTGTATGTGAATTATTGTAGTAACTGAATTTCCTCTGCTGCATCTGCTGATTCCAGGAGTAAAATCACTGGCCGGCTAGCATCGCTGTCCCTTTGCAAAACTATGGAGCTACACAGAGGAATTGTTTGTTTCTCTAGACACTGGGAGATGCTTTGCATGTTAAGACAAGACAAAGGAGGAGGATGAAGACAGCGTTACCTTCAAAATCCTCAGGGACTTTTTATAGTCAACTGAGGGCAGCTGGAAAGAACCCCATCTCTGTACTCATGAAAGCCTCACAAGTTGGCATTTACGCAGTAATTCCTTTTATCTCTGCTGCTTCATTGACTAGACAGGTCTGCATGGTTTGCCCCACGCTTGCTTATAATTTAACTGTGATTTGAGCCGTTGACTGCGTTTGGCCTGGTGACTGTGCGTCCGGCTCTGCTCTATAGGCTTTTTACTTGCATCTCGACATGGTCTGAATACTAAGTGGCCACATCCTAGTGCATTTTGCCTTCCAGACACAAATGAGAGAGGTGGGTCAGGCATTCTGAAGAAGTAAGGGCATTTCTGTGAGGAGACCTTTCTCCCAGGTATGACAGAGCTCAGCTGTTACACTACTGGGGAATTACAACAGTGGATGAAGCCAGTCTTTTAATTCACATTATCTTCTAGTAGTAAATACTAGACTCTCCCCTTGGCAACAGTAAAAGCTATTTTGAAAAGGGGCAGAGGGACTGGATGCTCTACCCAGCGAGAGATAAATCATCGCATCTTAAGTGCCAATTTTAGGCAATGGGATTATTCGGGGATACAATAGTTACATTTATAAACTGGGATGCTGCTATCATTTTAGCACTTTCTACCATCCAACAGGACCCCCAAATGTATCACAGATAGCAGTTCATGTAAATATTCAAGAGGGTGTATGCGTAAAAATTGCAAAGGGTGATACTGCCAAGGAAGTTAAGAAAGCAGCTTGCTTCTCCCTCTGGAGTTGAGACCAGTTCCACCCCATAAGTTTCTCGCTGGCAAACGTGGTGCCAGGAATGCAGCTGGTGTGCCAGCATCCCTCCCCAGAGACTAAATGTGTCGCCACAGCGACGCACCCCGCCTGCATTGGCCTGAGGCCCAGGATCCTGAGTTTGCAAATTTCGATCCCCCAGACGGCTGCACTGCTCTGTTACTGCTGCCGGCGCGGCAAGCACCACGTTCCTTGGGATGTTAAGATCCTCAGTCCTGGAACCAAAGACCTGAGCACGTGAGCCTGGAGGTACCTATCCGACTCGCATCCCGAACCCCCGAACCGACAAGCTCAGGCTGCGGGAGGAGATCTGGGGAATCTTGGGAATCTAATTCATAAAAGCTAGAGGAGGGATCACAAAGTTAACCCGTCTGTCCCTTTGGAGCCCGGCTCTGAAAAAAGAATGTTTCCAGGTGACCAAGAGGCTGCGTCTGGGTCCAAAGTGCACCGCCCACCTGTGCAGGAAAGCCTTCCTCAGACCTCACCTCCCCACGTTTCATCACAGGAACACCAACATCAAATGGATTTAGCCATCTTCTCATCCCTCTCTTTTTTATAATTAAAAAAAAATTTTATTTTTGGCCGTGCCGCGCAGCCTGTGAGATCTTAGTTCCCGACCAGGGATCAAACCCGGGCCCACTGCATTGGAAGCATGGAGTCCTACCCACTGGACCACCAGGGAATTCCCCCTCACTCCCCATCTCTCTTCATCAATCTTCTACCTTAAACCTTTCCCTTTCTGCACTAATAATGGTAAAGCAGCCCACGTTTACTGGGAATAAGGCATAGATCTCTCTACCTAAGCTTCTTACAATTAAAGACACTTTCTCAAGGTTTCAGTTTTTGGGTGTGCGGCCCTGGGTGGCTCTTCCATGAGTATCCCTGGCTTTAAGCTCGTGCTTCTCAGGCCCCACGCCTTCTTGCTTCCATAACCCCTGCTCTCACACTACTCAGGTATATGTGGGTGGTGAAAACATTTTGAATTCTAATACTAATCACGAGTTTAGTTTCCCATAAGAGTGATAAAAGAATAAAGATTTCCTTCTAAGAATTCTTGAAAGGATTACTCAGAGATTTTTTTTTTTCTTTCTTCTGGAAAGTTTGAATTATGGTTTTAGGAAAATGGCCAAGGAAAGGGAAAAGTGATGGGAAAATGAGAAATGTCTTCAGTCACTAAAGAGTGCTTTGGGAGGCTTTCTAGGTATGCGGTGCTGAATAGACGAATAGCACACTTATACTTAAGTCGGGTTTTCTCCTGTGAGTACAGATGACCCCTGACTCTATGGTGGGGTCTGTTAATGGGAAAAAAAACCCCGAATCCTCTACAGGGTGTTGTCTATATGGGGAGCTACCGTACCAACCCCCTCACAGCTTCTGGACATTCTCGAGTTGTTAGGAAGGGGGATTTTAGGTAATGGTGTCTTTTTAATCTCCTTCCAAGAGGCTCTCCCCTCACACGCATACGTACGTCAATAATGGAGAAATTCGATACCTGACATCATAAACCAGAGTGAGAAATGATGTTGGCTAACATAATTTTCACCTACAAAAATGTGTTTCTTTGGATCTTTGGTTTATTTTACACAAGGCATTAATAGCTATCCCAACTGAACAAGCTGTAAACGATTACTGTATTGTTGTCCAAGAATTACCTTCCTTCTTCCCCAGAAGAAAACAGATTTTTTTTTTTCCTCAGAGTATTAGAAAGAGGAGTTGGATATAAAAATATACGATGATGGAGTATGGAGGGGCCAATTAGCTCGCATCGGTGTTTCTGAGCAGTTTTATATGACCCACCCCCTAACCATTCTGGCTTCTTTGCAAGGTTCTAATCAAGATAAATATATGAAAAGCCTTTTATAAGGTTCATAGACTCATGTAGTAAAAGCATTTTTAGAAATCTATTCAAAAGAAATAATCTGGAATAATGTCAAATATGTATGCAAAGAGTATTGCCTGAAGCTTTATAATAATGGGGAAAAACGGAAATAAGGCCTACAGGAAGAAGAAGGAATTTACGTACATTCATATTGAGGAATATTATTCAGCCATTAAAAAGCATGTTCAACAAAAGATTTTTTATAACAAAGGAAAAATGCTTATGATAAGTAAGTGAAAAAAACTTTACACAGTATATCCTCAATTTTCATTCATATGAAGTAAAAGAACAGGAGGGAAATATGCAAGCTATTAACAAGTGTTTATCTCTGGGTAGGGAGATTATTTCTGTATTATTATTTCTGTATTTTTCAAGATTTTTACAATGGACAAGTACTCTTTCTTAACCAAATTTATTTTGAAAGCATTAACTACTTATGTATGAAGTAGCAAATCAATACCTTACTGCCCAGCTAACAATTTTATATTTCTTGCTCAGAAAACACTATCTTTTTTGATGTTTTATTTGGAAATAAATCAAAGGCTTTGCCTTTTGTTTTTAAAACAATGGGATCAATGAGGCTCCTTGTGTGATACATTTTTGGGGAGTACTAGAAAGTTAAAGTGAATCTGATTTGATCTCATACTTTCTGAAATGCTGGCAGTAATACTTGCCATTTGTATAGTAACTTCCCTGTTACAATATACTCTCAGATCATTGTCTAACACGGTCTTTACAGTAATCCCAGGAGGGAGATTATTAGGTGGTACCATCTCAGAAGGAGCCCAGAGCAGTAGAAGCACCGGGTAAGAGACACATGAGTGAAATAATTAGTATCTTTTCCACATTGCCCAGTCTGGGACAAGTTTGATTCTAGTATCTGCTCTTGTTACTCCCTTTCATACGTATTTTTTGAGGGTGGGAGATGGGTATGGCTTATTATTTTAGAATTAGTCATGAACAACTGGTCAACTGGTCAATGTTGCTAGAAAATGCCACATCAATGAACACTTCCTTGGTGGTCTTCTTAACAGTGTGCTTAGAGCTGTACAAACAAGAATCCTGGTGTTTGCAAAGGTATACGTGCAGGTGTGCATGTGAGAGATAGAGACAGAGACAGCGGGAGCCCTGGCCTTTCAGGAGTCACATGAGTTGAAAGTTTCAGTGGAGTTGATGGTGGCCACTGCGTGGGATTCCTCCTGGAGCTGTCCTGGCCCTCCAGCTCAGGCTAATGTTCAGGGACCACGCGGCTAGAACCCAAACCCAGTCTGGACAACAGAAATAGGAGTGGGGCTGAAAGGTAGCTGTAATTTCGTTCTCTCCCTAGTGCCAGCACCCTGGGCCTGAACACAGATGGCTCCACTAAAGACGGGGCGGAGGTAGAGCCTGCATCCCCAGGGTGGGTAGGTGGGAAGGGCAGGACCTTCTGACGACCCCCAAGTCTGGAGCCAGCCTGGTGCAGCACTCCCAGGATGGAGCTGGCAAAGCCTAGATTCAGAGCTGGGGAGAGGGCCTGAGTTGGCGGAACAGCGGAGAATCCCGCAGCACTTTCAGAGGAACAGAGAGGCTGGGCTGTGACCTGGCTGCTGTCCCTCCAGCCCCCGGGCCTAGGGTCAAATACCAATTTCTATGAAAGTCATTCTAAATCCCTACAAAATTTTAAAATTTGTACCGTGAACTGATATTTCTTTGTTTATTACATTGGTATAGTCCCCTTTCAAGTTTGTTTCTAGGTTTATAAAGTAATTGTTGCTTCATTAAAATAATGGCATATATTTTTCCTAGAGATGTATTTGTTCATATATATATTATCTTTTTCTTCCCATATGCACACTCTGTGGATTATGAGCAGGGCTGTAGGACATTAGCCTCGACCTGGGGCTCATCTGCATTTGTTAGAACACTTTCTAAAATTCAGTTTTTCTTACTTCTATTCTAGTAGTACTTTCCATACACCCCGTGAGTCTAACTTCTAATCCACAGCATTATCACTTCTCTACCTGTCGTGTGTTTATGCGTATTTGCACGAAGTAAAACGCTCTCGACACTGTCTGCACTTTTTTCCAGTTGGTGGTGGCTGCCCGTGAGACATTGGGGTAGCAGGTTAGCATCTGAGTGGCATTTCCACTGCCCCACCATCCAGTTCCTTCACTGATCTTATCACCCAAACTCAGTCTCCAGCTATGAGGAGACCGAGGAGGGTCTAGCGTCTACTGAACTTCAAGATGAGCACAAGTGCCAGGGTGCAGGTACAACCACTGGCTGGCCTGGGCCACGCCACAGAGACCAGGGGAGCCTGGTGCTAGACGACCAGGCAGCTTTGCTCAGTGGCTGCTGGATGTACTTCAGCCAAACCATCTCTCCAGCAACCTACTCCACTGATGGGAAATGGGACGTCAAACATCTCACCTTTCTTGGAACAAAAAGTTGCTGCAAACACTGTCTTTCATTTAATGCCACTGGCCTCCTCAAAGGCCCACATGGTGTTACTCTTGTTACTCGTGCACAGGCTTCCAGATCGTTCACCTCCAGGAAGTTCCAATGCCATAGAGTCCACCTGACACCTCTGCTGTGTGGCTCCTCTGATTAAAGCTCAATAAAGATTTCTATATGTATGATAGTCAGATAACCCCTTCTCAAATAATCAGAGTACGGTAAAACTCATAAAGCTGATCTCACACATTAAAATTTTCATTTTTAAGCTTGTGTAATGCCTCAGGGCCATAATAATGAATATCAATAATTTTACTGCAGCCATAGAAAAATGGATCATTAATAGGTTAGATAATAACATAATATGTATAAGAGCAAACAGTCCCAGGAAATGAGGTATTACAAAAGTAAAGAAAGAAATATTTAAGGAAAAACTTTTACTGGAGTAAAAAGAAATATTAAATGGTTTTCACTGTAGTAATACAAAGGGATAATCAAAGGCAGTGGGTCACAGCTGGTCAAGACCAACTGGAAAGAAAGAAACTGAGATAATAAACATTCGGCAGGTAGCGGACAGCTTCCAGCTGCTGCATAACAAGTCACCCCAAACGTAGGGGCTTAAACCAGCACACACTTATTAGCTCATAGTCTGTAGGTCAGAGGTCTGGTCTGGCCTGGCTGGGGTCCCTGCTCAACTTATCACAAGATGGAAATCAAGTGTCTGCAGGGCCGTGTTCTTATCTGAGTTCTGTGTCTTTGTCACAGCTCACACTGCTGTGCTGGAATTCAGTTTCCGGCAGTTGTGGGACTGCAGTCCTCAGTTCCTTGCTGGCTGCCACCTGGGGGCTGCTCTCAGATCCCCGGGGCCACCCACCTTCCTTGCCACACAAGGGAGCTGGCCCTCTCCAGCTTCAAAGCCAGCAACAGAGACTTTCCCTCACATTGGATTCTTCCTATGCTTCAAAACTCCTCAGGAAAAGCTGAGTCCCTAGTGAGGGTTCACCTGATTAGGCCAGGCTCACCCAGGATAACCTCCCTTTCTCGAGGCCAACTGATTTGGCAACTTAATTAAATCTGCAAAATCCCTGTACAGCGGCACCTAGATTAATAGGTGATTGAGTAACTGGGAGAAGATGTGTGTAACGAGGGGCCGAGGATCTTGGGATTCTGCCTATCGCTCAGACCCAGCTCTGGATGGACGCATGGAGCTTGGAAGCTGCAGTACAAACCCAAGCAGCAGGGATTGTCCACTTACATCCCCTGGCAGGGCAAAGGCTAGAAGGATCCAGGGTAAGATGAAGGGCAGGGGTGGGAAACTGCACAAGGCTGGAAGCTATTTCAATGTTCTCAGCTCCCATCATCGGCTGTTGGTTTGAAAGCCCTCAGCCAACCATGGTCCTCGCCTGCAGAAAGGAAAGCGGGGTTCTGGAGAAAGTCACGCTCTCCTGATTGAAGCAAAACAGACACTCCGAGATTGTCCAACACATACGTCTAGAGACAGAAGAGTGATAATAGCTTAATTCAAAAATAAATATATAAAAGAACTCAAGACATGTGGTGTAAAATAATGGTCAAAATATATATAATTTTCATGGAAAGTGCTTCGAGTTTGAATTTCTCATTTCTGATGAATCTCACTTTATAATTAAGATTTACTGGCATGGAAGATAAAAAATCCTTCACATGGGGAAATATCTTTAGGGTTTAACTCCGATTATGAAATCCAAAGATGCATTTCAAACGGAAGACCAGGGACGCCTCCTTTAAAACAACTACACTCCGAGGTAATGGAGTCTTCCAGTGTCAAACCTGCAAAGTTCAGTATTTATAGAAAAATTCACATGCCTTTAATTACAATAAATTTGGTTCCCAAGTAAAACGGTGCCATCTGGAAGATATTAACATCATTTACAACTTGTTCGCCTCCCTATTTCATAGAAAAGTTTTACTTCTTGCCAACTTTCCACTGTTCTCAGGGAAAAAGAAAAGAATTACTTTCATGGATTGTCTCAAGATGAGTTTATATAGCTAGTCAAGCCATCAAAAAGTGACAGAGGGGAAGTCTTGGACACGTTTACTTCCTTCTTATTTACTTTAAATACTTATATATATATATATATTTTTTTGCGGTACACGGGCCTCTCACTGTCGTGGCCTCTCCCGTTGCGGAGCACAGGCTCCGGACGCGCAGGCTCAGCGGCCACGGCTCACGGGCCCAGCCGCTCCGTGGCATGTGGGATCCTCCCGGACCGGGGCACGAACCCGCGTCCCCTGCATCGGCAGGCGGACTCTCAACCACTGCACCACCAGGGAAGCCCTAAATACTTATAGCTTTAAGTTTTTGGGTTTTGTTTTAAATAAAGGCTGTTCTCTCCTCTCTGTTCCTCTTCTCTCAGGCTTCTCAGGGGGATAAAGTGGAGAGAGAGCTCAGGTGTTAAAAACTGGGTTCTGATGTGGGCTCTGAGCTTCAGGACTCACTCCTGCACCTTTTATCTATCAAGAAGCCCCACCATTTCTGACCTCCCACAAAGTCTCGAAGGGAACAGTGGGGCAGGAGGTGCCACCTGCCTGGCCAACCATCAAATTAGCCAAACTGGGACAGCTGCGATTAAGTCCTCACACTCAGTCACTCACTAGCTGAGTGTCACTAACGAACGTCTGTGGGCCTCAGTTGCTCACCTGCAAAATGGACAAAATGATAATTAAACTTACAAGATAACAGGGAGGACTCAGTGAAATACTACATGGTGATGTCCCCTTCCAAGTGAGGCTGGAATGCAGGAGAAGCAAAGAGACAAATGCACAGAGAACCCAATGGAGCACAGCTTTACTTTCCCAAAGGTATATATTACACAGTTCAAGACAGACTGTAGTTTAGGTAGTACAGGAAGTTTGGCTATTGTTATCTCCCTGGGGGATCTATCAGTCAGAAGATGAGTAACTCTCAGAAGATGACATAACCTGATACTCTGAAAAATACTATTTGGAATGACAGTACGTCTTGTCCTAGTACTACCACCAAAAACCAGTCAATTAAAGCCATAGTCAGAAATGGAGTTAAAGAAAGTATATATACTACAAGACTTTTTTTTTTTTTTTTTTTTTAAAGAAATCACTAAATCCGTTAAGTGTTTCCACTGATGTACCCAACTGATTTAATGATCTGCAACTGGATTAGTGCTATCAGCACGCAGGGCTGAAGTTGCTCAGAAAGCCCCCTCAGTTGGAATGGTGGACGCACCAGGGGACAACTTCCAGCTCTGGAAAAGCAGTGACTCTGCCTTAAGGCATAGCGGGATCATAATCTGCAGGCTTCCTTTTCAATTATTTGGAAAAAGAAATAAAGGCATAATTCCGTTTTAGACTATAGGACCTCATGTGCTAATTTTAAGAGTTAAAAAAAAAATCCTCCTGATTAATTAGTGATTATTCAGTGGGGATCTAGGTAGTTTGCTAATCAGAGCTGCAGGAACTAACGTTGGCAAATACTCATTTTTTAAAAGGCTTTTTTTTTCTTTCTTTGCAGTAATTACAGTAGAACCTTTTCAGCATCAGGTAGGTGAGATTATTCATCCTGGAGTGGGGAAGTTCCTTAGTCTGTAATGACAACCCTTTTTTTTTTTTTTTCTGAAAAAGTGGAAAGCAAAAAATGCTGAAGAAAAATGGGTCTAGTGACAGACAGATGTCTCTTCCTTTTAGTGACACCGATGGTGAGAGAAAGGTTGAGCTGACTTTTATGATGGCCAGCTGGCACCAATCCAAGTCAAAATGGTGCTATTCTGTTCAGTAGACCCTTAAGGTTTACTTAAGAGTACAAACCCCTGAGCTAACCACAGCCAAGAAATATGAAGCTTTTAGATACGGGCCTGATTCATGTATGGTGCTAGAAAGAAATGCACAAGAGAAAAATAGATCATGGCGTAGAGAGAGTTTCTTAATCCCTCGTGTTTATTGAAAGCAGCGTTCTGTTTGCTGTAAGTCATGTTTAGAGTCCGAAGCATTCATGCTTAGGGTATTTGTTCTTTTTTGAATTTTTCATTATTTAAAATTCTATTAAGTCATAAAGCAGGTGTTTCAACTGCAGATGACTGGGTTACTAGTAGTGTTACTAACTAACCTAGGATATATTCTGTAACCCCAAGTCAATTTGTGATACAGGGAATAATTTAAATAATGAGAAATATACCATGGACATAAAATACTTCAAGTGTCAACCAGGGCTTTTTTTTTATGTTACAACATGGAAATTAGTTAAAAAACAAAATATGCAGAAAATCATTGGTTATTGGCCTAAACATTAGTTTGCATGATTCTTTTCTTATTGCTGACTTGCTTTACAGACTAATTAATTGGTATAAAGCAAGCCTTTAATTATCTCTGTGTTAGGAACAAGCTCATGGAGACAAGAAAGGATTTTAATGACCTAGGTGGCCTCATGATTTATATGGATCTTGAGGAGTAATTGTGTGTTTAGAAGAAAGGAAAGCAGTGGCCATAAACTTTACCGGTAGCCTAAGACCAGAAGTACCCTCTTGCCACATAAAGGGTCAGCTTGCAGAAATGGCTCTGTGCTTGGAGCATGGATTTAACCCAACCAGGAGATCATATAGCCCTCATCCTACCATCTAAAGCACTCCCCAGCCCCAAAACATCTTTATGGTAAGCTTAACAGAAAGGAAAAGGGAAAAGGGTCAAGTTAGCTAAAATAAAACATTGCATAAAGGGAGCATTTTCAAACACATGCTTCTCCTAAGCACAGCACAAGCTAGAGAAAGGTATAAAAAGTTCCCCTTGATAATACTAAAGACTCAGCTGTAAAAACAAGACAGGTAGGCATAGGAGAGAGAAAGCTGTACTCCACCTTCCTTACTTCGACTAATTATTTCATAAGGAAAGGAGATTTTTTTTTCACCGAAAACCAGAATACATAAAACAATTTAACATTTCACAGCCTAAGTTCTTTGAACGGTCTTAATGTAGAGGGCTAAAGTTCACTGCGCTTTATATCTATAAAGTTTATTAAGAGAATTGACAATGTACAGTCACAGGGAGAGATAGGAATAAGGCAGTTTTCCGCATTTTGGTTCTTGATTTGAGGGCAACTAAGTGCTCATTTACAAATACATGATAAAACAGATCCTTTGAGAATCTTTTTAGGGGAAACATTTAAAACACTGCAGCTCTTGAAGTTGTATTACTTTAAAAATACCCCATATTTCAGATATTTCATTAATTCTGATTGCATTTCCCTCTTATAATGGTAAATTACCTAGATCACATTATTATTGTTTTCATCACTTTCCGATCTCTTGTTTGCTGTTTTGTTTTGTTTTTTTTAAAGTAGGAAGCAGAAATCGTAGGAAACTGGCCCTAAAATGTGTCCCTCAGAATACCAGTCTTATGAAATACTTCTGAAAAGAATGTTTTTTTTCCCAAAATCATTTGGGAACGCTGCATATCATAATGTTCCTTTTGTGAATATCCATAATTTGTGTCAGTATAAGGCTCTGAGAAGTCCCAAGGGTATGAAAACTTGATTTAACTTGGTTTAACCCAACATATACCAATTTCATTGATCATAAGACCCTTTTATTACACAATAGAGGTGGAACTCGTGTTGCTCAGAAAGTATTTTCTACGTGCTATTTTGAAAAGTCACTTACTTTGCACTAGCCACAGGTCAGAAATAATAAAAAATCCAGGGAGGAAGGGAATCAACTTCGTAAATGATGACATAAATTTGGGAAGATGGAGATAAATTTGGCAACCGAATTCCTTCTCCTTTTCTGCCTTACATGTTAGAAATTTAATTTGAATCAGTGCTTTGAAAAACTGTTTTAGCGACTGTTTCTGACAGTCGGTGCCGATACATAAGATACGTAAATACGGTGCCGATATGTAAGACTGTGCCTATACTCAGTAAAAGGGACTCAACTGACGCTGACAAATGCACTGGGCATGGCTGAATCCGGAGTCTCTCTGAGCACAGGAATCAGGAACACACTGGTTTTACTACCTAGTTAATGTTAAGGTGAACACGATGAATAGAACTAGCAAAAGTTTACCGTGGGAAGAGATCTAAGGGATACATTTTATAGATGAGAAAACTGAAGCCCAGAACACTGAAGGAATGGCATATTTCAAATCCAGTTAACACAAGAATCAGAACTTTCTACAGTATTATGATGAAAGATGAACCATTGCATCTCACTTTTTAGGAGATGATGAAAAGGGTCTCTATGATCATCAGGGTCTACTTCTAATTTGAGATTTCCACCAAGGGATTTCTCAGCCTTCTTCAAAAACCTCCAGGAAGAGGAAACACACTGAGTCCAGGCAGGGAGTTTGGCCCATCTTCATTGCCTGGCAATGATCCCAAGCCTTCCTGACTTTGCCTCAGATCTGTTCCCTCAATAAATATTTCTTCATTATTTAATACAGTTTCCACCCATTGATCCTAAGACCACATTTAGTTCCTCTTGCACACGAGAGCCTTGCAGCTCTTTAAGCATAGCCATCACGCCCCTCATCTCTCACTTTGTTAGTACTGTAAGAAGAGAAAAATTCCAAGAATTCATTTATTAGATCGACACACAAAAAAAACAGGCAAAACACAGATAAGTATAGAAACTTCTCTAATTGCTTGAAGGCTGATGTGACATCATTATTTTAGCAACCCAGGGATGCTGAGAACTTTGAAAGCATGTATCCATTTCAAAGGCTCTATAACTGAGTTTTGGGGACTTGGGGTGGTATCTGTGCCACCAATGGCAGGGTGGAGGGCCAGACTTCTATTCTCCTCTCTTTCCAGAACCTTTCTGCCTTCCTTCTCCTCCATTCCACATGCTCCAGACTCTGCCCTTCTTACTGATTTGGGACTAAGTGATCTAGAGTTAGGGTCTTGTCCTGGGAACGAAAAACCAGCTCTGGGGAGCGAGGATCCAGGAAGGTGTGGAGCAGAAGGAAGGGCTGATCCAGGACCCCCCGTGGATGGAGCCAGAGGTCAAAAGATGCCTGGGTGACAATTTAACACAATTTCCACATCGACTTTGAGTGTTGGCTTTCTGATACTAAAGAAAAAATTTAATTTATCCTGATGATTTTTCCTTTACAAACTAAGTATGCCAGCCCAAATCTCCAAATTCTGGACAGAGAACATTCCTCTTTTTGTAACTGTTAACTTTCGATGTTGAATTTTCTCTTACTGCTTTCCTCTTCACACTACTATGTAATTCCATACCAACCGATAGTCCCTTTAACACCTTTCTGTGTGTGTAATATAGTAAGATTATTGCTGCATTGCAAAAATGTCACTGATCTAGGACACTTCCCTGAATGACTCAGATTGTAATTATTCTCTTTCCCAGACAGAGACAAAATACCCATTTTCACTAGTTAAACACACACACAGCCTCCATAATCTTTTAAACCTTAAAATAGGCTTTTGTAAATTTGGAAGTCAAATGGGCTTTCTATCAGTGACTTACTACTGAATTCCTCCCTAATTATTCACTGATGAATGTACACTCAGAAACACAGGTCAACAACAGTTCAAATACTACCGAAGCAGAAGTAATGTTGGGTTTGGCAGTCTTTACATATAATAACTTCAACTGGAGGTTTCTCTAATTTTTCTTCGTTAAAATCCAATGTCTTCAAACATACTTTCCCCTTAATGTGTGACAGACATGTCAAACACTGGCTGGGTAAATGTTTGAACAGTAATAATATTGATCTCTTCAATGGAATTCTTCCATACAAATGGTAGAAGACCATTAGCAAAAGCTTTTATTTTTTACTCCCATTATGCTTTGCAATTAACGAAGAAAGTATTCTTAGCATGTGTGAAATACATACACACACACATATATATATAATTTGTGGTAAAAAAGTAGTAATAGCTTATATTTATATACAAGCTTATAATTGCTTATAATTATATATACAGAATTTTTGGTGAAAAAATAGCAATAGCTTATAATTATATATATAAAATTTTCGGTGAAAAAAGTAGTAATAGCTTACATATATGTAGCACTCTTTTCTGAATAGCTGAGAAGGCTTTTATGCTTGTCCTTGGGGTACAGGCTTGAAAAGAGAGAGTGAACCGGTAGCATCCTATGACATGTGAGGATGTCTTTTCTGCAGTTGTGTCCACATCACTCCTAGACCAGCCGGTCAATTTTGTCAAACCACTGGCTTCACAGGCAACTCATTACTGAATTCACTAGTGAATCAACTGAATTAACTCCTGAATGGTTTGCCCAGAGTCACCCAGAGCACCTGGAATGGAGTCCAGGGTCTGAGTGGTGGTCCAGACAGAGAGCTGACTCCTCGCCCCTGGGTCTGGACCTCGCTGTCAGGGACTAGAGGTAGCACTGGTGCTGGGGGCTGGGGGGAGGTAAAAGAAACGGAAGCTGTGCCAGGGGAAGGTAATCCGAGGACACTTCTATAGCAGCGCATCTTCCACGGCCTCCAGACCGTGCTCTCCTATTTCACAGCTGCAGGGCTGTCTCAGGAAGGCTGTAAGCCCAGGCTTTGCTAGGGCTGCAAACAAAACGCAGCATTTCCTTCTTGCTCTAAACTGAACTTTTAAAAACAGTGTTTAAACCTGGTTAATATGACTTTTGATAATGGCCCTAAAAAAAGTCAAAAGATAAAACATGAATCCTAAAAGATAAATGGCAGAGTAAAAAGGAAATTGGAAAGGGTGATTTGGAGGTCAAATGCATGTCCAGGTACTAGTTGCAGGGTTTTCATTTTAAAGCACAAACTGAAGGAGCCATGCCCTGGCTAGTCCTGGGGACTCCGTGACATCTCTGACCAGTTACCACCCTGGGATAGTGTTAACTCTTCTAAAGGTCAGGGACAACTGCCCTGATGTCCCGCATCTAAGGATAACTGCACAGAATTATTCTGGCATCTCTTCCCTAGGAGTTTCTCTTTTCCTTTTTCTGCCGATCCAAATTCCATACTTTCAAAGCCCAACTCAAGGTTCACTTGTTCTGTGAAGATTTTCTTAGACTCAGTCGCCTGTAAATGTTTCCTCCACTTGAATTTATGGAGCCCTGAGCCAGTACGGACTGAGTAATCATACATTTGCCCAATGCTGACCCGGAATTATTTTCTTAGGTGTTACCATGACTTATTTATTTCCCTGATAAGATTATACTTCTTGTGGATAGAAAATATGTCTCTCTATTTATCTTGGATTTTTCTGAGAGTCAGAAACAAAAACAGTTTCCTGGGAAACAAGTTCATGCTTGTTGAGAAAATAAATAAACAAGAAAAATGAGAACAAACATGGCATAACTATGTATTCATATTTTAACATCATTTAATCGGGATCTTGTAAACTGTTTAGTAAATAGTTCTGAAAGAAAACGTCTTACACTTTCAAAATTTTTTTCTACAAATCACGTAAATTGCTTTTGGGAAAACTCAAGGAACTGTGTTCTGCTTTTGTTCCAATTACATTAAACCTTATGAAAACAGCCATCATGACAACAACGTCTCTTTGGAAGAGAACACCAAATACTTAGGGGCATAGCCTCATCTAGATGTTCTTGGATTCAAGAGCCCAATTCCTATTAGTGATAATAAGCTCTATGTCTATAAATCCCTAGACACTTATGTCAAGCCTACCTGTTTCAGTTTCCACAGGTGGAATGATGGTTCTAATGAGGTCCATGTCCTCAAGATTTCTATTTAGAAAAATACCATGTTTAGACTTCAACTTTTCAGCCATCCTTGGTCGTGTTACGGATAAGGGTGACATTTATGCATTTTGAATCGTATGTTAAGAAGCTGTAATTCATGACCTTTTAAAGTAATTTGCTCCACGTAAAGTCTCAATCCAATGGACATTAGTATGTGTTCGAAACACATACAAACGGTGAGTTTTGCCTAATGAAGCTGTTCATTATTTTCTCCCCGTTATGTTCCTGCCTGCATTATCACTGTCCGCGGCTTCCTTCAGTCAGGGGACAAGCGTCATAAGGTTTCACAGGCTTTATTTTTATACTGATCTTCTGAGTGCACTACACACAATTCATTCTCCTTTTTTTTTTTTTTTTGCGGTACGCGGGCCTCTCACTGTTGTGGCCCCTCCCGTTGCAGAGCACAGCCTCCGGACGCGCAGGCTCAGTGGCCATGGCTCACGGGCCCAGCCGCTCCGCGGCACGTGGGATCTTCCTGGACCGGGGCACGAACCCACGTCCCCTGCATCGGCAGGCGGACTCTCGACCACTGCGCCACCAGGGAAGCCCCCATTCTCCTTTCTTTAGTGCCTGAACGCAAAAATTCACCACCGTTTGTATTTAAGGTCAGTATCTGTAGAAGCCAACATTTTCGACTATTTTTTTCATCATCTGAATTTCAAATTCTTATCCTCAAATGCTTTTCACCCCTCTTGAAATCCAGAGTCTAAGGAGAATTTCACGCCCTGCTCTAATAATCTGTCTGTTGTATGGCCTTTAGAGATGTAAATTACAGGTTTTGTTCTTTTATTTCTCCTTTTTAGTACTGAACTTACATTAAAATGAATATAAGTCCAGCAGGCACTTCGTAAGTGAGGATGTATGTAATGCCTACATGGGATATGCCTGTATGCACATATATTGGTGTATGCATGAGCATAAATACAGAAGATTACAATCTTATCTAAGGAAGATGAATTTATAAATAAAAAGATTCCAAATCTATGCTAGTCTGCACAAAACACTGCCATTTGGAGTTAATTTTGTGGGCTTCCCTTACCAAGAGATTTTCTTATCCATGGGAGCCACTGAGGCAGGTGGAGATGACAGACGACGGACAGGTTAACCCAAACCCCAGGACTGAGAAATGATTAACTCTAGTCGTCAGGTGATTAGCCCAAGTCCTAGGGTCACAACCTTGCCTGTCAGTACGTTGCACCCAAACTCCTTCAGGAAAAGTAAGGAAATCTGAACATGCCATTTTTAAAGCCAAACTTGGTGCATTTGCAACGGACTCTGTATTCTGTGCACACCTTCTCGGTGGAGTCTGATTTCCAGTTTTTGTTAAATTAGTTTCATATCAGTCAATACTTGTTTAAAAACATGTCATAAGTCTGTGGCTTGTGCATGCTTCAATTACCTCTGATTATTACATCAAGATTCACAAACGAGATACCACAGGCACTCCTATTTACTGCAAAATGCTATCGAAACAAACTGAAATTCAATTTCGGAGCAGATTGCAATAACCCATCAAAACAGAGCCAGTGGGGAGGTCAGGCCCCGAGGTGTTCCTGGCCATTGTTAAACCAAGAGGGTGTCTCACCTAATCATTTAAACATGGTCTTGTGGCCTGACATTTTTAATGCTTTCTTGATCTCTTTCTTCTGGCTCTGTGTGTGCTTTGCCACTGTGGGGTGCAGTGCATAGCAGGTTATGGATTAAACACCAAGTCTTTTTCTGCCAATAGCACTTTGAGGAGGGGACAAATGACTGGGTACTTTTTACAGATAGTCACACCATAGGTGTCCGCAGAAAGCAACCTTTATTCAGGGTTCTTAAAAGCTGCCTGCTTTTTAGATACAAACCAATCCATAAAACTGCCAAGTTCAAATTTTCAGCTACTATCTGGGCAGTAAGTCTCAGGTACCTTGGTAGGCTGATGGGACATTTTTGTTGGCACACATTAAGATCCCAGGCTTAACTAAGGCAATCTGGTTTTAAAAATTAATTTCACTTACATAATCCCTCTGGGATATGCAGCCCTTGGTTTGCATTTACTTTGTGATTCATTGCATTTGGATTAAACTGGAGGGTTAAGAATTTTACGTGCCAGCCAGCTCTGACCCTGAAGAACAGAAACATACACATATCTCTCCCATCATCTGTTGCTTCAGGGCAAGAGAAAAGAAAGCCACTGTAATTTGGAGACAAGACTTTTCCAGACAGCTGCGAACGACAGCAACCATAGCGAGTCACTGAACAGAAGTGTGTTGTGGAGACCTGGGGCGCGGTGAGAAATTAATGGGAGCACAGAAAGTGGACCAAATATGCAGTTTTCCAAAGAGAAAATATTGGCAAGAATTCTAGAAAAAAAAACTCAAAGAGGCTGCAGATTTGTTGACCATAACCATTCAAAACATGGGTTACAAAGTTTTTCCTGGAAGCAGAGAATTAATGAAATTGGGATACAATTTAGAAGAGGTATATATTATAATTATATACACCGCATAGAGAGGGTTATCTACATCAATCCTCAAGCTGAAATGAAATGAACTGGTTCCATCTCTTTATGTTAAATACGGAAACGGAGACGCGGGGAGGCTGAATCGCCCAAGATCACAGAGTTAGTTTTAGTGTCAAAAGACTCAGGACTTCTGACTGCCTAGCTAGTACTTTTCCACAGACGTTTCAAACATGTTTTCCCACTTCTGTTGGTTAAGAATGCAAATCTTCTCTACGGATTTACTTCTTTCCTAATTTTTCACGAAGAACAGAATTCTACCAACGCTTGTTTATGGACTCTTGTCTCTCTAGCATATTTCTGAACAATAAGCAAAGTGATTTTAAACATCTTCACTCAAAAAATATACATTTTCAAGGGTTCTGATTGACTTAGTTAATGCTTAACTACAAATAAGGTCAAGAGGAAAGTAAGTTTTTATGTCTGTGCCACTATGCTGACATTCACACTGAACCTCCAGAGGCCAAGTGTCTGAACATTTTGGTGGGAATCATAACATCAAAGGGCTTGAAAAGGCTCTGGGTTCATTTGGATAACCTAATCCCACTCAGGCAAGTGAGCAGATTTGTGCCTGTCCAAAGGAAGAAAGTCCACAGCTTCCCTGGTAACTTTTTCCTATATTCCATGACCCTGACTTTAAAACAAATTTTACCAGACTGTTCCAATCTGTCTTATTTTATTTTCATACCATTTCTTCTTTTTCCGAATTTATTTAAATGTACATATGCACATGTACTTAAATAACAAGCTATTTTTATCCCACTATACTCAAATTCTCTATTTCTTTTCAGACGAGATAAGAAGTGTTTATAAAATATTAACTTCAACACACTAATCCAGACAGGGACTTTTTCCAGACTTTTCCTTCCCTGGAACGTTTTTGGCCCAGTAAACTTTAATTGTAACATCTTTAGTAGATATCTTGGCATCCAGTGCAGAGGAAAACAGAAACAAAGTGCTTCCTTAGAATTTTACAACCTGTTTGCACTATTATGTCTTTACAATGGTGATGGTGTATTTAACCAAATACAATTCATTTCATTGTGCTAGAAACAAAGAAAACTATCAGGAACCAGAATTACAGAAGGGAATTTGGAGGGCATCTTCTCTGACCCCTAAATGTAACAAATAAGGAAGCAGAGACCCTAGTAAGTGATGTGGACCACAGGTCATACGACCAACAGTCTGCAGCAGAGTTAGTGTTGAATTCTGGATTCTCTCTTGCAAATCCAGTACTTCTCCTATTAAAACACACTCAGTCAGCATTCAGCAAAGGGAAGAAAACAGAAAACATATTCATTATCTTTGAAAGAAGAATGCTTGACATCTACTAATAGCGGGCGCGCACACACACACACACACACACACTCAAAATCCACAAAAATCCCTTAAAACACAGCTGATTTGCATAATAGGGAGGTGGCACTATTGCCATACTGTGGACTTAGCAATTTTTGCATGCCCATGTGAATGAATGAATTTCACTCATCCACATCCAATGTGTATTTTTTCATCCGTCACAGGTGTAATGTGGATAATGTTCTTTAATCAGGCAACCTGAAGAAATCCCTAATACCAATTAAATATATTTTTTATTTCACATTACCATTGAAAAATGCCAGGTAGGTGTGAGCAAATCCAACTAAGCAGGACTTGTTTATATAAAATCAGAGCAGGGGTTACAGCCTCAAGTTAAAATCAGTGCATTTCTATCAATATAAGGCATTGATCACATACTGATTTTTATGTATACGTGACGTTTTATGTAGTGGCAAGATTCCTGCATCTCTCAGATGCAGGATTTGAATTTGGGAGTAAGCTCTCAGAATGTGACAATGTAGCAGAAGTCTAATTCCACATCTAACTTCTTCCTCATGGCATCACTTCTCTTTGGGGGGCTTAGTCTCTTTGCAGAATAATGCTTCAGCAAAACCCATTTCTAGTAACTATGCTGAGAGATACAACAGGCCAGAAGAGTAAGTGTCTGAAAGTTAATGAGGAAGAAAAGAATATGCCCTTCTTGTAAAATCCTGAAGGGTTCACCCTATATACGTGAACCTGGGAGAGAACCAACATCTGTATTACACCTGAGCAATAATAGTAACATTAAACAAGGACTATTTCCTCAGTGTCATAGCTACCCATCCACTAAGCTGTCCGAGTTGCAGCAGGCAGCTGTGATGGGGATGGCCTTGGCCAAGAAACCAGGAGGGCAGAATTGGAAGTCAAACTCTGCTGCTGAACAGCTGGGTGATGCTGGGTGACTCACCTTACCTCTCCGGGCCTTTGTTTCCTCATCTACACCCTAAGGGGTTTGCTCTAGAAGATCTCCAAGGCCCTTTGCATAAAAACACACTGGGATTCAAAATAGTCACATTGTGCTCTGGTTCCATCATAGCCTCCGGTCACAGCCCAGAGCCTCTGACTTGCTCTGATACCATCTCTAATATGTCAGATGTGGGCGGTGGATCTCAAGCTGGTCATTCTTCAAGTGTCAGACAGTTATAAAAGAATTTAGAAACTGTAGGTTTTCATTTTGATGATTATCTTTTAAAAAGCTCAACCCAAACACCACCTCGGTCACCACCATATAAGGAATACTGCCGTGTGTTTTTGCAGGCACATGAGTATTTGTGTTTATGATTAAATGCACGTCACGTGCAGGCCACAAGAAAGCTCCCCGTGTGGACAAAGACCCAGTGGAGGGAGAATGACTCATCTCTTGGGAACCAGAAGTAACAGAGAACTGAACTCTTAAGAAAACCAGCATCCTGGCTGCTGGCACCATGGTCTACTCACTGGGAAATCAATAAGCCGTAGCTCACCCATAGCAACTCTAGGCATAAGTGGGCAGTGTAGAACTTCTCATTAAAAGGGTTTTATCCAACATGATATTTTGGGGTACACCATTAAATTAACCCACCATTAACAGACTATGAATTTAAGCCATCAGTGGCTAAAACAAATTAAACAAAAAAAAAAAATTGAAAACAAGCAAAGACCGTGAAAATGGCTAAAAGGGTTGTCCATCATGCTGAAACTCAAGGAAAATAAGTTAATAACAAGTAAAGCATAAAATTGCAAACACATCCTACCATTATTACGTTACCCAGTAAGAAGGATTTTGTTTCTACCAAATGCCATCATTCATTACATCAAATCGAGGTTGTTATCTGAGTGTCTGGGTTTTGCAGTTTGGTTGGGATGAGTGTGTAAACTTGCATTGCTTTATTTATTCTAGGGGGAATTTAAGCATAAATAAAAGATGAATAAATTTTGGGGATATGTATAATAAGTAAGATTATAATAAAAAATAGTTTTCAATGTGAAAGGTCTATGGACATCTTTTCTATCAAAGGGGGTCAGTATATTCGTAAGTTTGACAAACACTTTTCTTTCAGTCATATCCTCAGGCAGGAGCCCGCAGCCAGACAGGAAGGTCTGTTTGAAGCCAGGCTGCCTCTTGGTCCACTGACCTCTCTAAGTTCGATTGTTCTGGAACTCTCAGTCTCCTTTTCCTTTTAGTGACTCTAAGTAGACTCATGAAAAAAGGTTCTTTTCATCTTAATACTACTCCTTATACCCAAGCCAGCCGGAAATCTCCAAACCGGCTTGAAGGAGGAGGACAAGATGTCTCTGGACCCTCAGGGAGGGCCTGGATGTGGACAGGAGAGCTGGGGAGGGTCTATCTCGGGCAGTAACTGCCCCCTGACCCAGGGGAGGCACAAGGGGCCATCCTTACTCTAGAGCTTGTGGGGGGGATGGGAGCAGGCCCAAGGCTGCACACCAAGGCTGGTTCAGGCCAGGCAGTGGGTTCCCTGGAAGGGACAGGGTCACCAGAGCCCAGATGGGATTAGCATCTCAGTTCTAATAATCCAATTTAAACAAAGAAAAGTCATTCAGCACAACTTCAAATACTCTACATATTGATTACAAATCACAAACTGGAGGTCAACACAAACTGTAATACAAAACAAACACTGTTGTCTACAGTGGTGCCATATAATTTATGGCAAATTTAGTTAAGGCCACGGGGCTGTGTCTTATTATAAGCAGCAGAGCACTTTTAAGGGGAGACTAGTTCAACCGTAATCTGAGTTAACAGTTTTTTCCAAGAATGTTTTTAGAAGCTGTTTGTTATGAATTTCTGTTTCTTTAGATTTAGATTGAATATAAATAAGGATTCTGGAATACTGCTGGGGCCTCTGCATATTTTATTTCCTACCTTACATCTCATGTAGTCAAAGTACATCTTGTTCTAAGGAAACTACTTTTCCTTCAAATGCTTTGGGGCTTAAAAGCAGGATTAACTGTCCTAAATTGGACAGTCCCCAAGGGTACAGGGAGGGGAGGGGAAAACAGAGATTGACCCTCTTGGTGACTGACTGGAATCCTAGGGCCTCATGGCCCTAGAAAATGAGATTCTGGGAGAAAATCAGCTGCGCTAAGAAAAAATTCCTAAGCGTTACATTATCCTTGAAAAAAAGTACCATATTTTCCTGTTAATAATATACTTATCAACTTCAGTTCACAGTTGAAATTCATTTTCCTGTTAATCTCACTCATTTTGGCAGGCATAAAATATACATATTTTTATGGAGACAAGCGAGGTTTTCAAGATCTTGGGATCTCCGGAAACATTTTTTCATTTGGTGAAAGGGATCTTGCCAGAGAGCCTGTTTTCAGCACAGGTGCCAGGAGTAGCGTATAAAAGTCACGGTCAGTTTATGTCTACCCTGGGTGACCAGGACTCACCTGCTGGGCACTTAGAGATGCAGGTGTGCCCTGACCGCCCAGGCTGAGAGTCTCACGGATCTGAAAGATCTGTTTCTGTGTGTACACAGCCATTCTTAACCCCAAGAAATGCCTTGTGAATTTTCAATCTTGAAGTAGAAGGGCCCCCTTCATGTTCTAACCCGAGTTCCCAAGATCCCAAGTGCTTTTCACCTACTGCTCAGGAAATAACCACACTTGTAACTAGTCAGGCTGACGGGGACTCCATAATCTCTGTTTCCCTGGTTGGGGAACACAAGGTCCCCTAGCCAAGCATCTGGCTGGGCAACATACAGGCCGTGGTTTTGGCATCAGAAGGATCTGGCTTCAAACCCTCATTTACCACCTCAAGTTCCGTACTCTTCGGCAGATTTTTCTTTTTTTTCAGCTACTTATTTATTTAAAATTTTTTATTTTATTTTTTATACAGCAGGTTCTTATTAGTTATCTATTTTATACATATTAGTGTATATATGTCAATCCCAATATCCCCCCCTGCTTTCCCCCTTTGGTGTCCAAACGTTTGTCCTCTACATCTGTGTCTCTATTTCTACCTTACAAACTGGTTCATCTGGACCATTTTTCTAGATTCCACATATATGTGCTAATATACGATATTTGTTTTTCTCTTTCTGACTTACTTCACTCTGTATGACAGTCTCTAGGTCCACCCACGTCTCTACAAATGACCCAGTTTCGTTCCTTTTTATAGCTGAGTAATATTCCATTGTATATATGTACCACGCCTTCTTTATCCATTCATCTGTCAATGGGCATTTAGGTTGCTTCCATGACCTAGCTATTGTAAAGAGTGCTGCAATGAACATTGGGGTGCATGTGTCTTTTTGAATTACGGTTTTCTCTGGGTATATGCCCAGTAGTGGGATGGCTGGATCATACGGTAATTCTATTTTTAGTTTTTTAAGGAACCTCCATACTGTTCTCCATAGTGGCTGTATCAGTTTACATTCCCACCAACAGTGCAAGAGGGTTCCCTTTTCTCCACACCCTCTCCAGCGTTTGTTGTTTGTAGATTTTCTGACGATGCCCATTCTAACCGGTGTGAGGTGATACCTCATTGTAGTTTTGATTTGCATTTCTCTAATAATTAGTGATGTTGAGCAGCTTTTCATGTGCTTCTTGGCCATCTGTATGTCTTCTTTGGAGAAATTTCTATTTAGGTCTTCTTCTTAGGCTGATCTTATAACCTTTTTATACTTGGCTTCCTCTTTAGTAAAATGAGAATGAGAATGTCTTGCAGCGTGCTTGTGGGGATTAAACATCATCCCCACCCACCACCAGGCACACAGAGGCACAATATGAATTGCAGCTGTTACCATGATAGGTCTAGGCTGGCACGTTGCTAGAAAGTAAACTCCATATTCTTCCCACTAATCAAAATATTCCTCCACCACCATCACTACTATAACTTCTACTACCTACTCTTCATGAACACCGACTTGTGACAGGACCTTAACTAGGTACTTTCCCTGCATAATCTCATTTTATACCCAATAACCCCACAAGGTACTGATTTTAGGTCCACTTTGTAGTTGAGAGCAAGGAGGTTTAATAAGGTTCCATTGAGTAAGCCCAAGGTCACAGAGTAAGTGGCTGACCCTGGGTTAGGGCTGAGGAAGCCACGCCTTATTCCTTCTGCAGGATAAGCCAACTCTGCCCCCCTCACCACCACGGAAACCCACCTTTCCCCCCTCGGACTGCTCTTCCTTCTGTCCACTAGCTCTCCAAGCAGGGGTCCACCAGGCCCACAGGCTTGCCCAGAACAGCAGCCTTTGGGTCAGAGATGGGGCCTCATTCTGTTCTTTTATTTATCTATTTTAAAATAAATTTATTTATTTTATTTATTTATTTTTGGCTGCATTGGGTCTTCGTTGCTGCACGTGGGCTTTCTCTAGTTGCGGTGAGTGGGGGCTACTCTTCTTTGCGGTGCGTGGGCTTCTCATTGCGGTGGCTTCTCTTGTTGCGAAGCAGGGGCTCTAGGCACATGGGCTTCAGTAGTTGTGGCTCACGGGCTCAGTAGTTGTGGCTCGTGGGCTCTAGGGCGCAGGCTCAGTAGATGCGGCACACGGGCTTAGTTGCTCCGCGGCATGTGGGATCTTCCCAGACCAGGGCTCAAACCCGTGTCCCTGCATTGGCAGGTGGATTCTTAACTACTGTGCCACCGGGAAATCCCCCTCACTCTGTTCTGCTCACAGAACTGTCTCTGGTCCTTCGTGAGCGCCATCCCTAGAACTGTAGTTCCAGACGGCTGAGGCAAGAACCAGTTCCGGGTATTTTTTTTAAATTGCTGCAGGCGGTTGATTCTGAGGGATGTGCTTGGTTGAGAATCACGAATTGGTCCTGGTGGCCTTGAGAGCAGATGTTGCACTTTGTGGGGATCCCTGGGCCTCCTCCCGGTTTCCCTACCTGAACTCTGGGTTGCTAAATGCTCTCTACTTACATAAAGAGCATCCGTGAAAAGGGAAAAGATGACCTTTGTGATCTGGAAAAGTCACTTGAAAAAGTTCATGCTCTGAGCTTGCTGCTCTCTCCTACTTCCTACCAAATCAGGATGAACAACGTTGTTGACCTTCCAGACACTTGCCTTTTCACAGTCCCCAGGTGCCTGCCCACCTGTGTCCTCTTCACGGCCATGGGAATCCACCTGGACTTCTCTTCAAACCAGTGCTAGTGAAATGTTTCCAATGACCCATTTAGCTTAGCTTTCAAAAGGACAAGAAGACACCTTCCTCCTGTTTCATTGGCAGCGATAAAAATCTCTACACATTTTGCGTGTCCACCTGGCAGGAGGACTATAAAGTCTGGACTGTTCTCGGGGACAGCTCTGTCACTGCCTCTGCTGTGCCGGAGGCCTGAAGCCCCACTCTGGCCGGTAGCGGGGAGAGGATTTCGGAAGCGCTGCTACCTGCTGTCCTGGACCCACAGAAGCAGGAGTAGGAATGCTGCGGGCAGCTTCTGGGAGGTGCGCTGGCTTGACCGCCTGTGCTGACCACACTCCTTCCCACAGGGCTGTTGCCCTGTCTCTCCTCCATGTGAGCTGAGCCAAGTCCAAAGCAGGCAGACGTTTCCACGCAAAGGAACACGACTGTAGCATCACCGGCATCAAAAGAGCCGCTACCGGGTTCCCGCTTGGGCTCTGTCTGGAGCGTCAAGTTAGAGACGCATGCGTGGGAGCCCTACATGGGGAGAGCAGGAAAGCCTATTTAACTCTTCTGCCTTGAGATACATTCAGGATATTTCCTTCAGCCTGAAGTTAGGGAGGTAGGCAAAGAGGGCTGACCTTTGGAGGGAGGTTTTCATAAAATAAACTGGATGACAGCATATGAAAGTTACTAACCTCCTTAGAATGCCATATGCGAGCAACTTGTAAACAGCCCATAAATATCACCTGTTGGGTGCGAAGCAAGGAGGCTGATACTAAATTCTGCACGAGCACATTTTCTGCAACACAGAGCGTCTGGTAAGGACAATTTATTCTCTGGTTGTCACAGGACGACAATGATAAAACCTGTTACTACTGACTTACGTCTGGAACCGTGGACCGTGGGCGGCTCAACCTGGGTGTGGAGATAGACCCGGTGGGTGGGGCTCAGGGGTCTCTTGGGGGCCGGGTGGTGCTAGGAGCCGGATTGGAAAATGAGCGGGGCGTTTGGTGGGGATCTTGATTCCACAAGCGGGATTTCACCAGTCACCACCACACACACAGTTTTCGAAGCAATGCATAGTAATGCCCGACTTTTGAGCCATTTTCTTAAAGGTTCACAAACATCTGTCACTCTTAGAGAACGGCGTGTGGAAAAAGCATTGTGAATAGCATCTTTAACCTTTACACACAATTTTCAATTTCCTAATAATTAGTTCTAGAATAATTAATTCTACGAAGGATAATAAGGTCTTTCCCAGGTTCTATTTCACATATAAAGTAATATTTAAAAGAATGAAGTTTGTCTTTTCTCCCAAACGCACTTAGCACAGCGTTTTGAGGTAGAAAAAATATTTCAGATTTCTCCGGAGAATAACATGCGTGACAAGGGAAACAAAACCGAAGAAAAGGTGGGCTAATGGCTTTCTTAACTATAAACATGTACACAATCCAGACATATTTTAATACCATTATCTCCTACCCTCCCAGCACAAACCTTTCCAATTATACTTTTAATCAAGAATTCCCTCTTATGTTGTTACTTCCTGCCCTTCTGAGTTCCTATGATATTCAGTTTCCATCCTGGTCTCATCCTGTTTGGCCCCTTTGCGTAAAAGCTAAGGAGCCTGGCCCACAGCCTGCCAGGGCTTTCAAAGCCCCAGCAGTCTGTAAACAGGAAAGATTTCCTCTGAGGCGGAGGGCCCCTCCTTGATCAAAAGATGGCCCTTGGATAAGGACTTCCCCCCAATTTTCAGCCATTAGCACTTTGAGATCAGATGTTCTCTTGGAGGGCACATTACTAGCCATCCGTGGCAGAGGCGCTGGGCATCCTGCCAGGGGTCCAAGGGCCACACAGAAATTGCAGGAGGAATCAATTGCAGCTGCTCTGTCTGTTAATGAGGAGGTAGGGGCTGGAGAGACATAAAGATTTCCTCTGAGCAACAGTCCCGGCTGGTGAACAGCCGTGGAGGGAGGGCAAGCTAATCAGACTTCAGTTCAGAGCACGAAAACGGGACAGGGAAGCTGCATGAGGTGCTCTGGCAACCCTAGGGACCCCAGAGTTTGGAAGTAATGACTCTACACAAAAAGGCTGTTTTTATCCCCATGGTTAACCAGAGGCCACTTCAAAATTGCTTTTGAGCAATGGAAGCATAGCTGATGACATTAGTTGGAGATATCCTTCCATGTAAAAGCTCCGGTTATGTTTGTTTTAGAGTCGACTTTATTACTTTATAGCCACAGTTCCTGTTTTCAAAGTTGAGGACATCTTTATCCAAGGCATCTCATCTTCCCCCCCACCCCCATCATCTCATCAGAATCTATCAAATTCAGGCAAAATCTGTCCCTCACCAGTCACCATATTTTGCATTCCTTTCTAGTTAATCACACCCGGCTGTGAACCTAAGAGTAAGAGTAAAGTCAGAGGGGGAGCAATCATGCCATCCGTTATCTTCTTTCTAAGTTGGGCAAACAGATCGAAGTCTGTACCAAAACAAACAAACAAACATTTTTAAAAGACCTGCTTTCCTGTATCGGTCTTATCTACAGAACCCGTTCTTCTTTTTAATTACCTGACAAGGAAAAGGGGTGCTTTGAATTCTTATCACACACTTCTCTGTGACTCTCAGCTGGCCCTTACAGACTGCCTGGTTTCATTTGCTATCTCCTTATTCAGATAATCTCCACCTTCTGAAATAGATTACAGGCTTTTAAATCCCAGGGGGGTGGGTAGTAAAATTGTTCGTCTCTCCCTTCCATATTCCATAGGTACTAACAGATCAGTAACAACTTCACGTTTAAACTCTACCTAGTTCCTTTCCAACTGACAATGATCAGGACCTTATTTCATTATAATATGGGAACAGTGATGGGGACAAACTTTGTCAGTGTGAAAGGGTTTCACAATCTCTAAGTCAGATTTTAGTTTTAATCTCTAAATCAGAGGTTGATGGTTAATAAGAAGAAAGTAAATGTTAAATGTGATGCAGGTGACGAGAGGAAAGTGAAACTGCCCACACAACCAGACCGGCGGCAACTTAGAAAACATCTTACTTACCCTTCAGACATAGGATTTACCATCCTAAACTGTAAAATATCTATTTACAAGTCCTGCTTTCCCCATTCACCGTAACCCCTTCAAAAACAACAAACAAAGCGTTACTGGTCTTTCTGTATCCGGTACCCACTAGTGATACTGGCATATGATATACACACGCACAATTTTTTTTTTTTTTTTACTGAATAATATCAAATAATATTGGCATGGGATTGAGAAAGAAGAAATGAAGATTCTGATTTTTTCAAACTTTGAGAATCTGTTTTCTGGTCAAGACATAAATGGGGGATTTAACCAAATCACATGAGGAAACAAGCATTTCCTGTGTAATACTTAGCTGTTCTTGGGAAATAACTAGATGAAATTTGGTTAACACATAAACAGAGGTCAAACAGTTGAAAAGAACTGAAACACATTATAATAATTAGTTTAGGAGGTGACCCAAGACGTTTTCAGTAAAATACTTTCCATTTTTGGCCTCCATTCCCTCTTCTTTCACTGATTTGCTTTTCCTTATTTGAATGGAACCCCAACCCCCAGAAGAACTGTATCATCACTGAAAAAAGCTGAGAAAGCTAGGAGGATGGGGAAGAAAACAAACACCGCATAAGAGACCTTGGCGACATCTTTTCCTTCTCTGAGGTTCCCCGTCAGCCATCTCTGTCCTAATCCACAAGCCCCCAATTATTTTTATTTTATTTTTTACTGAAGTATAATTAATTTACAATGTTGTGTTCGTTTCAAGTGTACAGCAAGATGATTCATTCATACATATATACATGTGTTCTTTTTCAGATTCTTTTCCATTATAGGTTATTACAAGATATTGAGTATAGTTCCTTGTGCTATACCATAGGTCTGTTTACCTATTTTATATAAAGTAGTGTGTATATGTTAATCCCACACTCCTAATTTATCTCCCCCCACCCCCAAAGGCCCCAAATTATTGCCTCACTGGTCCCTTTGCTCTTTAGCACCCAGGGCACCAGAAGGCTTGTACACAATGACTGTCCCTTAGCGGCCATCCCAGTGCCATTATCCAATTGAAACTTAGCTTCGAGATAAGCTGTGTCTTTCATTATGTGCTCTGGGGAACGAAATGAAACGACTCCATAAACCAATGGCCATGTGATTGGCGTTCAGTCTGCGCATCTCCTTTTATTTGTGGACCCATTCAGTCGAGGTCCGAATTTTTACAAAAGTGCACCGCACTCCTCAAAGATGGCATCAGGCCACTGCTTGAAAGCTTCTGCGGGGAGAGAAGCTCACCACGTTATGAAATGGTCCCTCATCAGGGTAGAGAGAGAGTAGAAAACCATGTCTTGAGTTTAAGCAATGAAACCCCCAAAAGCAAAAGCATCCATACCACCAGACGACTTAAGGCAATGTAAACAATTGAATCAGTTCTTTGTAACTGAAGAGTGATCTGCTATAGAACCATGCACACCATGATGGTGTGTCCTGCCAGGTCACAAATGAGCGCCTGTGACATTACAAAGGCCCAATCCACAGCACACAGGGACAGTAGCAGGAATCAATGGTTTGGGTGACCTCGCTGGTAATTCCCTTCTAAGATTTGTTGTCACATATTGAGGTGGATAACAACTATTCTAATGTGCTGAATTGCATTTGTATAAACATATGTAATGTACTAAGACCATTTAAAAAATATGTGAAACTCTTAAGTTAAAATAACTCAAGATTAAACCTGGACATCCCTGAGAATAACTCAAGATTAAACCTGGACATCCCTGAGAAATCATATTTTATGAGTTAGGAGGTTTGTTATGGTGTATTAGGATGATAATTTCTACCTATTGGTCCCTGTTCTACCCTTCGAGATGACACAGAATAAGTTCTAAACGCCCTGGAGGACTCACTGCAGAAGGGGGTGCAAGCATCCCAAAGCACCACATCCCGAATATGCACAACCTGCAACAAGCCACAAAGAGGAGACACACCAGAGCTGAAAAGGAAGGGTGCACAGGTAAGGGAACCACTGTTCTGGGGACCAGGAGAACCAGGTTTGCACCAGGGACCCACTCACTGGGCAAGTCACTCACTGTTGAAACGCCTGCTTCTTCATCCATCCAACAGAAGGATCAGAATGTAAATCTGGGGTTATCTTCCTGGCTAGCTGCCGAGCAGTAGATGTGTGTTTATCACTTTCTACACATTTTAAAAAATGTGTATTATGACTAGAAGTTTATGGTGGGAACACAATTTGGGGTCTTTTAGTAAAAAAGAGTTACTTCTAAACAAAATTTTAACTTACAGCTGTTATACATGTATGGGGTTTGTGTGTGTGTGTGTGTGTGTGTGTGTGCAGGAAAGTTATTGTTTACACTAATCTGCTAGGGTCAAATCCACTTTTTCCCCAGCTCTTTGTTACTTGCTTGGGCTGACTGGGCACACACTTCTGTTATTGGCAGAGGGCTGTCTACATCAAGCTCACATTGTTTCTCTAGCATAAATAAGGGAGACAGAAACAATGAGCATATAACCACTGCTGGACTCAGATGTGGTGTTTATGAAGGCAGCTGCTTTTGCATTCTTGGGGTCAGAAGGATGTGTGCGTGAGTGCGTGCATCTACGTAAGAGCCAACAGCCCTTGAAAGCAACATCCCTTCATCCTCATTGTGCCAGAAGGACTCTTCATTCAGAGCACCTTCCCAAGAGAGGTAGACAACCAGGGAAATAACATGATAAAACATATTTTATCCCCCTGGTCAATTTTCAAGTTTCTTTGACAGATAATTGCTAATGATCTCTGTCATAGGAGCATTACTTAGGCAGTTACACTTGGTGTATTTCCTTAGTGTTTTACACCTTTTTAAAGGTAGTCAATGATGTCTTTTAGCTGCTCTACAAAGGGTCACCTAAGGAAAAGCAATTGTATGCTTAACATCTGGGAAAAATACTGCCTGTTGGGTAGGTTCCATGAGAACAAAGTTATTTCTCAGATTTTTCCCTTCCGGCTTCAGCTTTGTTTTCCTAGGAATAGTGCAGTAACACTGGAATTAATGAGTGATGGAGCCCTTGATTGAATCAATATTGAGTGAAAGTCATTTGTATACATAGATGTGACTCTTTCCGTGGGAGTCAGAGTGAATTTCTCAAAAAAGTACCAAGAGAAGATGCAGGGCAGACACAGCTGCCTGACAGAGGCAGACAGAAGCCTAACTTTATGGACCTTTCCATACTCCACATATGTTGAAACAACAGGCTGATTCATAGTTTCCTTGCTTAGTTTCCAAGTTGCCTTGCAACAGAAACAGATTGACTCCCTTCCCTGGTCTGTAATTGGGATTCACAATCCTACAAGCTCCAATCTTCAGAAAGGAAACACTACAAAGCATGGCTCCCAATTTTTGCTAGCCACAAATTCAGATGTTTTCACAGAAGAGCCAAATTTTCAATTAAGACAGGGGTTGGCAAACTATGGCCTGCAGACCAAATCTGACCAACCCCTGTTGGTCTGTCTTTATAAATAAAGTTTTACTGGAACTCGGCCATGCCCATTCCTTTACCTATTGTCTATGGCTGCTTTCTCATTATAATGGAGGAGTTAAGTCATTGAAATTGAGATTGTTTTGCCAGAGAAGCCGAAAATATTTACTCCCTGGTCCTTTGCAGAAAGTGTGCCAATTCCTAATTTAAAATATCAATTTATGTCGTAAAATATCAATTTCTTTAAAAATGTAGATGTAATTTTAAAGTAAACATCACCAATCTCCTTCATCCCTGAGAATAACCCTCTCAAGCAAGTTGGTAATTTGTATCAGGAGTCTTATTACTATCATTGTTCAGTTCAGGAGCCATACATCTAGGAATCTCTTCTAAAGAAATTCTCAAAGATACATAAAGACGTGAATACAGATGTACAACTGAGCATCGTTCACATCTGCCTGTAATTCTGAGTAACTGAAAATCTAAATCTCCTAAGCAGTTTGGGTTAAAATTATTATTTTGCAAAGTCATGTGACATAAAAGATATGTTTTAAAAACTATTTAAGGACCTAACATAAAATGCTTAAAATGTAATTTTTAGAGAAAATGGTAGGGTAAAAGGTGTCTATAAAGAACCGTCTCAATCTTTTAAACATATGTACATTTCTAAATGCAAAGAAAAAAGGCTGAAAAAAGGCATATGAAAAATACAGACAGCGTTGTCTTTGAGTGCCAGGATTATGGGTGACTTATTTTCTTGTGTTTTTCAAATATTTATTTAAGGGAAAAATATGCAGCATGGCTCCCTCATACATATGCAAACTCAGTGTGTGTACCTGTCTCCATAAAAGGCCTATTGTGCAAAACAGAATATGAGGTTTGCCAAGCCACACAGAACATTTTTATTTAGAACTATAAAAATTGTATTTTTTTTAGAAAAGAGAATCTGCAGACCTTGAGTTTTAAAAAGTGATTCTATGGAACACATACATTATACTTCATTTAAAACAGAGAAATTAATCCAAATATTGTCAATGGACTTACATAACAATTAGGTTTTGAAATTTATTTCTGATAACTCTGTGCTCAAGAAAAATAAATATGCATGCCTTTTTATTCGATTAACAAAAACGTTTGTCCCAAATAAAACTCTTCTCTGCCATTCTGTGGTTGGCCCATTTCCCAAAGAGACCATTTCTTCGTATGGATTAAAGATGGCAGACTGGTAAGCCTTGTGATACCACTTTTTCCTCAAGTCCATGGCAGGCACTGCAGTCCATTCTGCTACTTTTTTCTCGAATGCACTCCAAGTGGCAACTACTAATCAATCAGCGGTATCACGATAGCAAACATATTTGCCACCCTCCACATGGCGACATAACAGGTTTGGCAAGTTAATTCTTATCGCTCTTCTTCTTTTAAGACTAAATGGGGGACTTCCCTGGTGGCACAGTGGTTAAGAATCTGCCTGCCAATCAATGCAGGGGACACGGGTTCGATCCCTGGTCCGGGAAGATCCCACATGCCACAGTGCAACAAAGCCTATGTGCCACAACTACTAAGCCTGCGCTCTAGAGCCTGTGAGCCACAACTACTGAGCCCGCGTGCCACAACTACTGAAGCCCACACGCCTAGAGCCCGTGCTCCACAACAAGAGAAGCCACCGCAATGAGAAGCCCACGCACCACAAAGAAGAGGAGCCCCCGCTCGCAGCAGCTAAAGAAAGCCCGCGTGCAGCAACAAAGACCCAACGCAGCCAAAAATAAATAAATTAGTTAATTAATTAATTAAAAAAAAAGACTAAATGGTCAAATCCTTTTTGATCAGCATTGAACCTCATCATCTTACTTTGAAAGCAATAGGATTTTGTGTGTATGTTTCAACAGCATCTCAAAATGTCTGAAATGGGACTCACTGTCTCTTTTCTTTGACTATTGACATTACCGGTACTACTGTTTTTTCAGACCCGAGGATGGAGACGTTCAATCATTGAAGTCCCAGTCTTCAGCTCCACTCAAATCCTATCACTGGTTCTAACCACGTCTCCTTGAGGATACCTCTTTCTTTCTATTTCCATTGCCACTACTTAACGTTCAGGGAGTGATGGGGACATTTCAGGGGAAGAGATGAAGATGGAATGGTAAGATGAAACATCAACCCATTTACTTAGTCACTAATATTTTTATCAAAGAATTATTACTTTTATGCCCTGGCTAGGGATATGAGGTAGAAAAGATCTCATAAAGCTTCTTTCTTCCCTTTCTGTTGAATTTGTTCCACTTGAAGAGCCAGTAAAATGGCTGGTGGGGCTATAAACCAACTCCAAAAAGTCATAGCTGACTGTGTTCAGTCCCCACTGAGATTCCTGTATATGAATCACCCAGAGGCCGTATCCCCAGCAGCCCTGCTGAGCTGGCTTTTGGCAACGTATACTTTGCAGCAACCCCAAACCATCCTGGGAAGCTTTGGAAGCCACATGCTCGCTCTGCCACGTCTGGTGCTTCCTGAGGCCCGTCACTCAGGGCCTGCTGGAGGGTGAAACGGGGATGGACTGGGACCAATAATTTCAGGCAAAGAAGACATGACCTGAAGTTAGAAGAGCCAGTCAGTGCCAGGCGTGGAGAGTAGGCATCACCGGTCAGGTATTCGGGGCTGGACATGAAGTGAATTTGGGGAACAAGAGCAGCCCAGCTGAGGGCTGAATCAAAGCAGGTCTGGAGACCCAGCAGGTGGTTATAAGTTGAGAGCATCACAGCCAGGAACAAACTCGATGCTCAGCCAACCGTTGCCTCGGCCAGACATTTTCTATATGCATCTTGTTTGGTGCAAGAGCCAGGTCCCCAGGGGGCCTGTCTTGGAACTGCAGGGGAAGCTAATGAGGATCCACAAGCTGGAAGGGCACAGAGGGCACAAAGGACACTCCTGCTGCAGCAGCTCTCCTTTGTTTATCACTGTCTTCCTGGAATGTAAGCGCCACGAGGGCAGGGCATGATGCTCTAAACCCAAACAGTAATCGGCACATACTAGGTAGTCAGTAAATGCGTAGTGAATGAGTGAATGAATGAGGTAGCAGGCAACAGTTGAGCTATTAGAGGAGGAATTCTGGTGTCCAAATAAACAATGCTTTACAAAGTGCCTGCATATATCCCAACTTTCAAGTTTGTGAGTTCTGAATTTATTACCATGTGTATTTTTTTTCTAAGTCTATGTCATGATGAATGTTTAACAGTGAACTCGTGTTCATCATCCATCTCAGGGCCTGTGCAATCAATACATAAACCAAACCCTCAGACAACACTGATAAGAAACATGAATAGTTTAAAATCTCAAGGTCAGGCCCAGGAAAACTGTAATGCCAAAAATAATGGGGGTTGACAGTTCAAGTTCTTTTTTTAGGACGGTGTTTAGAAATACTAGACATTTTTCAATTAATGCTGGGAATTAGCTAAATAACTTTAGACGTTAGTCCACGATTGATCATTCGCTTTAACAAAAATATGGCTCAGGAGGACCAAACAGAGGAGAAAAGTACAATTAGTATGTTCATTCATTTCAGGTCCTGTTTACATTTGCATCTTGAACGACTTGGGCTTATTTTTTTAAAGTAAGTTTCCTGCCTGTAATAGAATCATTAACATTCATCTTTATTGGTAGCGCATCTGTGTTTAAATTCTTCAGAAGCACCTAGTCAAATGTGCTAAGGAAAGGACAAACACAGAAGGACAGCAGATTTTATCCACATCTCTGCCCCTGTTCAGCCTTTGGCAAGCTGCTTAGTCTTTGAATATTTGGGTGATTTCATTCTACAATGGGTCTGGTACAAATAAAGGATGTCCCAAGGATGGGTGAATTAACCTGTGGTTATAAAGAGTTTTGAAATGATGATGTGCTATCAATGCTAAGTCAAATTATGAAATTACACCTTTGCAAAAATGCTATTGCGGGAATAAATGAATCTGAACATTGTATTTACAGTGTGATTTGCTTCTGAAATAGAATATTCATAATGGGCCTCAGCAGGCGACAACGAAGTGCCATCTTCTCTCCTGTTGATAGACCGCAATTTCAGAAAATGATTTTTTACAATGGCGTCTGAATAAGTGCCTTAACTCAAGGCTGTTTCACAAACAGATACGTAGCTTACACTGCCATGGAGACATAAAGAGCGAGGTGCGATTCACGAACAAAATCGCTGTTGTCATTCCTTTGTACTTTTGCCAATGTAATCTCTGTTCTTTACCATCTAATTTTAACAAGCTATGTTGAACAAAAAGATAAGGTAAAAGCTACTTCTGTGTTAGTGATCAAACCCAAGTTTAGGTTAATACTCAGGTTATCAACTGCAGTTAAATTACCCTTCGAACTTGGCCTGTGGCTCATCTAGTTTCAAGAACAAACAACTCACTCCTACAGAGAATTTCCATAGCCTGCAAATGTTATATTGGGCAACAGCAGAACAATGAATGAGTATTTCTGAGGCCACATTCCTAGTTCTTTTAAATAAATGATTCGCTAAAACAGGCCTGTTCGTGGGTAAGATTAAGGTCTAGGTGAAAAAGTGAATGATTCCTTGGAATAAATGCGGCCAAAATAGAGTTTAAAATGCCTGACACAATTGGGGGGTAGAAAACGGACATGAAATCTGTGTCTTGGAGAAAAAAAAGCAGTAGGCAGAGGCTGTGTTGCAAAAGGCAGGGAGGGTCTGGGCTGAGCTGGGGTAGCTTGGAGAGAGAAGTGGGAGGGATGAGGGGTCTTGTTAAAAACCAAAGAAAGGATCGGGAATCAAGGCCAGGCTGAATGGGCAGAAAAGGCATGTTTGGAATTTGCTCCTGTGGCACCAGGGTTCCCCTGCATAAGCTGAGTCCTCCTATGTTAGAGGCAAAAGGGAAAGGGGCTCATTGTGCAGGACCCATCCCTCCCATCTTACAGACGAGGAAATGCAGGTGCAGAAGGATGAAACACGCGAGCCCACAGCTATTTGGAGGCTGTCACTTCTAGAACTCAGGATCACGATGGGCTCCTAGAGGCATCACACTGATCACTAAGCCAGTCTCCGGAGGGAACTGTGAACGTGAAAGCACAGGACGGACCCAAAGGAGAACAAGTTGAGGGCATGATCCGCTGGCCCTCTGCCTCGGCCCCAGCTCATCTTTCCCCCGCAGGGAAATGGAAGAGCTTATCATACGAGTCGTTCTATTCTCTGGATGCAGACAAACCTGAGATGGGAGAGTGAAGGGCTATGGGTTTCCTGACCAGAGATGTCACACAGACATCCAGAAATACCCCAGAGAACTCGTGTAAGGTCATGGCGTCAGGGAGGCAGCAGGAATGTGGAAACTAGCCATGGTGGCTGAGGTGCTTACTGTTGTGGACATGGCCATGCACCTGCTACTTCTTTGTCCCTCCCTCTTGGGTTGACACTTGCCTATCGTGACACACAGCTTTAAGAAATGCTTAGCAAACACTGTTATGGTGAGAAAGCTGAGAGCCGGGAGAGCAACTGAAACCCCTCACTACCCACTTCAGCAAACGCCTTGGGCTGACTCGGTCTGTCTGCTCTCCAGGACAGCCTCTTGACGTGGCTGCTCTAGGACACAGGGCTTGGTTTTTACCTGGTGACGTGGACAAACATATTTACAACACTCAGCACAGGATGCATCCCGTGTTGCTCTTTCTAAGGGAGAGGTTCACGTTCTACATCTTCCCCCAGCAAGCCTGCTGTGAAGTTAACATGTGCATTTATTGCGGTTGCCAGCTGGAATGGAAGGCTCTAAATTATTTGTGTGAAATTTAGGTAAAGGTGGTTTGGATGTGAGCCCAGATAGTAATATACAATAGACAAAGTTTACAGAGTTGTGATACAAAGTCCCAAGAGTTTGGGGATGTCAGAACATGCTCAGCAACCTGGACTGTTGCTACAAGGTTAATACATTTGATGCCTCTAACTCCAAAACAGATTGTGGAGATGACTGTGTAACAGAAAGAAGAGATTTCTGTCAAGCAGTATCTCTGCATCTTTTTTGAGATTTAGCTAAAGCTACTCACATGTAGAAATTCTAGGCTTTTCAAAGTAGAGGTTTTTAGAGGAAACATGTAAGTTTGACTCCACTACCCTGGAAAATGAAGGGTTTACCTTATAAATGAGAAGTGTAAGTGTGCATGTTCGTAGTCTAATTAAGTTAGAGCTTTTCCCGGGCAGCTGACTCGGTTCTTTGGCGCTAGATGAACACGCTGAGAAGGATGTCAGTCAGCCAATTCAATTCGGCAAATATTAATTGAGCAGCTGCTACAGGCAAAGCACTGTGGGAGGCTCTGCCAGGGCTGGGAAACACTCTCAGCCCCTGCTCTGGAGCATCTTCCAAACTAGCTGGGTGAACAGTAGTAGAATATTAATGATTATGACCAGACACAGAATACTGGAAGGAACATGAGTGATGCATAAACATAGTTCTTGGGGGTGTGTCCGAGGACAGAGAAAGAGACCACGTTTAATCAGAAATGGCTTTCAGAAGGAAGCATCACTGTGGGTAGGGCCGGATGATGGGCCACACGTTGACAGGGAGACGCAGGTCTGTGTAAGGCACTGACCCCTCGTCCGTCTGGGAAGGAAACAGCCCGTGAAGAGGCATGGGATAGGAAAGCAGGAGTGACTGTGAAGAACTCCAAGGCAGCCACTTTGGCTGAATATAAAAGAGAACCACAGGAGAAAGGCCAGAGAGGCAGGTGGGAGCGACATGGTTTCATTTCTAGTTGAATTGAACTCGTAATTCAAGGCTGAGAAACACAGATAAAGCAAGGGGGGAACGGGGAACTCTCCATGCTTCTAAGTGGCGGGTGGGGTGGGGGGAGAAGGAGGAAAGCCCCATTCCTGAGGCTAATGTGTCAGCACCAGGGATTGGTTAACAAGTGTTGGAATTTGAGTGCTAACAGGAGAAACGTAACAGAAAAGATAGATGCGATGGATATCGTAGTTACATGATTTAGAGGCTTTAAACTGATGTGCGGGATAAATAGGAATCAAGAGATGCCCCAGAGTCTCAAGGGTTCTGGACCGTGTTGTGCAAGGTTAAAGAAATTCAGGCCGAGAAAAGGCCAGTGGTTTGGGGCATGAGAATAGTCACTGGAATCTAACATCTGCGCAAACAATTCAGTCAACTGGAGGGGAGAGGACTTAGGCTGAGAAGGGTTAAGGGAGAAAGTGGAGTTCTGGGTTGTAGACACCACATTCAAAGCCCTTGGCAGTCATAGGAAAGGGAGAGAGAGGTGAGAGATTAGTCTGAAGAGTAACAGGTCCAAGGAGGGTTTCTTTTACTCACGAGTGGAAAGTCCTACAGAATCTGTTGGACCGGGGAGCCCCACAAGGTCCCACAAGAAAGAAAAGCCCTCCTGCTGGACCCCCAGCCATACACAGCTGTGGTCATTTCAAAGGAAAACAGTGCTGGGGGAACTCTGAGAGGCTGCAGACATCATTTTTATCACATACGACCATTCCTGAGGGTGAGGTGACGAGTAGAGTCTAAAATAGTAATCTCTTCTCAGCCACTATCCTAAGAGCCTTCCCGCGGACGTGCTTTTCTTCGAGGCCACCAAGAATCACCCCCTCCGCCCGGCCCCACTATTGGGAAATCTGTCCTAACCAGAAATGGGGGGAAGGAGATGGCAAGGTGAAAGGGGATGAGGCTGCTAGGAACTGATGGAAAGCGGGGAGGATGGAAGGGACCATCAGTTTTAAAACATTGATTTTCCCAGCTGCTTTTCACTATGAATTTATAGTACAAAATCCATGTAGTTTCCTCTCTCTTGGACACAACTGTAATGGCACTATTTGGTTTCACTGATTGGGAAGAACGGACATCCCTGTTGTAATAACCACCATGACACTGGCTCCTGCCTTAAAGGATGGGTTGGTTTCCCACTGGATTGTACTGAATACATTTATAAGTCCGAAGGCACACCTTGGCAAATAATGGCTCTTTAAAGGCCATTAATGCTATTATCAAGTTTGTGACACTGAGGTAGCATCTTCCTTGAATTTTCCAGAAACTCTACCCATCCAGATTTTTATTTTTTATTTAAAAAACTTTTTTTGGAGTATAGTTGATTTTAAATGTTGTGTCAGTTTCTGCTGTACAGCAAAGTGAATCAGTTATACATGTACACATACCTACTCTTTTAAAAATTCTTTTCCAATATAGGTCATTACAGAGTATTGAGAAGAGTTCCCTGTGCTATACATTAGGTCCTTATTAGTTATCTATTTTATATACAGTAGTGTAGATTTTTAGAAGACTGCAATTATGACACACTTAACCAGCCAATTTATTATAAGAACATTCAGAAATTCTTGTTGGCTGAATACACGTTGAGCATGAGACACCATCTCTATTGTGGTTGTGTGCCGTGCTCTTGAAATATTTATGTGTCTCCTCCCAAGGATGCAGACTTTATTGTTTACAGTCTGAACTTATTTTAAGGAAGAAAACCTGCGGATGTAGTTCCTGTTAGAGTAATACCTAGGCTTTATTTAACATATTTATCTTGAATTCCTAAGATATTTCCACCTACATTATCTCATCCACGTTGTCTTATTAAGATTGGGAGAGAAAGGAAAGCATTTTGTTTTCTTCAGAAAGAGAAGGAAAAAGATTAACTGAAGCTGTGTCTAGGTAGACACAGACCTTGATGTCGTTCCGTCTTCCTCAGCCATGCTGTTAACCCTGTCAAACCACAGTATTAATGGTGGCATAACCAAGCCATTCATAGATTGCAACCCTGCCCATATGACCTGTGTCCTGTCTCATAGATGGGAATGCACGGCAGAGGGGCAATTATAACCCACGTCCCTAATTCTCACCAGAACACTTTTTCACAGGGAGCTGCTAACATGATCCCGACAATCAGAAATCCCCAGTTCGTGTTAATGAGCTAACACACACATCAGGCACGATGCTAGCACAGCTACAGAGGGAAATGAGGATGTGCCTTGAAGGACTGAACCAGTGTAGCCTAACGGTTACTCAGTAGGGGCCTCAGCCAGGGACAAAGAAATTGGCACTGGAATAAAAGGTAAGGAAAATGCAAATTTTTTTCCTTGGAAAAAAAAAAAAAAGGAAGCTTCCAATCAGTGCTAACTCCCCCCACCCCCTGCCCCTTCCCTCAGCTTAATGTCAACAACCTTCGATGAAAAATCAAGTTATGGGCTACCCCTTGTAGGTGGTACTACACCTAAAAAACAACATAATCCTGAATCAGACCAAGTCAACCCAGTGCCACCAACTTTGTGGGGATCCGTGTCCTTCATTGTCTTTGAGTCAAGAGCGTGTTCTTTCTTCTTTAAATTTGGAAATTTAGTGCTTTCTAATTTTGTAAAGCTATCTAGCCAGGACTAAGATTTTGACCACATCTTAACTTCTTCCGTGCCATTTCAGTGACCAAGGGTATCTTACACAACAGCAGGCCTGCTCACAGCATCTGGTGGTTACAGAGTCAGATGAGGACTTGAAAGCGTGACTACACTGACTGGCCTTTGCCTCCTCTGGCTGTTCTAAAGAAATGTAAGAACTCGAATGGGGAGACATTCAGCATCCTCTTTCAGACGGGACTTGGCTGTGCTCTCCGTGACATGCCAATCTATCACAGAAGCAACAAGCCATCACCTCCAACCTGTCCGGCTGCTTGCACAAGTGTCTGAACAGATAAAAACAAAATACTCTGGAGCATTGGTTTCTTCTCAAAAAAACACTCTTCTGTTTCTCATAGGGACCCAGTGCCTTGAGCAAACATTCTCTCTTTAACCCTTACAGAGTCACTGTGGCCAACACAAGTATCGAAATCTTACAAATAGGGGAGCTGTGGGAAAGCAAAACTTTCCTGCTATTTGCCTGAAATTCAGTGAATGAGGGGTGTTTGGAAGAGAACCCAGTCTTCTTACTCCTGGGCTTGTGAGGATCTGGTATACAGCTGGTACAGCTGGTATCTCATATGTCCCTTGAACTAACTGTATAAATGGAAACTTTGTGCTGCCTGGTTACCAGGCCTTCAAACAAATATTGTATTTATGTGTGTTTTGTGTTTTCAAACTCCATCAACCGAAGGAACCAGAATTCAGATACACCCCCTGCCGTATCCACCGCAAATTTCATTGCTAAGACAAGTTTTGACTCAGTGGAAAATCATCAATTTGTTGGAAGTTTCTGTGCACAAGCCTTCACTTAATCCAAACTAAGAGTTTAAAATTTAAGTCCTTCCTCAGAATCAGCTGGTTTGTATTTAAATTTTTGTGTGTTTCCTAGAAGAAAACGGCTGCTGAATAAAAAGTCGTCTAGTAATATTTCCCTCGAATTTTCGCATCCAAAAAGTATATCCCAAGCCACATAATCACAAAGATGGAAAGATATTTGGTGCAGCAGCTGAGCATTTGGGGTCAGTTAATTTCACTTTCCTAAGCCTCAGTGCTACCACCTGCAAAACAGGATGATAAAAAGATTACGTGAAATGAAGTCCGACGAAGCACAGAGTGTTTCGTGAGCACATGGCAGCCACAGAGGACTAAGCAGCAAGAACCAGCCACGACGACTCCTTTCCACCAATGTTACGTGGCAGCCTGGGCGGGAGGGGAGCCTGGGGGAGAATGGATACGTGTACATGTACGGCTGAGTCGCTTTGCTGTGCGCCTGAAACTATCACAGCATTGTCAATTGGCTATACTCCAACATAAGATTAAAAGTTAAAAAAATTTTTAAAAAAAGTTTAAAAATTAAGAAATAAATATTCTATTGATGACTTAAATTAAAGGAGAAAAAACACGTTGACCATAAATAAGATATAAGATATGTGCAATACAGACCTGGGCTTGATGAGGAGAAAAACTACGTTACAAGCAATTGAACGGACAGGAGCCAAAAGATTTTTTTTTTTCCTCTCCGTGTTTCTGCAGAATTTAGTAGAATTCTGCATGAAAGCAGTTCACCTTCTGTGCTATCTGTAAAGACTAAATGACTTCAGCCGTAAGCCATCATAATGTGTTTGGTGTGCTTCACAGCCAGTCTGAGGGTTGTCCCGACCTTGTGTCATCCTAACTGACCTGGATACTGGACACAGTTCAATCAACCAGAGAAGAGCAGGAAATATCTTCTTTGGAGGTGCTATGTTCTGCCAGGTCACTGACTCCTACAGTCAGGATTGATTACAAACACCCAATTAAGAGGCATTTGGAACCTGATCTGAACACTAATCTTGTCTCTTGTTTTTCTTCAGGCTTAATGATCAGCCTTGATGAATACTACAACGACCATTAGTTAAGTCTATTTTATAGTCTCCCTCACAAGCACACACACGCACATATGTGTTTGTGTATGTGCTTCTCCGAAGGATGTCAGCACGCATACAAGTATCACGTTTTACGCTGGAAGGAAAGGAGCTGATAATACGCATGCCGGCTGCAGGCATATGTCTCCCTTGGATCAATTTTGAAGGGCTGCCTCCCCAAAATGAAATCTGGTTGGAAATGCCAGGCACATGTTGATTCAATTGGATAAGATTTCAACTAATCTTCTCATAAAGGTTGCTTCTTTCAAATTACGGAAATGCCCAACACACAACGACCTTGTAATACTCAAAATTCATTATGATCCAATGTGATTGCTTATAGGAAGAAATAATAAAGGAAATTAATTTTATTAAACACATGGAGTTCTTTTCAAATTAAATCAGTGCTAATGCGGAAAGAAATCAAAAGGAAGAACGTAGACGATTATCTGCTTGAGCAGCAACAAAGGATGCTGCAGGTGGTAGCAACCACACTGACATCCGCTGTTCTGAGAAGACTTCATTTCTACCCATTCAATAGTTTTTTAATTGAATTTAGCTTGGTGGTGGTGCCTCTCACGTTGCCCATGTTGGGAAGTTACTTGAGATCAAAATCAGCAATGAAAAGATGAGGAAAAATAAAGCAAAGGAAGATCGTTCTGAATTTGCCTGGCATAAAAAGCAGGCTCTTGGACCAAAAACTTTGTGTTTATTTTAACATAACTGTAGTATAAGCAAGAAATATATTTCTATAGTAGTCAACGAAAAACAATTAGAAAAAATGCTTCAGTAAGACTGTTTTTGGATTAGAACATTTTTTTCTATCCCCATTCCAAAGAGTTTGGTGATCTTCAAAGGATAGTACATCCAGACTTCAAGACTATAGATGAGTTTTGTCTGATTTTGAAATTCATAAAAATGGAATCACAGAAGTCAGGATGGCAGCTGCCCTTGAGACCAAAGGTCAGAGACTTAAAGTGGACAGGAGGTGGCCTCTTCCTAGGAAGCTGGAAACGTTTGCTCTGGTTCGGTTTATATGGGTATGCTCACTTTGTAAAATTGTATCAAATGTTACACTTACTTTGTATATTTTTCTAGATATAGATTATAATTTAATATATTTTTATATTTAGTATAGAAAAAAGAGAATTACTTTGGCAAAAAACACCCACTGTTTTCCATAAAACAAAGTCCTTGTTTGCTTTGGTCTAAGTGATGCTCTAAAACCCAAGTCTAGGACTAGGGGTATGCCCATGCCTCAGATACAAAAAAACTCACTAATCAGGATAGATAATACTTTAATGCAATTTAAAAAAAATAAAATTAATGCAAAAATCCATGCTGAACAAAGATCAAAACAAAAAATATAACTTAGGGAAACCAAAAATGGAACTTTTAGTCCCCAAATTCCCTATAACAACAAAGTTACCATTGTATAATTACATTTTCAGGAAAAATCAGATTTGAGGAGCTAAGGGAAGATTAATTTTCATTCAGTGAGTTTATATTCTATGAAAATAAATGGTGTTTCAAAGTTTATAACAGCTTAGGAAATTTTAAAAGTAGCATTAAAGACAATGTGTGATTTATTCCAACAAAATCCCTAGACTTGAGTATCGTCTCTACTTAATTACAGTTTTATGTGTCTAAACTTCATATGAAGTTACAAGAGTGAAACCTTCCTTTGATTGCATTGAATTAAGAAAAAGACACCAATTTATTGGTTACACAAAGAAAAGGCTACAAATCGTCATGCTAGAAAAGCATTTATGGGATGTTAGCCTTGCGTCTTGGTGAAATCCTACGAAACAGCCCTGACAAATCAGGCAGTGAAGTCAGGAAGTTGTCACTCAGAAGACCTCCCTTCTCCCCCATCACCACCACGTCTTTAGACTCTCTTTCTGGAGCTTCACATTCATTTTCCTAATGTTTTTAACCCAATGTCTGTGAAATTTTTATTGCTCCCCAGATGACATCTGATCTGAATGTAACCACACACCTCTTTGCTCAGCAGTATTTGTCACAAACCATTATAAATTATCATGCTGATAGTTTGCATTGCTGGGAAACCGGAAAAGCTCCATAAATTCTAACTACTGTATCAATGACATTCTTGTTTATTATGCAGATATAAAGTTTTATGAGAGTCAAGATGGCCGCTTTACCACCGAAGGAAACTCCAGTGGAGTAAAACCCAACCAGCTCAGTGTAAGTTCTGAAAACCATTTTCAACGCACCATGAACACTGCCTTCTGACCAACACTCTGCAGGTGGGTTTTTCTTTCTTTCCTGCTTTTAACTCTGCTTTGACACTTCACAAGCATGGAGGAGTTTGCTGGTGCAAAAGAGAGAAATCAGATTCCTCCTTTTCTTCTCCATTCAGAACATCCTATAGCCGCCTCTGGTATCAACATCACAATAAAACCAGGCACAGACTAGTTAGCTAGAAATCCCAGCCCAAGATTAGCCTGCAGACAGATGCTCTATGGCTCCATGGATTGACTGATTGATACCACACCTTGTTCAATGAAAGAATTCAGGGAGTTCTCATATTATGTTTTTGATGCTTATTTGTAATGAAACCTGATTCAGGGGTGGCATACACATAGATGGTTGAATTTTTAAAGCTACCAGGCACAACTTGGACATTCATTTTCCTTAAGGAAATATCCTCCCCCCCGCCCGCCCCCCCCCCACCCCCGACATCCACTGTAAAAACCTTTCTGTAAGGTTAGCACAGGTTAACTATGTACTGGGCCAGTCCTGGTACTCTTCACATGAAAATATGTGATTGTGTGCATTTCACTGTATGGTTAAAATTATGAGAGAATATTTTAATTTCATGATAAAGAAAACAATAAAATAGAAATAAAGGTATTTTTCCTACCAGAGCTTGGCTATTTAATTATTTATTTATTCCTACACTCTAATAAACAATTGTTTACTTGGGTCTCCAGGATGTTTTGCAATAAGCAAATTGTGAAGGAATCAATTTCTTGAGCGCTCCCATTATGAAAGCTGACTATTCGAATACGGACAGTTTCAAGAGAAATGCAGGATGTATTGTATGCGGATCATCCCCATTATTGGATTAACACATTTAGTTTGCTTAGTTTCCTATGTCCAAATGTTCTAACAATCACCAAGTTGTTAAAGATATCCTAAGAATGATAATAACGGCTTCTGAGGGGAGCTTCTAGCTTTTCAAAGGGCTTTCATATCCACTACCCTATTTTATCTTACTATAAAACGGGAACAGCAAGTACTTTTTACTGCTGTTAGACATATAATATAGCTGAGACAAGGAAAGACATTAAATATCTCAAATAAGACAAACGGCTTGTTCTTAACAGAAATGATAAGTAAAAGCTTCCCAGTTCTCTGAACGTGATGTGTCATCTCAAATACATTTTTGGAAGTAGCTTAATATAAACTAAAAAACCCCACAATCCACCAAACCCTCAAAATCTATACATTTGCACATCCAACATAAACTTTGGAAGTCTATGAATTTATTCCTACAGGAGTTTCTGGTGCTTTCCATTTTGCTAGGGAATTCTAACCCCCTGTAGACTTTAAAGCTGTGGATTCTTCTCACAACCAAAAGGAGATAATTGTGCCACACGTGTAGAATTTTCAGCTGCAACCTTCAACAATAACCAGGAGTCATGTGGACCAGTCAGGAAAGATAGTGATGGCAAATGTCTTAAGTTGGTCTTCCTATATCATTTTTGGAATTTTCATTGATAAAACAATCAGGTAGCACCACTTGGAAGCATGGCACAAAGATGTTTTCCAGGGCCATAATCTCCATTGACCATATCAAGCTAAAGGTATCAGTCTTCAAGACTGGGCAGGAGATGGCTCCTTCACAGAGAACAAATACTCACTTGCTACAATTAAAAAAGCACCTTATTCTGTAGCATTAAAAAACAAAAACAAAACTCACCATCATAATTACAGAAACAATCTTCTTGGCCTTGTCAGTTTCTTGCTGATATCACTTAAATGGTCCCTTACTCTGAGTTATAATTATCCCTTTTCTTATCATGTTTAAATAACAAAACTAACAAAAAAGTTTGCTCCCCCCATCCTACCATACTCTACCTCACATCATGATATGGCAGAGAATTATTTAATGCTTGCTGCGTGCCAGACACTTGTAAACACTTTACACACATTATCTCATTCAACTGGCTTCCCCTTCTTACACTCCTATGCAGTTGGGTGCTGGAGCTGGCTCACACCAGCTCACGAGAACCAGATGTACACAGTTCTTTGCAAGTCTGTGCACAGTGACATCACTGTAGTTTGAAACTGGCCATGGTAGGAATATTTACACTACAGAAATCGGCAAATATCACAGATCAGGACTTGACCTATCCCCTCCCTAGATCCAGTTGTTAACATTGACCAGCACACCACTGCTAATAACTATTCTGAATTCCTTAACTATTATATTACATATATACATGGTCAAAACTCTCAGATCAGGAATTAGTAAGCATGAGTTTACTGAAATCTAACAGCATCTTATTTTGAGGAATAACATTATTACTTGAGTGTGTTTTACCAGAGTTTCTTAAAAATATCTCCTATAGCAGTTTAAGTATTGGTAAAATGCAAAACATAAAACAAAATAAAATGAAATGGAAAACAAGTCTCCAATTTGTCTAGGTGACTGACATTGTAAAAACCACCATACAGAATACTGGCCAAAAAAAAAAAAGAATTCCCGTTTCCAAGAAGTTACTGGAACACTCTATTAATGTCAACCTTCACACAAGATTAAAAAGTCAATATAATGCCCTGAAGCACTTCTGAATCACAGAACAAAGATTCAATTGAAATTGGCATAATTTTACCTGCTGCAGTGTTCCACTGATTATTTGGAAATTGACCAACAGGACATGAATGTATGCTAGTTCTCCAGGCACCAGATGTTGAATTAACCAGATGACCTCATCTCCCTGACCATGAAAAACTAGTTTACCCCACCAAACCAACAGGTTATTGAGGACTTCTTGCATATTTTCATACTATTCTTTTCTTCTCTAAAAGGGTTATGTGTTGGCAAAGAAAATATTTTAAATAATGAAACTCATTTTAAAACTTGGGAAAACATATCAGTCTTTGAGAAACACTTTAGAAGTGAGATTTAAATAGATTACTTTCCTTTGCTAAAACTATATATCTAAACATCACTGAAGGTTGTTATTCAGGTTCAAGTCTCTGGAGAATACACCAGGTGCAGAGTGCCAGAACGGGATGACACAGATAAGACAGAGACAGGTGGTCTGCTGCATGGATGTCCAGTGAGAAAAGCAAATCTGGATCTGAGTGGACTGCCGCTTGCAATGTTCAAACATACTTTCCAACTGTGGAAAGCAAAACCTACACACAGTTCTTTCATACGAAGTGAGGAAATACAATTTAGACTGTCCCTCTAGTGAGAATGTTTTCATAATAATGAAACCTGGTATAAATTGATGCTTAGTAACTTAACCATAGCAGGAGATAGGAATGCTAAAGCACATGAACAAACATTATATTCATCGTGAATTAACAGTTCTTTTAGCATGTTCCATAAGAGATTTGCAGTCATTAATCTACTATAAAAATCCCTCATTAGACTTACCCTATAGTCCTCATTTTTTTTTTCAATGACAATTTGCTTTGGTCATGTCAAACTCAGTAAGATAAACACAGTTCTTAGATCACAAAACATGCCCCAGATTTGTTTAAAAGAAATACCCGACCTCACCGTCTACCAATGCACTACATGAGAGTGACCTACGATATTTAGCAAGAACTCAAGTGAGAGTTTGGGTTTCTAATTCTTCACCTTTCCAGGAAAAAAAGACACATATATACACATTTCTTAACAAAAGAGTTCCAAAACCAAAAGTGTTAACAGGAAAAAAGAGTATGAGAAATTACACATTTAAATATAATCTCCCTGGTTTAGGGAACTCAGAAATCACTTAACATAATTTAATTTCCATACCATTGACACATGATCTGGCCTAGATCAGAATCCCTCCTGGATCCATTTACATTCTAGGTGGTTCACAGATCTCCCCCCCATAGACACCTGCGCCCACTAGATGGTGCTGTGGCGCCCTGCTCAAACATTCTCACTTACTTGCAGTCTCTGTCTTCCAAATCGAAGTGAGGGTTGAAGTTAATCATAATTCTCTGATATGGGTCGGGAGCCTGAATCAGCCATTCACATTTTTCACTTGGGTGATAAGAATGAGGATAACCAGGAGATGTAAGGTACCCGGGGCTTTCAATTTTTATAGTATCTCCACATTTATCTGCAATAAAAATAATATTTTAGTAGACCTTTCCCTGACAACCAGTTAGGTATTTTAAATTTACATATAAATGACCGGTTATTAAACATTCCATAACTCTTTAAGGGGAGCTCCAAGAGGCGCTTGCAGGTCCTTCAGGTGGCGCCAATACCAACACGCCACGAAAGGACACTCTTTGATCTCAGGAAGTCGGTTCAGGAGAGCGGACTGAGATCTGATAGGACTCCACCCCCACCCCACACAAAGTTCCCTCCCAAGAAAAAGGTCTTCTAGCATTAAAAACATTAAGTCCCCTCAATGGATGTTAACATGGTCCCCAGGGAGCCTCTGCTAGACTTAATTATCCCCCCAGAAGTGTAATTGCATTAAGGAGCAAGTTCTAAGTGAAGGCGACTAAAAGATGCTATTTGACCCTTTGTGTTGCTTTTTGATGATAAGCCTGGTCTGTGTCATTGATCAGTGGGGATTGTCATCCAGGATTTCAACTGGCTTAAAGCCAGACCTTTTGTTGTTGTTGTTTTATCTGCCTGTAAACCTAAGTGATTTTGAGTTATCTCTGCTTTTGAGATCCAGATCATCAGAGAACAAAGTATATGTGGTGAAGCAGAAATACTTCTGCTCTACTGCTCCAAGTTGCTCAGTCTTGGAGACCAGATCAAAGTAACTGGGCAGAAAGAAAAATAAATAGCTACACAGCATTAATTCTAATTACCTACAAGTTGGAAAAAAGCTCCACCACAGGAAGGTCTGGGTATCACATATGATGAGCTACACTGTCACAGTTTAGGAAAGGTGAGCTAAAAGGTGAGCTAACAAGCTTTGAGCCCTCCTTCCAAAAAACCCAAAAGCCAAAGTGATTCACTGAGAGCCAAAGAAACCAGTCTCTGGGCTGCTTTATTGCTCAGTGTGGACCCTCACTGTCACTTTTAATGATGGATTTCATATTGGAGAGCCTCAGCCTGCAACGCTGCCACATTTACTGATGCTTAATTTCGAGCAATAAAAATTTGGTGCATAAACTATGTAAGAGGAACAGGTATGAAAGCAGTGAAATATATAAGCCTATCAATCACAAATTTTCAGTAATGGTATGTATAGATTTTAATATTGCATCTAATAGATTCCCTGTGGAAAGCGAATGGCATTCTTTGCTCTCAGCATGAATTTATAAATCTACAGAATTTTATTACAGGAAAGCCAGGTCAAATGGAAATGAAAGATGAAGTGCACATCAAAAATACATAAAGCTACATGCATTACAGAAATCATTTCCCATAAATTAAAAAGAAGATAATATAAGTTACATTGTTTTTCTCAATTGCTAGATGTTTTTGACTTTGTTTCTTAGACTGGGGGTAGCCTTATATGGGTTTCCTTTGCCTTGGCTTTTAGAAGCTTAAGGTTTGCCAAGAAGAAATGATGTTGTAACCGGAGTTCAGAATCTCAGCTAATGATCATGTTGGGCCCTGTTATGTGATTCTGCCGAGGCTCTTGCATTATTTTAAATGTGCAGAAAACTTGGAAAGCGACCCCATCTCATTAAGTCTCCTCCAGCTCTGTACAAACATCATGGCAGTGTCTGGCATCTGTTAGACGAGTGAAATAAAACAGCACTGCTTGTAGCCACTCGACAGAGTCACTTCAGAAGACATTTAGGTGGATTCAGTACCACACCAGAGCTCTTTAATCTGTGACTTCTGAGAAAGTGACAGTGTAATAAGATAATGCGGACTCCTAGACTCCCTGGCTCTGTTAAATCTCTCTAACAGTTGATTAAGAAAGAGCAGTTTCTAACGATTCTGGACCATTAGTCCTAAATAAGGTTAATGAATTAATTTAGCAGACCCTGGTACTTGGAGGAGGTGGACATGGCTGGAAGAGGTCTGTTGAGCTACAGAGGCATTAACTGGCTCTGGTCCCTGCAAGCACAGCAACATGGGTTTAACTAGTCAAGTCACCGATTGAAGCTCAGGGTCTCAGCCTTCCCCAGATTTCTGTGAAGAAAATTAAGAAGTATATATATTTCTCATGTATGTACATACACATACACCCCCACACACAGACATATGGAGCTCACAACCTAAAGTCTGAAAGCTATTTGCATTGGATTTCAAATCCATCCTATGAACACCACCACCGATTTAATCTCCAGAGTTGTGGAGGCAGAGGTTGGGTTACTGTAATTTCTAAAGTCTAACCACTTGAGCTCTTTCAATTGGAGTGAATGTTATTTCGTTCCCTGCCAGACTATAGAAAGATGCCATCATCCGAGGTTCATTAATAAATTGAACTCCACATTCACAATTGTGTGTGTGTGTGTTTTGCTTCCAAGTGTATCTTTTAGAACACTGCTTGGTAGCTGTTGGGGAAATCGATTGCTTCAATCACGAAACCTCCAGAAAGCATATTAGAAAGATTAACTTCCATCGTGAAGATGTGATTTACATTCCTCTCGGTATGAACTCCTCCACTTGTGGTCTCTTATTAAAACAATATACCACCGTAAGTAGCGGATGGTCTTTCCTTCTAATTACTCTGATTGAAATCTAAGCCAGACAAAAGTAAATATTTGATAATTAGTTAATAATAATTGCTGAAGACTTACTGTAAAGATAATGCCATCCCCTTTCTTCCACCTACTACTTTACAGTGTAAGTCAAACATGCCTACAACCAGATCCCATTTTAAAACACATTATTTAGGTTACAGGATACTGTTTATAACCCAGCACGGTCTTCCATTTACTTAACAGTGAGTGGTTTTAAAAGCTAAGTGGAAGCTGCAACTAGGTTGGGGATTTTCAGATATCCTGGTGCCTTACACTGTATATATCAGATTCCTTTATTGACACGATGTAACTTTCATTCATACTCCAGACAGATCAGGGCCATTTACAAAAGCGGAGGAGGGAGTTACATCCACCAGCAAACCGCTATCTCCTGCAGGCACCCACCAGAGGAAACAGTTCGGGGGAGCTGCTCGAGAACCAGGAAGTTCTCCTGGTAAAGTGTTCATTAACTTTCAACAGCCATCAGATTTTTGAAAGGGCGTCTCATCTAATTTGCCTTTGGGAGGAAACATTATTAAGATAATTGGTGTGCTGCTCTGGGAAGGTAAGCAGTTCTGCCTTGTAGCAGAGGTAGGAAAACCTCCACGGCCAAACAACCAACTTCGGGAGGGAGTCAGAGCACTTGAAATCTCCCTGCCCTACACCGACTGATCTTATTGCTTGATTTCTCCGCCTGGATAAAAGTTTCCTTCGCCCAGGAGGCGGCTCTCCGCGGCGGATCCCGGCAGCTGGGCGCGGGTCCGGGGTCCGGACGCGGGCAGCCTGGAGCCGGGTTCACCCCTGTGGCCGCGCGTCTCCGCCTGTCACTTACCGTTGCGAAAAGCGCCGGCCGCCGAGAGGACCAGGGCGAGCGCGGCGCACAGGAGCGGTAGCCCCCTCTCCATCCTCCCTTCGCTGGGTTCCCGGGCAGACGCGGGAGAACCGAACGTGCAGGGAAAACAGAGCACCGGGGCGATCTCAACAATCCGGAGCGCTTCCACTCCTCCCAGAGCTGTAAAATCCTCAGTCCGTCTTGGAGAAAGGAAAGCGGCGAGGCAATGCCGTGATCCGAGAGAAACCCTCCTCTTTTTGTGTCTCAAGTCGCCTGCATCCTGTCATTTAGCTCCGGTTTCCTCTCTCTTTTCCCACACTTGTTCCTCTTCCAGGAGCCACTGCCCGGGCCATGTCTCAGAAAAAAAAAAGGGGGGGTGGTGGTGGGAGGAGGAGAGACGTAGAGAAACGCACACCAACGCCAATTTCCAGAAAGAAAGAAAAAAAAAAATCCGGCTTGTTTCTGGACGCGTTGGAGCCGAGGAGCTGGCGCCCAGGGGAGGTCCGAGGTGTCTGCGCGAAGGAGAGGAGCAAGCAATGAAAAGATGAGCGGGAGACGGAGTTGTTTCACCAACTGCACCCCTGCTTCCCCCACCTCCTCCTCCCCTCCCCTTCTGGAGCCCTTCCCTCGCTTCCTCCCGCCCCTCTCCCCGCACGGGCTCGCCAGCAATTGCCTGACAGGAGACGGGGAGGAACAAGTTTCCCTCCGTGTGCGTTCCCCGTGCGTCTGTCCGTCTCTCCCGCAGGCCCTGTTGGGACCTTCCCGCGAAGGGAGGCGCCGGGGGTCCGCGCCTAGGGCGGGCTGGCGGGTGTGTCTGGGGGACTGGGCGTCGAGGTTGGTGGCAGCGCCAGGGTCGAGCTGGCCCACCTAGGCGTGCTTGCTCGGACCCCCGGGGGGTCCCAGCCCAGGATCTTGGGGATCCGCCGCCGAGGCGTGCGGGGCGCTCGGGAGGTAGCTGCTGCGGCTCCTAACTCCGGACGCCCGGGAGGTGCCCGGGGCGGCCGGGTAGTGACCTGGGGCAGGAGCAGCAGGGCGCCCCTGGACGCTGCGGGACAGGCCCGGAGGGGCTGAGGAAAGCGCGGCAGGGGTGGGGGACGCACCCCGGAGCCGGGCGAGGGTCGGCAGTGTCGCTGCCACGTAGAGCCGAGTCAGTAGATTGGCGCGGGCGAGGCTGTGCTGCGGCCCCACCCGGCCTCCCTGCCCGGTAAAGGGGCGCGCTGCTGGGCGCCTGGCGTGCTCGGGTGCCCGCCGCGCGCCGCGGGCTCCATTGTTACCCGAGATCTGGTGTCCTCTCCTCTGGGTCAGAGGGGACCCTGGAGGGTGGGAGCTGGTGTGCCTTCCAGCTAGGGGGCAGTCGTCGCCCGACCCCGCCCAGCATCCTGACTCGGAGCCCAGGTGCTCGGGGTTTGGAAATTAGGGGTCCAGTGCCCCGGGTTCCTGTGCAATCCGGGGGGAGGGGAACAGTGGCGGGGGCGGGGTTTGCTCCTGGCAGGGCTCTCACGGTACCAGTTCAGACCACAGGCCAAGGTCACGCCGGCCCTCCAGCTCCTCCCCCCCCCCTCCGCCTCCCACGGCGGCGCGTCCTCACTGTGGGCTGGATGCCCCCCAGTTCCATCCCCGAGGGCTTTCCGGGAACTGCTGCAGAAAGCCTCTGCGGATAGGAACAGCAAGGACATTTCAGGGAACAGACAGGTTTTGGCAGCGGATCAGGCCCTTGAGAGGGGTAAATGCCCGCGGACCCCCTCCGAAGGAGTTCGTGGGGAAGGTGAAAAGGTCAGACGCCTCCTGGGAACGGCGTTTCTGCACACACCCGAAAGCAGAGCCTTATTCCTACCTGGCGCAAAGAGCTGGCAAAAGAGATTTAGGAATGTTGGCAGGAAGACTCTGGTCAAAGGTTTTGGCGGAAGAACTAGGGGCGGGACGGGAGAGAAGAGGCCCAGGGCGCGCGGGCCCCGGGCGACGGCTCAGCGCTCGCGGGTGGCGGCTGGGCGCGGTGGCGCGCGCCGGTTGGGGTGCAGGCGAGCCCCGCGCGGTGCAAAGCTGCACCCCGGGCTCGCCCGCCCGCGCCCGGGAAGTCCCCGCCTCCAAGCTGGAGACCAGCACCCAGGGCGCCGCGAGTCGCCCTGCCCGAGAGCGCCTGTTCGCCCTCACTGGTTTCCTCCTTCTCGGCTATCCCACCCCAGACGCGGGGTTGGAAGGGGGCACTACGAGGCCGGGAGTCAAATGCCTGGGTGGAGCGGAAGGGGCAGTGGCGGGGCGAGACAGGGCGCCAGCCGCGCCCTGCGCAGACCCCGGGGAGTCAGCGCCGCGGAGGGAAGCCCGGGCGCTTGGCTACCGCGAGCGTGCGACGCCTCCTCCCCGCCTTCCTCTCGGTTCCCGGCGCACCCCCGCCAGTCCCAGTCCCCGGCTGCGCGGGGCGAGCGGCATCGTCAGATTTGGGGTGACCCCGGGCGACCTTAGCCCGAGGCTCGGAGGGAGAGGCGCCTCTCTGAACCTGGCCGGTTGACAGAGAAGGCGAACCGGGCGGCGCAGCGCCCGGGCGTCCTGGAGTCCTGGAGTCAAGGCTGCCCTCCTCCTTCCTAGTGGAAACTGCGCGGCCGCGCTCGGTCCGGGAAGCGGTTTTGACCCGTCTCTGTGCCTCCGCGGGGTGAGCGAAGGGGCACAAGCGGAGACTTGATCTGTGTTGTTTTTAGAAAACTGCCGCCAATCTCTCTTCCCTTTCCCTGCTGAGTGTGCATTTCCCAGGTTGGAGCCACCAGCTAACAAATAAAGCCACCAGATCCTGCACTCAGAGAGGCATTGCCCTCACTCCGCAACCTCGCCCCCGGGCTCCCTCCCGCCTTTCCCGGGGAAGGGCACCTCCCGCGGGTCGAGGCGCAGAAAACGTCTGTCTCTTTCTTGCTCCCCAGCTGAGCATTTTGCCAGTCTCTCTCCAACCAACTAATAAGACACGCAGAAGGTACTCTGGGGGAAATATCATATTTAAGTTCTGCCTCTGCTTTTTCTGGTCTCAGCTGATCTGAGGCTTTTCTGGACTCCGGAGTTTCCACACGCAGTACTGGGTAATGGGAGCCCTACCGCACTGATTGATAATTGCCCGCTAATGGGTTGGTGCAGAGCAAATTGTCCTCGCTAACAACCTCTTTCCTCTGCTGTTGGATTCTACTAAGCGCAGAAAAGGGTCAGTTTTAGACTTCTGCAATTCCCCTGCAAAGGGAGACAGACCGACCTTTACTTGACGTTAAGTGATAGACACAGGAAGAGTTTGGCAGTATTCCTAGGTTGATTTTATTTTGGTCTTGTGAACACATCATTCTTCTGGACACCACAAATCCCCAGACTAGGTAGGACCCAATTCCACTGAAGGGAAGATTCATCACACCCGAGTGCCAGTCAGAGGCCCTGGATGGGCAGTGCCCAGCGCAGTGGACTCCCATGGAGGGGTTGCTGCGGGAAGAAGGCCCTTCGCTTCTGCCTCCTGAGCGGGGCTGGAACCTAGGCCCATCATTAAGAACAGACTGGGTGCATACAGAGTGAAGTGAGTCAGAAAGAGAAAAACAAATACCTTATGCTAACACGTATATATGGAATTTTTAAAAAATGGTTCTGATGAACCTAGGGGCAGGACAGGAATAAAGACAAAGACACATAGAGAATGGACTTGATGACATGGGGAGGGGAAAGGGGAAGGGTAAGCTGGGACAAAATGAGAGAGTAGCATCGACATATATACACTACCAAATGTAAAATAGCTAGTGGGAAGCAGCTGCACAGCACAAGGAGATCAGCTCAGTGCCTTGTGACCACCTAGAGGGGTGGGATAGGGAGGGTGGGAGGGAGATGTGAGAGGGAGGGGATATGGGGATGTATGTATATGTATAGCTGATTCACTTTGTTATACAGCAGAAACTAACACACCATTGTAAAGCAATTATACTCCAATAAGATGTTAAAAAAATAGACTGGGTGGTAAATGTATGGTTTCTTTCATCAAGCGCTCATCAATTTGTCAAAAATAAGGTGAGAGCCATTGCTCCCATAAGGCCATTTGAGCCGCTAACGTCCTCAAAGTATTTCAGGTTGGTGCATATGGAGACTGGTATTTCAGATCTGTATCAAGTCTAGTCAAGTTTTTTAAAGCATCAAGTCCACATATTTCAGAAAAGCAAGGACACAACATATTTTTAGTAGGAGCTAACCTACATTTGAAATGTAAGAATGGAAGAAGTGAAACAGAAAAGATTAAAAATTGGAATTTAATTTCCTATTACTTAAAATAATTCTATTAAAAATAGCACTGCTGTTAAATGACTATCATTCAAGGGGTGTCTTTTGGACCTCATGTAGAGCTGTCTCCTTCATTTGGATTGGCAGAGGAAGGACGAAAATAAACAAATTAACTTTTACTTTCTGATCCTTCACTTTGGGCCTTTTAAAAGTTACACTGAAAATTCATTAAATATTGGAGAAAAGCCTGCCATCAAAGTTTTAAAACAAAGTTACACTGTAAAGTTTCTATAATACAAGTACATGCAGATGCAGGAAGACAATGTTAAATTTTGAATCATGTGAGTAGATTCACAGTATTTGTTGGTGTTAGACATTAGGGCTAGAATTTGAAAACTATTATTTGTCTGAAAGAATAATCTTATTCTGCCTTCATTGAATTACTTTTTAATTATAAAAATTATAATAATAACCAATAGAAACACTCATAAAACCAATAAAAACATCATTAGAGAGAACCTATTCAACATCTCAAAAGGACTATTTTTAAGTGGGACAATCTATAAAATATAATTTGAGCAATCAAATAAGGAAAGGCTATCTCAACATTTAATCATAGAAAACTAAAATTCTAAAGAATTTTAAAAATCGGTAAAAACTAAATTAAAACCATCAACAACCAATGGCCAAAAAAGTTCTAAAGAATTTTAAAAATCAGTAAAAAAAAAAATTTTTTTAACTATGAACCAAAGGCAAAAAAAAAAAAAGAAACCACAAAACCCACAGTTAAGATGAGCTGAATTTATCCTAACAGAACTTCATGTTGTATTCTTAGTAGATGGCTCTAGCTATTTCCATGAGAATGGGGTATGAGTGGAGCAAGGGAAGAAGTGAAAAGACTAGTTAGGAAGGAAGGAAGAGAAGACCATGAACAAGGATCATGCGGTGGAGATTGGAAAAGGTTTAGAAGGTGTAATCAACAGACTGATGTTGAGATGGATAGTCCAGCAAAGGAGAGGGTGTTCTTAAGGATGACTGTTAAGATTCCAGCTTCCATAACTGGATGGGTGGTAGTGATAGCCTTCACTTAGGCATGGAACACTAGACTAGTGTGGAAGGAAGATCATGAGTTTGATTTGGTCCAGGTTCAGTTTTTAGTCTCTTTGAGATAATCAGATGAGTCAGGAATATGGAGGAATGGTTTGGATTGGAGATATGTATTTGTGGGTCGCTGATGTATATTGAGAATGAGCATCTGGAGAGGTAGAGGAAAACCAGTAGAACATAGTGTCATAAAAGTCAGGTAGAAGAGGGATTTCTAAAAGGAAGTGCTACGCAAAGGAGTTGGATAATGTTGACAGTTCTAGTTGGATGAGGACTGAAATACACTTGAATGTAGTGGCTTGATGGTTATTGAGGATTAACTTGAACAAGAGTCATTTCAGAGGAGTAAGGGAGAGACAGGACTAGAGGCCAGGTTGGAGTGGACTAGTGGAAGTGGAAGTGAAGTGAATGGAGGTAAGGAAATCGGGACAAGGAGTAAAGATCATTCTCTCTGAAGGTTCCTACTGAAGGGAAGGAGACAGACAGTAGTTCTGGAAGGAAATGGTGTGGAAGGAGGTTGATTTTTTTTTTCTTTTTTGTTTGCTGGGGTACTCTTGAACATGTTTTTTTCCTCAATTTTTTTAAACTACAAAACCAAAAAAAACCAGTTTGCCTACTTCTCCCACCCCCACTTCCTATGGCAACCACCAGTCTGTTCTCTGTATCTATGAGCTTGGTTTAGCTATTAGGTTATTTATTTTCAGATTTCACATATAAGAGAGATCAGACACTTATTTGTATTTCTCTGTCCGACTTATTTCGCTTCACATAATACCCTCCTTCCTTGTTGTCACACATGGCAAGATTTCATTCTTTTTTAATGGCTATTATTCCATCTTATATACATATATGCATATACCACAATTTATCCATTCAACCATCAATGGACACTTAGGTTGTTTCCATACCTTGGATATTGCAATTAATGTTACAATTAGCATGCAGATGCATATATCTTTTCAAGCTAATGTTTTTGTTCTCTTCAGATAAATACCTTGAGGTGGAACTGCTGGATCATATGGTAGTTCTATTTTTAATTTTTTGAGGCACCTCCATACTGTTTTTCATAGTGACTACACAAGTTTACATTCCCACCAACAGTGTGCAAGGGCTCCCTTTTCTCTACATCCTCACCAACACTTATTTCTAGTCTTTTCAATAATAAGCATTCTAACAGATATGGGCTGATATCTCATTGTGGTTTTGACTTGCATTTTCCTGAAGATTAATTATATAGAGCATCTTTTCATGTACCAGTTGGTTTTATGGTTTCAGGTCTTACATTCATGTCTTTAATCCATTTTGAGTTAATTTTCATGTATTGTGCAAGATAGTGGTCTAGTTTCATTCTTTTGCATGTGGCTGTCCAATTTTCCCAACATCATTTATTGAAGAAATTATCCTTTCCCCATTGTATTTTCTTGGTTCCTTTATCATAGATTAACTGACCATATAAGTGTGGGTTTATTTCTGGGCTCTCTATTCTATTCCATTAATATATATGTCAGCTTTTATGCCAATACCATACTGTTTGGGTTATTGTAGCTTTGTATTATAGTATGAAATTAAGGAATGTGATGCCTCCAGGTTTGTTCTTCTTTCTCAAGATTGTGTTGGCTATTTGGGGTCTTTTGTGGTTCTTTACAAATTTTAAGATTGTTTTATTTCTGTGACAAATGCCATTGGAATCTTGATAGGGACTGCATTGAATCTGTATATTGCTTTGAGTAGTGTGGACATTTTAACAATATGAATTCTTCCATTCCATGAAAATAGATTATCTTTCCACTTATTTGTGTATTTTTCATTTTTTTAATTAATGTTGTATAGTTTCCAATATACAGGCCTTTCACCTCCTTGGTTAAATTTATTCCTAGATGTTCTATTTATTTATTTTTTGATGCAATTGTCAATGGAATTTTTTTCTTTCTTTTTTAAATGTCTATTTATTTATTTGGCTGTGTTGGGTCTTTGTTGTGTCATGTGGGATCTAGATCCCTGACCAGGGATCAAACCCAGGTCCCTTGCATTGGGAGCACAGAGTCTTAGCCACTGGACCACCAGGGGAGTCTGGACTTGTTTTCTTAATTTCTCTGTCTGATAGTTCATTATTAGCATACAGAAACACAACAGATTTTTGTGTATTGATTTTGTAGTTTGAACTTAACTGAATTCTTTTATTAGTTCTAAGTTTTTTGATGGAGTCTTTAGGATTTTCTATCATGTCACCTGCAAATACTGACAGTTTTACTTCTTCTTTTCTATTGGGATGTCTTCTATTTATTTATTTTTCCGTGCCTAATTGTTCAGTCTAGGCCTTCCAATACAATGTTGAATAAAAATGGAAAGGGTGGGCATCCTTGTCTTGTTCCTGATCCTAGAGGAAAACCTTTCAGCCTGTCACTGTTAGGTATGATGTTAGCTCCGGACTTGTCATATATGGTCTTTACCATGTTGAGGTACAGTCCCTCTATACCCAATTTGTTGAGAGTTTTTACTGTAAATGGATATTGAATTTTGTTAAATGCTTTTTCTGCATCTATTGAGATGATCATGTGATTTTTATCCTTCATTTTGTTAATGTGGTGTGTCACACTGTGTAGCTTGCAAATGTTGAACCATACTTGCATCCCTAGAATAAATCCCATTTGATCATGGTGTATGATTCTTTTAATGTATTGTTGAATTCAGTTTTAGTAATATTTTGTTGAGAATTTTTGTATCTCTGTTCATCAAGGATATTGGTCTGTAATTTTCTTTTCCTGTGGCATCCTTGTCTTGTTTTGGTCTTGATCATTCTTAAATGCTGTTGGGTAGAATCTAGTATTGGGGGAGATGTTGAAAATAAGCCACAGAAAAGATAATCAGAGTGTAAATTGCCTGAGAAGGCAGGAGGGGATATAATCTGGATTACGGAAGGACAGATTTACCCTAGATTGAAAGAGGGACAGGTCCTCCGTTATAACTGTAGGGAAAGAGGAGCTGATCAGTATAATTGCAAGTAGGTTTGTTATTCTGTCGAATGAGTGGACAGCAGTTTCTCTCTTTCATATCTCCTTTCTCCTATAACAAGAGATAGAGAGGTACTGAAGGTCAACAGAAAGCAGTGAAATTGGTGTGAAGACCTGACTCACCAGAGGAACTATTATTGCTGTGGTTTTGATAATTTTTTAGGTTGGGAATTTGACTGAAAAACACATTTTCCTAGAAAAATTGCCTAGTCTTTCCTGAAACTCACAAAAATCTGCTTAACTCCTACTGAACTAGTAATAGCATATGAATGGTATTGTTTCAGCTTTAGTGATTTAAAGTAGGTGCTCAATAAATGCTTTTTGAAGGCATTCAAAAAGGGGAATCCCCATAGAAGAGGGGATTTTTCTAACCATTATTTACAACAAATCAGTGACTGTATCTATTGATGTTCAGGGAAGTACCCCAAATATCTCTTTGCAACAACGTCTGCCCCTACCCATTCTCTTCTTTGTCCTTTAATCTCCTAGAGATGGCCAAAGGAGAATTTAGAATTCATATTTACACCCTATACCAGACATCCACAGACTGGCATATTTGTATAATTCATGTGAAATACCACCAAAATATTTCTTTAGTTTTGTAAGTTCCAGAATCAACATCGATGTTGCACAAGTTTTCCACAGATATTTATGTGAATTTTTTGCTTGCTTTGAATTGTATAATTTCCTGCCTTGATAGTTTGGACAAATGTATTGGGTAGACTATTTGTCAGTGGGCATCTTTCTTCAATGTATTATGTTAAACCATCAGACTGTTAAAAGTGCTTTGTCTCCTATGTAAGAGGTGATACATTAATACTTGTTGATTTTCAGCTACAAAATTCACTGCCTGGATGGACTTGCCCTAATGCCATACAAAAGCTTGCATGAGGTGAGAAAGTCATGCAGAACAAGGCAGATTTTCTTGGAAGTTTTATATTTTAAAAAGTTTTCAGCTTATTAGTACAGCAGGCACATTTTCCTTCTGCTCGAATGCTGTAAACACCCCAGCAGGGACAATAAATAGCAGTGTAGACAGGAAGGAAAAATATTTGTCAAGAGTCACTCCTACACTTTCTCTCCTTCATTTTTTCAGTGTAAGTTTTAGTTGCAGAAGCTGGAAATAATAGAACCGTAAAAGTTTAGACAGCAAAATTGTAAAGTGACAGGGAATAAGAAAATATATGTATAGGTTTGCCTTTTGAAATGTAAGGCCAAAAAGCAAGTGCACATCAGGCCTTTCTAATTATAATTTGCATTCACAGAGTTCAGAGTAGACCTGGGTCTTACCAGCCTCTAGAGGCACTGCTTCTCTCTCTCACGCCACAGATGGGAGAACCAGGATACATGGTGAGTTCGAATTTAGCAAGGTTATGCAGCAATTCTGTGATGGAATAAAATATAGGAAATTGATGTTTTGAATTTAGGTTTGTATCTTATGAAAGCTGGAAGTAAGGCCTTCTAATAAAATTAACTAACACAGTTGGTTTATTCTTTTGAAAATTCATAGTAATATTCAATAGCTTGTGTTTTATGACATCAAACGGCTTCTTAAATTCATACTGTGCTATTGTCTCTAGTCTGGTATGCCAAGGCACATTTCTCCACTATAGTTTTTTCTTTTTTAAAACCCCTTTGTGATTTTACAGACTTTGGGATTATATTGAGGCACAGACTGGATGCTGTCAAACATACTCAAATTTAACTCATACTCAAATTGACTCAAAAATACTCAGATCTAATGCTGTCTGCCAAAGCAGACTCCCATCTCTTTGATTTTTAGGGTTCTTTGGGCCTTTATTTGAAAATGTCTGCCTTGGGCTTTTAAACAGCCCAAGTCTTATCTTTTAAACAGTCTGTCTTATCTCTCCTAGACAGACCAACTCTGCCATCTATGAAGTTGATGTTACCCTTGATCATATCAAGCAAACATCTTTTATTATGTAGATATAAGATCGCAACTTTCCTGTAACATATAAGAGGAAGCACCTCGTCAATTCCAGGATACATGAGTGTGTGGTAATCAGGGTTGTCCGTTGCATAGCAAGAAACAAATCTGGATTAATTAAACAAAAAAGTAATTTAATGGTCATATCTGAGGGAAGTGAAGGAGTGGACTTGGCTTCCGGCAGAAGTGTAGCCAAAGGTTCAGTTTGTGCCAATCAGCAGGACGTCTTCTGTGTTTCATCTGAGCTGGCTTCCTACTCAAGCAAGAGCTCTCCAGGTAGAGTTACCAGGTGGTCATGGCTGTTCCGGGCTAAGTGAGCCTTCCTTCCAGGTTGTGATCACAGAGGAAGGATTCAGGGGCAGGGTGCTTCCTCCCCCAGAAGAATGTGATTATCTTAATAAAATTCTGATTGGCTCCACTTGGATGATGTGCACAAGGGAGATGGGTTACTCTTTTTAGCCAACCTGGGTCACTTGCCCACCCTACCTGTGGCCATGAGGACAAAATGCAGAGAGGAATTCTCCCAGAGAAAAAGAGGGTCTCTGGACTCTGAAGAAAGGGGAAGGAATGCCAGACCACCGAAGCCACAGTTGTCTGCTCTTCAGAAGAACCCTCTCTTTGTTACTTAGCTGTTTTCAAGTGAGAGTGTTTGAATTAGTTCTTCATTTTGATTAGGGTTGATGTTATTGTGTTCTTTGTTTTTAGTTTTTCACCTAAATATCCACTCATAGCAGATAGCATGAATCCATAGCTTTTATTTCACGATCTGAGGGTAGTACTTCATTCAGGGTTGACTGTCAGTCAAAATTATAAAGCAGGTGAAGGAGTTCAGTTTTAACTTCATCTTCTTTTTGGTGAATGTCCTGTATTTTATTCTCTCTTCCCGGTTCCCTCACAAAGACCTTGAAATAAATAGATCACTTTAAGAGCACAATACTTAACCCACAGAATGGTGAGATTCAGGGAAGGTTTTAGAGGTGAGGAATCTTCCAGGATACCCTCATAAGGATACTGAATAAGGCACCTGTGTGCACTGGAGTCAGGGTATATCACTGGGGGTTCATAAATTCTAAGCTGCCTTTGAGGGGAAAATGAAGACATATTTACTCTGGAGAGATTGCCATGAAGACATGGCCTAAGACTTCCCAATAAAATAATACGTTTTCTTTAACAAACGAAAAGTTTTTAGGTTAACATGATTGGTGGACTCTAGGAATGAAGTTTGTAATAAACAGCAATCACATCATAAAAGGAAAGGCTTGGAACACTATGTTCTTCTTCAAATCTTGTGTAGTATGTTTTCTTGAGGTATGTTAAGCTCCACAGAACATGAAGAAATAGAGAATATGAACAGACCAATTACCAGTAATGAAACTGAATCAGTAATAAAAAAAAACTCCCAGCAAACAAAAGTCCAGGACCAGATGCCTTCCCAGGTGAATTCTACCAAGCATTTAGAGAAGAGTTAACAGCTGTCCTTCTCAAACTATTACAAAAAATTGCATTCATTCTACGAGGCCAGCATCATCACCCTGTTACGGAAACCAGACAATGATACCACAAATAAGAAAATGACAGACCAATATGACTGATGACCATAGATGCAAAAATCCTCAACAAAATATTAGCACACTGAATCCAACAATACATCGAAAGAATCATACACCATGATCAAGTGGGATTTATCCCAGGGATGCAAGGATTTTTCAGTATCTGCAAATTGATCACTGTGATACACCACATTAACAAAATGAAGATTCGAACCAGGTGACTATATTGAGATATATTGGAAACAAGCCTCTGCAGTGCCAGTTTATTTTCTTTTACAAAATGTTACCCATTAAAACTTTTTAAAAGATACATGCTTAAACTCAACCACGGAGCTTCCAGGAAGGTGGCGGAAGAGTAAGACGCGGAGATCACCTTCCTCCCCACAGATACACCAGAAATACATGTACACGTAGAACAACTCCTACAGAACACCTACTGAACGCTGGCAGAAAACCTCAGACCTCCCGAAAGGCAAAAAACCCCCCACGTACCTGGGTAGGGCAAAAGAAAAAAAAGATAAACAGAGACAAAAGGATAGGGATGGTACCTGCACCAGCGGGAGGGAGCTGTGAAGGAGGAAAAGTTTCCACACACCAGGAGCCCCTTCGCGGGCGGAGACTGCAGGGCAGAGGCGGGAAGCTTCGGAGCCGTGGAGTAGAGCACAGCAACAGGGGTGCGGGGGGCAAAGCGGAGAGATTTGGTCAGGGCCGACCGGCACTCACCAGTCCGAGAGGCTTGTCTGCTCCCCCGCCGGGGCGGGCGGGGCATGCGAGCTGAGGCTCGGGCTTCAGTCGGAGCGCTGGGAGAGGACTGGGGTTGGCGGCGTGAACACATTCTGAAGGGGCTAGTGCGCCACAGCTGGCCGGGAGGTAGTCCGGAAAAAAGTCTGGAGCTGCCGAGGAGGCAAGAGATTTTTTCTTCCCTCTTTGTTTCCTGGTGCGCGAGGAGAGGGGATTAAGAGCGCTGCTTGAAGGAGCTCCAGAGACGGGCGCAAGCCGCGGCTAAAAGCGCAGACCCCAGAGACAGGCATGAGACGCTAAGGCTGCTGCTGCCGCCACCAAGAAGCCTGTGTGCGAGCACAGGTCATTATCCACACCCCCCTTCTGGGGGGCTGCACCCGCCACTGCCTGGGTCCCGGGATCCAAGGACAACTCACCCGGGAGAACGCACAGCGCGCCTGTCACGCCGGCCTCTGCCGCTGCAGGCCCCGCCTCCGTGCCCCCCCCCCCCCCCCCCCCCCCTCCCCCCCCCCGGCCTGAGTGAGCCAGAGGCCCTGAATCAGCGGCTCCTTTAACCCTGTCCTGTCTGAGCGAAGAACAGACGCCCTCCGGCGACCTACACGCAGAGGCGGGGCCAAATCCAAAGCTGAGCCCCTGGGAGCTGTGAGAACAAAGAAGAGAAAGGGAAATCTCTCCCAGCAGCCTCAGGAGCAGCGGATTAAAGCTCCACAATCAACTTGATGTACCTGCACCTGTGGAATACATGAATAGAAAACGAATCATCCCAAATTGAGGAGGGGGACTTTCAGAGCAAGATTTATGATGTTTTCCCCTCTTCCTCTTTTTGTGAGTGTGTATGTGTATGCTTCTGTGTGATTTTGTCTGTATAGCTTTGCTTCCAGCATTTGTCCTAGGGTTCTATCCGTCCGTTATTTTTTGTTTGTTTTGTTTTTTTTCTTAATATTTATTTTTTAATTTTAATAACTTTATTATATTTTATCTTATTTTATTTTACTTTATCTTCTTTCTTTCTTTTTTCCTTCCTTCCCTCCTTCCTTCCTCCCTCCCTCCCTCCCTTCTTTCTTTCTACTTCTACTAATTCTTTCTTTCTACTTTTTCTGCCTTTTATTCTGAGCCGTGTGGATGAAAGGCTTTTGGTGCTGCAGCCAGGAGTCAGTGCTGTGACTCTGAGGTGGGAGAGCCAACTTCAGGACACTGGTCCACAAGAGACCTCCCAGCTCCACGTAATATCAAATGGCAAAAATCTCCCAGAGATTTCCATCTCAACACCAGCACCCAGCTTCACTCAACGACCAGCAAGCTACAGTGATGGACATCCTATGCCAAACAACTAGAAAGACAGGAACACAACCCCACGCATTAGCAGAGAGGCTGCCTAAAATCATAATAAGTCCACAGACACCCCAAAACACACCACCAGACATGGACCTGCCCACCAGAAAGACAAGATCCAGGCTTATCCACCAGGACACAGGCACTAGTCGCCTCCACCAGGAAGCCTACACAACCCACTGAACCAACCTTAGCCACTGGGGACAGACACCAAAAACAACGGGAACTACGAACCTGCAGCCTGCGAAAAGGAGACCCCAAACACAGTAAGATAAGCAAAATGAGAAGACAGAAAAACACACAGCAGATGAAGGAGCAAGATAAAAACCCACCAGACCTAACGAATGAAGAGGAAATAGGCAGTTTACCTGAGAAAGAATTCAGAATAATGATAGTAAAGATGATCCAAAATCTTGGAAATACAATGGACAAAATGCAATAAACATTTAACAAGGACCTAGAAGAACTAAAGATGAAACAAACAACGATGAACAACACAATAAATGAAATTAAAAATACTCTAGATGGGACCAATAGCAGAATAACTGAGGCAGGAGAACGGATAAGTGACCTGGAAGATAAAATAGTGGAAATAACTACTGCAGAGCAGAATAAAGAAAAAAGAATGAAAAGAACTGAGGACAGTCTCAGAGACCTCTGGGACAACATTAAACACACGAACATTCGAATTATAGGGGTTCCAGAAGAAGAAGAAGAAAAGAAAGGAACTGAGAAAGTATTTGAAGAGATTATAGTTGAAAACGTCCCTAATATGGGAAAGGAAATAGTTAACCAAGTCCAGGAAGCACAGAGAGTCCCATACAGGATAAATCCAAGGAGAAACACGCCAAGACACACATTAATCAAACTGTCAAAAATTAAATACAAAGAAAACATATTAAAAGCAGCAAGGGAAAAACAACAAATAACACACAAGGGAATCCCCATAAGGTTAACAGCTGATCCTTCAGCAGAAACTCTGCAAGCCAGAAGGGAGAGGCAGGACATATTTAAAGTGATGAAGGAGAAAAACCTGCAACCGAGATTACTCTATCCAGCAAGGACCTCATTCAGATTTGATGGAGAAATTAAAACCTCTACAGACAAGCAAAAGCTGAGACAGTTCAGCACCACAAACCCAGCTTTACAACAACTGCTAAAGGAACTTCTCCAGGCAAAAACACAAGAGAAGGAAAAGACCTACAACAACAAACCCAAAACAATTAAAAAAATGGGAATAGGAACATACCCATTGATAATTACCTTAAATGTAAATGGACTAAATGCTCCCACCAAAAGACACAGATTGGCTGAATGGATACAAAAACAAGACCCATATATCTGCTGTCTACAAGAGACCCACTTCAGACCTAGAGACACATACAGACTGAAAGTAAGGGGATGGAAAAAGATATTTCATGCAAATGGAAACCGAAAGAAAGCTGGAGTAGCAATTCTCATATCAGACAAAATAGACTTTAAAATAAGGACTATTAGAAGAGACAGGGACACTACATAATGATCAAGGGATCGATCCAAGAAGAAGATATAACAATTGTAAATATTTATACACCCAACATAGGAGCACCTCAATACATAAGGCAAATACTAACAGCCATAAAAGGGGAAATCGACAGTAACACATTCATAGTGGGGGACCTTAACACCCCACTTTCACCAATGGACAGATCATCCAAAATGAAAATAAATAAGGAAACACAAGCTTTAAATGATACATTAAGCAAGATGGACTTAGTTGATATTTATAGGACATTCCATCCAAAAACAACAGAATACACATTTTTCTCAAGTGCTCATGGAACATTCTCCAGGATAGATCATATCTTGGGTCACAAATCAAGCCTTGGTAAATTTAAGAAAATTGAAATCGTATCAAGTATCTTTTCCAACCACAACACTATGAGACTAGATATCAATTACAGGAAAAGATCTGTAAAAAATACAAACACATGGAGGCTAAACAATACACTACTTAATAACGAAGTGATCACTGAAGAAATCAAAGAGGAAATTAAAAAAATACCTAGAAACAAATGACAATGGAGACACGACGACCCAAAATCTGTGGGATGCAGCAAAAGCAGTTCTAAGAGGGAAGTTATAGCAATACAATCCTACCTTAAGAAACAGGAAACATCTTGAATAAACAACCTAACCTTGCACCTAAAGCAATTAGAGAAAGAAGAACAAAAAAACCCCAAAGTTAGCAGAAGGAAAGAAATCATAAAAGTCAGTTCAGAAATAAATGAAAAAGAAATGAAGGAAACTATAGCAAAGATCAATAAAACTAAAAGCTGGTTCTTTGAGAAGATAAACAAAATTGATAAACCATTAGCCAGACTCATCAAGAAAAAAAGGGAGCAGACTCAAATCAATAGAATTAGAAATGAAAAAGGAGGAGTAACAACTGACACTGCAGAAATACAAAAGATCATGAGAGATTACTACAAGGAACTCTATGCCAATAAAATGGACAACCTGGAAGAAATGGACAAATTCTTAGAAATGCACAACCTGCCAAGACTGAACCAGGAAGAAATAGAAAATATGAACAGACCAATCACAGCACTGAATTTGAAACTGTGATTAAAAATCTTCCAACAAACAAAAGCCCAGGACCAGATGGCTTTACAAGCAAATTCTATCAAACATTTAGAGAAGAGCTAACACCTATCCTTCTCAAACTCTTCCAAAATATAGCAGAGGGAGGAACACTCCCAAACTCATTCTACGAGGCCACCATCACCTTGATATGAAAACCAGACGAGGATGTCACAAAGAAAGAAAACTACAGGCCAATATCACTGATGAACATAGATGCAAAAATCCTCAACAAAATACTAGCAAACAGAATCCAACAGCACATTAAAAGGATCATACACTATGATCAAGTGGGGTTTATTCCAGGAATGCAAGGATTCTTCAATATATGCAAAACAATCAATGTGATAAGCCATATTAACAAATTGAAGGAGAAAAACCATATGATCATCTCAATAGATGCAGAGAAAGCTTTTGACAAAATTCAACACCTATTTATGATAAAAACCCTGCAGAAAGTAGGCATAGAGGGAAATTTCCTCAACGTAATAAAGGCCATATATGACAAACCCACAGCCAACATCGTCCTCACTGGTGAAAAACTGAAAGCATTTCCACTAAGATCAGGAACAAGACAAGGTTGCCCACTCTCACCACTCTTATTCAACATAGTTTTGGAAGTTTTAGCCACAGCAATCAGAGAAGAAAAGGAAATTAAAGGAATCCAAATGGGAAAAGAAGAAGTAAAGCTGTCACTGTTTGCAGATGACATGATACTATGCATAGAGAATCGTAAAGATGCTACCAGAAAACTACTAGAGCTAATCAATGAATTTGGTAAAGTAGCAGGATACAAAATTAATGCACAGAAATCTCTTGCATTCCTATACACTAATGATGAAAAATCTGAAAGTGAAATCAAGAAAACACTCCCATTTACCGCTGCAACAAAAGAATAAAATATCTAGGAATAAACTTACCTAAGGAGACAAAAGACCTGTATGCAGAAAATTATAAGACCCTGATGAAAGAAATTAAACATGATACAAACAGATGGAGAGATATACCATGTTCTTGGATTGGAAGAATCAACATTGTAAAAATGACTCTACTACCCAAAGCAATCTACAGATTCAATGCAATACCTATCAAACTACCACTGGTATTTTTCACAGAACTAGAATAAAAAATTTTGCAATTTGTATGGAAACACAAAAGACCCCGAATAACCAAAGCAATCTTGAGAACAAAAAACGGAGCTGGAGGAATCAGGCTCCCTGACTTCAGACTATACTACAAAGCTACAGTAATCAAGACAGTATGGTACTGGCACAAAAATAGAAAGATAGATCAATGGAACAGGATAGAAAGCCCAGAGATAAACCCATGCACATATGGTCACCTTATCTTTGATAAAGGAGGCAGGAATGTACAGTGGAGAAAGGACAGCCTCTTCAATAAGTGGTGCTGGGATAACTGGATAGGTGCATGTAAAAGTATGAGATTAGATCACTCCCTAACACCATATACAAAAATAAGCTCAAAATGGATTAAAGACCTAAATGTAAGGCCAGAAACTATCAAACTCTTAGAGGAAAACATAGGCAGAACACCCTATGACATAAATCACAGCAAGATCCTTTCTGACCCATCTCCTAGAGAAAAGGAAATAAAAACAAAAATAAACAAATGGGACCTAATGAAACTTCAGAGCTTTGCACAGCAAAGGAAACCATAAACAAGACCAAAAGACAACACTCAGAATGGGAGAAAATATTTGCAAGTGAAGCAGCTGACAAAGGATTAATCTCCAAAATTTATAAGCAGCTCATGCAGCTCAATAACAAAAAAACAAACAACCCAATACAAAAATGGGCAGAAGACCTAAATCAACATTTCTCCAAAGAAGATATACAGACTGCCAACAAATACATGAAAGAATGCTCAGCATCATTAATCATTAGAGAAATGCAAATCAAAACTACAATGAGATATCATCTCACACCAGTCAGAATGGCCATCATCAAAAAATCTAGAAACAATAAATGCTGGCAAGGGTGTGGAGAAAAGGGAACCCTCTTGCACTGTTGGTGGGAATGTAAATTGATACAGCCACTGTGGAGAACAGTATGGAGGTTCCTTCAAAAACTAAAAATAGAACTACCATATGACCCAGCAATCCCACTACTGGGCATATACCCTGAGAAAACCATAATTCAAAAAGAATCAGGTACCAAAATGTTCATTGCAGCTCTATTCACAATAGCCCGGAGATGGAAACAACTTAAGTGTCCATCATCGGATGAATGGATAAAGAAGATGTGGCACATATATACAATGGAATATTACTCAGCCATAAAAAGAAACAAAATTGAGCTATTTGTAATGAGGTGGATAGACCTAGAGTTTGTCATACAGAGTGAAGTAAGTCAGAAAGAGGAAGACAAATACCGTATGCTAACACATATATATGGAATTTAAGAAAAAATAAATGTCATGAAGAACCTAGGGGTAAGACAGGAATAAAGACACAGACCTACTAGAGAATGGACTTGAGGATATCGGGAGGGGGAAGGGTAAGCTGTGACAAAGTGAGAGAGAGGCATGGACATATATACACTACCAAACGTAAGGTAGATATCTAGTGGGAAGCAGCCTCATAGCACAGGGAGATCAGCTCGGTGCTTTGTGACCACCTAGAGAGGTGGGATAGGGAGGGTTGGAGGGAGGGATACGCAAGAGGGAAGAGATATGGGAACATATGTATATGTATAACTGATTCACTTTGTTATAAAGCAGAAACTAACACACCATTGTAAAGCAATTATACTCCAATAAAGATGTTAAAAAAAAAACCAAAAAACATTCAACCACAACATAGAAAAAAAAAAAAGAAGATACATGCCTAAAAGGGGATGGGACCAATGGCGGGGGAAAGCCTCACCCATGCAAGCACATGACAGAAAGCACAACTTAGTTTCAGAGGCTGGGAGTCCAGACCCAGCTCCACTGTGATTGTATGCAATTCTGAACACATTGTTTAATCCTGCTGGACTGCCAAGGTTTACATCTGTAAAAGACAGATATTGAATTAAGTCATCCTTTAATACCTTATCAGTTGCAAAACTGAGTGATTCTACAATCCTGTGAGGAGTTTTTTTAAAAGTTGTTAAGAGTGGGTGGATTATCACCCAAGGTCACATGAAACCTGGAATGGGGGTATGGCTGTACCGGGACATCACATGGAGTAACTCATACCAACAGGGCTCCTTTGTACTTCTGATATTTGAAACCTTCTCAGTATATTTTCTTTCTGAATTGTTTGTGTTCCTAACATGGACGGTGACATGGAGTGCGTGTCCTATGTCTATCTGTATATACTGTGAGCTCGCATGAGAAATCTGATAATAAAATAACGTACTATCAGAGGAATGGCAGGGGATGATCAAAATCATGAGAAAGTCAAACAAAGAAACCACAAAACACACAGACACAGACACCCCTCATCAAAACTCTTCTCTGCCTGATGTCTCGTAAGTATAGGGCAAATCAATATTCCCATCCAGCAGGGATCAGGAGTGTGCTTGTTTCATGAAGGATATTTGGGAGTTAACTAAATTTAAAAATTAAGGAAATGATTTTTTGAGAAAATACGGGTTAAAGCATGGCTGTTCTTCTTTAAGTTTCTCTGATCGTGTGCGGTTGTGCTACTGGAAAATGTCTGCCCTTCTAGACACCCTTGTCAATGGAAACAGATCAACACCAAACTGGGTTTCTGCTCTCCATTTCCAGTTCCAATCAGGAGCAGTAATGGAGCATCCCTAGTGGCAGGTCAAGCTGAAGACAAATGATAACACACTTTGGTTGTAGGTCTCCTTTTACATTGCATCTAGCTTCTTCTATACCAGCAGTATTATTTTTAGAGTATTTTTCAGACCAATCTTGAGCTTAATTGCAGATTTGCATATAAGGTTGCAAGCTCTACCTACCACATACTGTGCTTTTGACCGAGAAGTTTTCTGGCCAATATGGGGGTCTTCACAGAGATCTTAGGTGGGCTCATACTGCTGAAGCTGTGGCTAGCTGCAGCAAATATTCTCAGTATTGTGAAATCCAGGATGTAGGGTCTGTTGCTAACATAAAAATGTTCCTCAGTGATGTGCTGGCCCAAAGCTTGAGGGGGTCAGAGAGAAACTTCTCCATCCACCTAACAAAGCCTACATTGGCTGTGGTTTTAACAACCACGTCCCTTAATAAAAGCTGTCCTTGGAAAACAATATAAATAAAATAAAGTTTTATAAAGGCCCCCGAAGATTCCACCTGTTCCCCTGAGGCTGTAATGACGATCCTGACTTTAAAATCCCCTGTCTTGTTCCTTCTGAGTTTTCCCATTTCGTGCTCCCTGGGAGTTTCTCTGTAAAATTAACCTGTGGCTAATGAGGAAATCAATGCCTTAATTGAAGGTCAGGTCTACAAAGATCTAGGTAGGTGTGCTCTGGATGATGGAAAAATCCCCCAGGGTGGTATCCTGCCTCCCTGAAAGAGAAGCCGGGTTGCAATTTGTCTGAACTGTGGTGGCCCTTGATTGGACTCCAACACCTTGTCTTCTTCTCACAATCGGGTAGTTTCCATTCCTGATGACTCCCCTCATTTGAAGGGGAAAAGGAAGAGCCCCCAAGGGCTTCATAATTAAACACAAACACTCTCACAGTCCTATGTCAAAGCTGAATGACTCCATATCCTGTTGGTGTTGTGTTCGTGCCTTCTACACAACTGTGATCTTTCACTTCTGCCTAGATCGGTGCCATGGCCTTGTTATTTTTCTGTTTCTTCTAGTGTCTTTCTTTTAAAAGAAGAACCAAGAGAGTGGTATTTTGGTGTTTTTTTTGCTTTCTTTTATCTTTGGTTATTGTTAGCATCTAGGGTTGACACACTTAGGCAGGGAGGCCATTCTAAACACAAAAGCTACTGTACTTTCAACAACTCGATTTCCTAAACCATTGGAGGATTCTGGGATCTGTGAGACTGCAGTGTAAGCATTTTATAGGGGTTCCCATGACAGCATTATTAGCTAGCAGTTTTACCTAAATAGCCTTCGTAATGTCCTTCTTCTTCTTCTCTCTCTCTCTCTTTTTTTTTGGCCAATTTACTTTCTCTTTCTATAGCTACAACTATTAAATATACATTCCCAATATCTTAGTTCCTCTTCTTTCCCTGGTGGAATATTTTCAATTCTGTAAATTCAGCTCCTGCTGCTTATTTTGGGTCATTATTATTGTGTGTGGTCCCTAGCTTAGGTATGGGTTATGCTCTAGGTATCTGTTTCAAAATTAGTTTGCTAGAGGGACTTCCCTGGCGGCGCAGTGGTTAAGAATCCGGCCGCCAACGCAGGGGACATGGGTTAGAGCCCTGGTCCCGGAAGATGCCACGTGCCGCAGAGCAACTAAGCCCGTGTGCCACAACTACTAAAGCCCACGCGCCTAGAGCCCACGAACCACAACTACTGAAGCCTGTGAGCCTAGAGCCCGTGCGCCACAATGAGAGAAGCCACCGCAATGAGAAGCCCGCACACCGCAACGAAAAGTAGCACCTGCTAGTTGCAACTAGAGAAAAGCCCGCACGCAGCAACAAAGACCCAACGCAGCCATAAATAAATATATACATATAAAAGAAACTCAGAAGATATTTCAAGTATGTTTTTTTTTAATTTATTTATTTTATTAAATTATTTTTTATTTTTGGCTGTGTTGGGCCTTCGTTGCTGCACGCGGGCTTTCTTTAGTTGCGGCGAGTGGGGGCTACTCTTCATTGTGGCGCACGGGCTTCTTATTGCGGTGGCTTCTCTTGTTGCGGAGCACGAGCTCTAGGCATGTGGGCTTCAGTAGTTGTGGCGTGTGGGCTTCAGTAGTTTTGGCGCATGGGCTTCAGCAGTTGTGGCGTGCAGGCTCTACAGTGCAGGCTTAGTAGTTGTGGCTCACGGGCTTAGTTGCTCCGCGGCATGTGGGATCTTCCCAGACCAGGGCTTGAACCCATGTCCCCTGCATTGGCAGGCGGATTCTTAACCACTGCGCCACCAGGGAAGCCCTCAAGTATGTTTTTTTTTTTAAATTAGTTTGTTAAAGTTCTACATGGTTCCCCACAGGAACAATGTCATAAAAGATAAACCACAGGCCAGTCCACCAAGACATTCTAGACTCACACATAGCTGGACTTCTATTCTTGGTAGCTCTGAGCTGTGGGACCCTTGATGACCTGAGCCCTGGTTATTTTTAAGAGGGGTCAGGGCACTAAGTCAATAGGGTACTAATAAGGACAGGCTAGCAAGAGCTAGCAGGGCTCCTCTCTTGGAATGGCGAGGGGAATTTCTTGGTAGTAGGCCCCTAACGCTGTGGTAGCTTAGGGTCCTAACAGGATTCACAGCTCCAGGAAGGAGGGCCCTCACAACCGAGGACATCAATTTGAAGAAGATGGTCAGAGGGAACGGGTGGTATCAGTGAGGCCAGGGATGGCTTTGTCACCTAGGGTGGAGCAGCAGGTAAGCAGATTGCTCCTATTGGTAAATGGCTTATTTGGAAGTTAGAGGCTGTCTTAGTCAATGTCGTTACAACTTTAAAAGTCAGCCATATTTCTCTATTATAGGATCACTTGATGTTTTCAAAGATTTGAGGAACACTCATCATTTTTCTCTTAAAGCAAGGCCATCTAGTTCTCTTTCCTTGAGTCATGCCTTTATGTTTTTGCTATTGGATGAAAATGGTTATATACAATGCACTATTTTTAAATTTTCCAGAGTAGATTTGAAGGATTATTATCATTATCCTTTACTCTTCCTTTCATGACTCAACAATAATTTTTGCACTTCATTTAGCCTTTAAAAAACTAGATTAATGGATCCAAGGATGAAGTCAATTGCAGAGTGACCCCAGGAGCTTTTGCTTCAAAACTGCTATTTTTAATATCAAATTGCCATTGTTTGGAGGCAAAAAATCATTTCAAAATGATTTCAACAATCTAGAGCGGCATTTAAGAAATATTATCCCCAGTCCTGCTATACGTTTTCAGATGTATTCTTTGTAGCTGAAGATTGTTTTGTAAAATCTTTTGACTGCTCTTCTTCTGTTTAATATTGTAGTCTAGAAATATTTAGATGGCTTGCCGTTATGTCGGACGTATCCTTGAGGCCATCAGAAAGGCTAGCTCCTTTTCCCAACACCAATTTGATATTTTTTATATATCCAGGGTGGAGTTTAGAAAACCTGGGTGACATGATCAATAAGCCATTTTGAGAATTGCTCAGAACTCCATTTTATCTTTTTTTTTTTTAAACAACTTTTAAAAATCAGAGCCCTTGGCATAGCACTCTCCAACTGTGCCACAGAAGACCACAAGGACGCTGGTGCTTTTTCCTGTCTATTTTTGTCCCCTACCGTAGCATAGCCCTGGAAGGGAGCTTTAGAAGTCATTGGTCTGTGCCGTTGCCTTCGTGCTAAACATCACAGAGAAGAGATAACCTAGCCTGTTCTAAAAGGCTAGGCAGTGGAAAGTATTTCAAAATTAACTGACAAATATCTGTGCTTAATATGTAGATAGAACAATATGGAGAGAGGAATATGGTGTTATCCTTACCCCCAAGACGTTATATTTCATTTGGAGAGGGTAGATACATTTATGTTCATAAAACTGCCTTCAGAGACTCCTGAATTTGGTGTAGATCTTGAAGATCTAACTTATTGATTGCTGCAAATATCTCCTCTTGACTTCCCTGCTTTTGATCCTATCAGTTCATCACTGGGAAATTCCAATTGCTAATAAACTTTACTCACTTCTCAATTCTAAAGCCTTTATTGTATGATAATTAGGTTTATAGAGGTTAAATGACTATTTTAGGAATCGTCAGCTGGGAGACAAATTTTAGCTTTATCAATTATTAACCTTGTGGCCTTGGCAATACTGCTTAATGTCTTTGCCTTTCGATTTCACATATGTAAAATGGGGGAAAACATACCTACTCATAGGCTTGGGAGAGTTCCATGTTTGATTTTCAGAATAGTGTCTGATATGGGGTAAGTGACCATCATATCAAATGGTATTTGTTCAACAGTCATTCAACTATTTCATTGTACTTTTAATGTCTCATTTCCTCTTCCTCCTTCTGCCTGCTCTTTTCCAGGTGAAACCCCTCCGTTTGTGTGATTAATGGTATAAGGATTCAACTGTTGATCACAGAATAGGCTGTGATCATAACTGACTCAGCCTTCCTTGTTGATTATTAATGCCACCCTTACTCCAAATAACTATGAATAGAAAAGAGAGGGTCAATTACTGTGTTCCAAATACCATCCTTGTAATATTGCATCCCAAGTTTGCAAAGGTACTGTAGCAAAAAAGGTGAACAAAACATAAGGCTTTCCCTCAGAGAGTTTACTGTCCAGTAAGAAAGGCAGACACATAAATAACTTTCTTATTCTCTCATTCTTAAGTCTGAAGGGCCAACCATGGGTCACCAAGCATTTGAGAAAAGCCTGCAGCACAATAGTAAAACACCAGAAAAGAAAACTGACCCCAAAGGAAACAGAAATAATTCAGGGAGGAAAAAAGAGCTTAAAAAATACTCAGAAACTATGACTAGGATACTCAGAGGAACTTGAAAAGATGGGGCGACATTCGTGAGAGGGGAACATGAGGTGAGTCATCCAAGCCAGGTAACAGGGGCCTTAACTCCACTTTGTTGATAGTGTTTTTCAGCAGCATGGATGGACCTAGAGATTGTCATACTGAGTGAAGTAAGTCAGACAGAGAAAGAGAAATATCGTGTGATATTGCTTATATGCAGAATCTTAAAAAAATGATACAAATGAACTTATTTACAAAACAGAAACAGACTCACAAACACAGAGAAGGAACTAATGGTTACCAGTGGGGAAGGGTGGGGGGCGGGAGGGATAGTTAGAGAATGTGGGATTGGCATGTACACGCTGCTATATTTAAGATGGATAACCAACCAGGACCAACTCTATAGCACAGGGAACTCTGCTCAATATTCCGTAACAACCTAATTGGGAAAAGAATTTGAAAAAGAATAGATACATGTATATGTACAACTGAATCACTTTGTTGTATACCTGAAACTAACACAACATTGTTAATCAACTATACTCCAATATAAAATAAAAAGTTTAAAAAAGATCAAAAGCTAAAGTTTGTTCTGGACTTAGCTTCCAATTTTGTGAGGTCCTTAATAAAGTCCATGACTGTGTCACCATCATTCCATTGGTGAAGTCCTAGTGTTAGCACATTCATTTCTTGGAAAATATTCATTCCTTGCTGGAATTGTGTGTGTGTGTGTGTGTGTGTGTGTGTGTGTGTGTGTGGTATGTGCATGCACATGCCCAGTATCATGGTTTGGTTTTGTTCTGCTCTGCTTTAGAGACTCCTATCTCTTTAGCTGCATACACACTGTAGCACATAGGATCAAATGACTTTGCAGCTTTGGAGCTTGGAGCTTAAGAAGCTTAAAAATGATCTCATTTTACAGGTGAGAAAACCAAGACCCAGAGATGTTTCCAAAGGTCACACAGTCATTTAGGGGCCTGGCTCAGGTCTACTGGTCTCTGGCCTGATAAATACCAAGTAAAAACCATGGAAGGTTAGAAAGGCAGAGTGGACTTCAGTAGGAAAGGAACTTGAGCTGAGCCTTCAAGGACGTGTAAGGATGACATGGCGTCTCTGTTCCCCTCTAAGTGGAGGGTAGAGGGAATTATGTCAAATATTTAAACACTGTTAGAGGCATAAGTATATAAGATTTGTCTGAGGACAGTAAGTAGACAAGAGGGAGAAGATAGACGTAATACAGCAACAGAACACGAGGTTGTTGCTTGCATGTGAAGGGTCGCTAATGCCAAAGAGAAGGATTTCATACTTGATTCTGTAAGCAGTTAGAAGCAACTAAAGCTGTTTGGATAGGAAAGTAGCATGTTTGGTAGAGCCTCAGGAAAATGTGTCTTGTGTCATTAAATGGGATTGATCGTATTGTAAAGAGAGTGGACGCAGGAAGACCAAACAGTGCCATCTAAGAATGAAAATCATCTGACAGAGATCATCTGAGAATGAAGAGAACTAATAATCTCTTCTTGGAGCCATTCTGTAATAAGATATGGAGAAGGAAAAATTCAGACGAACATTTCACCTGGTTTTTGAATGGCTAGTCTATATATATATATATATATATATATATATATATATATCCCTAAATATGTTTTGACTTCTTTTTGCTTTAAACACAATTAGCCTTTTCTGGCTTTCTCCATTGACTTCCTAGACATTCTTTTCCCTGGTTCTTTTTCCATCTGTATAATTGATATTGCTCCTTTCTTTTTTCCATACTATGTCCCACACCATGATTCCTATCATTCCACCTTTAGCCCTCTTTCCCTCACACTCCAAATTTTCCTGGTTGAACCTGGTCCCATCCTTGGCTTCAGCTCTCACCTATAATCTGTGGTTCCTCGAATCCGCTGTGATCTCTCTACTGCACTTCAAACCCAGATTTCCATGTAGATGAGCCACAGTCAATGCAAATCCAAAGGGTCCCAAATAATTTCATGTCTCTCCACAATCCATTCCCCGAACTTTTCTTCTTAGACTCTTCATCTTGGTTACATCATCCATCAAGATACCAAAGCTAAGAGCTTGGAGGTTTCTGTGGCTCTTGGGGGTCTCCCAGCTCTGGTGTTCCAATCCACCCTATTATACCACTCTCAAAAATATCGAATCTGCTTGAACACCTTTTACGGTTTCTCGTGTGTACAGGATAAAATTCACACTCATAGTAGGATAAATATATTCCTTAATAACCTGGTTTCATATTCCTTCTGGAATCATGTTCTGCTGGTCTGCCCTGTTCACCCTCTTGGTTTAGGAACTCCCAGTCTGATGCCGCTGATTTGCTCATCTATCTATCTCCTCATTCTTCAAAGCTGACCTAAGGTATCAGCTCTCTTGTGATGTCTTCCCAGAACCACTGGCTACAAGGCTCCCTACCCTCTATGCTCCCTGGTATTTTGTTAATTCTCCTGCTTCCATGGTGTGTTCTGGTTACTGATGTGGTCTTTGCTTCCTTTACTGGACTACAGAATCCTTGAGAAGAGAGATTCTATTTTATTCATCTTTTTCCCAGGGCCTCGCAGTGTGTCATATAAAAGTCTGTTAAATTGAATAGAGAAATAATAAAAAGGTTGACATAGGGGATATTTTCTTTCTGATGTTAGCATCCTAATTATTAGAAGGCATGGGAGGCCTGGGAGGAGAACTAACTTGTAATGAGCATCTACTTTGTGCCGTGCGCTACACAATGTGTTTTCCATCTTCGCTCATTTGATCCTCTTAGGGATGTGATAAAATTAGTATTATTATCCCCACTTACATTTAAGTAAAATGAAGTTCAGAGAGTTTGAGTCACTGGCAGACTCTAATTTATAGATTCCAGGTCTTGGAAGTCAGTAAAAACTATGACAAGGACTCAAATTAACTTGAGTTCCCCTAAAGCCATAGACACATTAAATGACTCAGAAGAAACGAGAAGTGGTCTGAGTTCTAGGGAAAAATCTATATAAATATGATAATGACATTTTCTTATTCCAAAACCTTTCAATTGCATTGTTTTTGCAGACAAACTAACTAAATTCCAATTCTTCAGCCTAGCGTTTAGGAGCAAAAAGCTGGATGGCGACATTCATTTCCACTCCTCACGGCCATGAATTCTACCTACACGCTCTGTCCTGGTGGAATGAACTCCAAGGACTTATGCATCCTTCTACCTTCCGACTTTTGCTCACTCTTCCTCCCCCCTGGAATGCACTTTGTCAGAAAGATACTTGCAGTGCTAATTAGCTTACTTAGCCTTATCATAATTAAATATATGGTTTTCGTAAGCTTTTGGAAAAATGAAATTCTTAATGGGCCACCATTGCAAACTCTATGGCAGTTCAGGAATGTCCTGCTGCAAAAATACCCTAAAGAAAAACCAATTCACTTTGGTACATTACAAAAGAAGAAAAGAAATTGGTACTTCCATCAACATGATGAAACATTGCCAGAAACATTGCTTGAAACATGGAAAGATGATTGAAACTGAAGGATATAGAACGTTGTTGTTGTTGTTGTTTTAACAACCATTCTGAAAGAACTTACCACATCTGTTAACCTCCTAATCTAAACTTTCCCTCAACCAGTTCTTTCACCTACCCCATGCCCAGTTCCCTTACGTATAGCCCCAGTCTCGGTGAAAGATCCGATGGCCCCATTCGTCTGCCTGTTGGATTTGGTTCAGGAGTAGCCAAACTTTGTTCAGTTCTCCAGTTTTCAGTCAATCTCTGGTCCGGCATGTATAGTACAGTAATTACACAGTTACACAATGGAGCATAACGTATATTTTCCGGCACATTCAATGCTGTGTTTCCTAATTACAATTCACTAACTTAGGGTAGGGGGTGGGAGAAAGTGTCTCTAAAGATGATCGAAGCACAGCTGTTGGGCGGATCCTCCCCACAAATATAAACCAGAGGAGGGGGCTGACCTCAGAGCTGGCTCACTCCAGGATAATTTCCCTCCACCCCTCTCCGACCCTACAGAAGTGAGCCTACTTTTGTTCCTATAGTTTTATAGGAGGTTTTTTCATGGGTCGTGTGTAAAACTTTATTCCTCTAGATGAGCAGTGGTAGACATATGTGATATTCAGAGAAATAGCACATCAATTATTACCCTATTGTTTGAGCATTATGGTCCTCTTCCTCAAGGAGTGTGTAAAGTCTCTTGGAGAAAAAGAGAAAATAAAAAGTCAAACGACTTGGGGCACGGAGGATTGTTATATTTACAATCTCTTATCTGAAATCCCAATCCAAACCAAATAGCTCTGATGCCTTTGTTTGTTTACTTATTTATTTATTTGTTGACTATTCATCTGGAGGCCAAAACTGACCAGGTTGGACAACTCACTTGGCAATATGACCTGATCTGCCTTGTTGCTAGGCTCTTAATGGTCTTTATTTATCCCAGTTAGTGTGACAATTCATGGTTTTGCTACAGAAATATTAATGTGATTGATTCGAGGGTACCACCTGTATGGATCCCATTAGGATATGACATTTGGACCAGATCTGCTTTGTGAAATTTGAAAAACTCTGAACTCTAGCTAAAGGGGCTTTGAATTACTGATTAAGACCTGAAATGCAGGAGAAATTATCTTGATTTTAAGCACCTCTCTCTTGAGACACCATAACCTATCCCTCTAACTCACA
>NW_021703778.1:16849714-16903710 GCF_005190385.1 Monodon monoceros
GTACGCGGGCCTCTCACTGTTGTGGCCTCTCCCGTTGCAGAGCACAGGCTCCGGACACGCAGGCTCAGCGGCCATGGCTCACGGGCCCAGCCGCTCTGCGGCATGTGGGACCCTCCTAGACCGGGGCACGAACCCGTGCCCCCTACATCAGCAGGCGGACTCCCAACCACTGCGCCACCAGGGAAGCCCTCTGTATATATTTTGATGATTGAAACACCTGAGTACCACTAGTCAGTGCACAGCAAGGAAATGTTACTAAATTGTACTCTGTGGAAAGGAACATCTTTCAGGGCTTTCAAAGATTTCCCATAAGGGAGACTTTAAGTCAAAATGCTATACTTCATTTATTCTTCATTGCAAATTAATATCTGTGCAGAAGAAACATACATATATTCTTATTATATTTATATATTACATATTATATATGTTAATATTCTATAATATATATTTAAATCTTTTCATGTTATTTTTCATATTAAATGCTCAGTATGCTATTTTAAAATATTGTTTTTGTTTTTCTAAACTAGCCTGATGGAATTAAAGTGGAACTTTCGTTTTTAACTTCATAGATTTCTACCTTACTTGAATTATTTTAATAATAAGATGCATGACTTTCATAAAGAAAGGAAGAGACAGAGAGAAGAAAAGAAAGCTAGTAGTGCCAATGTATCTGAATATTCCCTATCTTGGCTTGATTATAGAACTTCTTAAAAGGTCATTTGGTAAAGTAAAAGAAATGACTTGGAAAAAAAAATACTCCCAAGGGAAAATTGTTTTGAACAATTAAATCATAATAATAAGAATTTAAACCACTTTGCAATTAGTCTTTTCATGAACGCCTACAACTCCAAAATGATTTTTACAAAAATGAATCTTGGCAACCAATTAATGGTTGGTCTAGTCTAATTTATTTGATTTTCTTGAGCACAGAGAAAGCCGAAGAAGATTCCTAGAAATGATAGCCATTTAAGGTATTCAAACATGATACTATTTTTGAAAAGCCTATTACATGGATTACAAATTAAAATATTGTACCTTCTTTCTTCTTATCAAATACACTGCAATAACTTTGAAGCAGTTTGCATTCCTATGCTTTAAGTAAGCCTGCATGATGCAGACACATCCTACACACACTGAGCCTTATTACATTCTTATTATATTCTCCTGTTAAATAAAGAACCTAATAAACCATTTTCAGTAATTATCGCTAACTTTATTTAGAAACAAAGTGTCACCATCTGCATGCTAATGATTATAACAAACTCATTGTTACATTAAATGCAAAACAGCATCCTCTTACTTAAATATATATTTAAATTTACTTTTACAAGTAAAGCAACAGGGACGAAGTTGCAACATTATTGGTTATTTGCTAAGCCATCTCTCTTTCTCTCTCTCTCTCTCTCTCTGTAGTGACTATAAATCTAAGAAACAGCTTTCAGGTGTAGCTCATGGAATGTCAAAATAACAGGCTTCTGTGAGCTTATACAAATATATGTGATATTTTATGTTTTAGTTTCACTCTGTATGAAATATCTTAACACATAAAATACCTTTTATATTCTTTAATATGAATCCTTTTATGATTCATCAAAAACAAGACCAAACGTTTACAACAAAACACACACCCTTGTTATTTATTTCACTCAACACATTTGAAAAAGGTGATTGGATTGATAAGAAAGGAGAGAAAAACATAAATTAATTGGGAGCACTGATATGTAATTAAAAAACTCAACAATTGCATTTATTTCTCCAATGGTCCCTGTGATCGAGAGCTTAACAATACAGCTTTGTGGGCCTGACTGTGTCCCGATGGGAAGCAGGGCACCAAATACTCAAACCTGCATTGCCCATGTCTCTCAAGGGCTTGTGATTAGAAACAAAAAGCAAAACAAAACCAAGTCAAACCAAACCAAAAAAATCCCATGGCAACATTTGAAAATTATAGAAAATGACAGAAGGGCTTGATTTTTACATCTCTTTGTCATCTGATGCCTACTCTTATTTCTTTTGTTGGGAAGCAGAAGAAGAAAAAAAAGTAGGAGAATCAAAAAGAGAAGGAAAGGGCTTCCCTGGTGGCGCAGTGGTTGAGAGTCCGCCTGCCGATGTAGGGGACGTGGGTTGGTGCCCCGGTCCGGGAAGATCCCACGTGCCGCGGAGCGGCTGGGCCCGTGAGCCATGGCCGCTGAGCCTGCGCGTCCGGAGCCTGTGCTCCGCAATGGGAGAGGCCACAGCGGTGAGAGGCCCACGTACCGCAAAAAAAAAAGAGAAGGAAGGAGCAAAAAGACTTGAAGGGGCAGTAAGAGGAACTGGGCAAAGTGAAAACAGACAAAGGGGTTGTTTTAGCTGCCACTACACATGCTCTTTGGAAAAGACGGGGCCTTCCTTATTTTGCTCACGGCCTTTCTTGCCCTGCCCACTCTGCCCCGTCCTGGCCCACCGTGACCCCAGCATCTGCCTGTGGGTACCTGTGCCCAGAGGAAGGGTGGCAGGGGGCCTCCCCACGGTTTCCATGACACCCAAGTAAAGATCCTTCAGATGTTTGTGATCTTGGGGAAGCACATTAGCTTCTCTGAGCCTGTTTTCTTGTTTCTAAAATGGGAAAACTGCTGATGTTAGAAAACGTTTTGGAGGAACAACAAAAATAACACACATGTCCACACATGCACACACTCACATCCTGCCCTTCCCCTAAAACTAAACAGGCATGGCCTTATAGAGTCTAAAAAATAAACACATAAATAAATAATAAACCTCCCCGAATCATATATTTTTTGATTACCCAAGTGAAGACAAGACACTGTAGAGAGAAATTTAAATAATATATAACTCTCAAAATAGTCACTTACTGCCTTATTCTGGTATATTCTTTTGGAGTTTTTCTTCAATGAATATGCATACATGTATTTTTATTCCCAAACACAGATGTATATATCATTCTGCAACTTGCTTCTTGAAGGTGACAGTACAATTCAGACTCCTTTTCATGTCAATACATATACTAGATCAATCTTGCAAATTTTAACGGTTGTCACTTACATGGCTACGTTATAATTTATTATAGTGAATTTTCTTGATGTTTTTGCATATATATATAGATAGATATAGATATATAATATCAATTTTTCTGTAGGATAGGTCCTAGAGTAGAATGTTTGTGTGACAGGTATGGTGCATTTGAGATTTTGATAACACCAGCTTCCCTCTAAAAAGACTACAGATTTTTTCCCTTTATACTTAGCCTTATCAAGGTATAATTGATATACAAAAGATGCACACGTCTGATGTATATATCTTGGTGGGTTTGGACATATGCATACACCCATGATACAATCACTAACAAGGTACTAAACATACCCATCACCTTCAAGTTTCCCTTGTGTTCTTTTTTGTATACGTGTGTGTGTGTTTGGTAAGAACACTTAACATGAGATCTATCCTCTTACCATTTAAAAATATGCAATTCCAGGGGGTTCCCTGGTGGTCTAGTGGTTAGGATTCCTTGCTTTCACTGCAGTGGCCCAGGTTCAATCCCTGGTCAGGGAACTGAGATCCCACAAGCCATGTGGTGCAACCAAAATAAAAATATTTTTAAAAAAGCAATTCCACATTACTAACTATAGGTACTGTGTTACCTCTACACAGTTGCACATCAGATGGTACAGCAGATCTCTAGAACTTCATCTGGCATAGCAGAAACCTTATACTCATTGAAGAATAATAACTTCCCCCTCCACCCAGACCCTGGCAACTACCATTCTATTCTCCAAGATTGCCAACTTTTAAAATTACCAATATTTTTATTGCCAGTATTTTAAATTTCAGTTTTCTAAGATAGAACATCAGGGTCATCATCCAACTTCTTCCCTTCATTTTTTAGCCTCCTTCCAAACTGACACCACATTCTGTGATGATTCTTCTGAAATGTCCTAATTCTATGCCCCCATCTTTATCATCATTGTTACTTTCAGAGCTCTCTTAGCAGAAACTCCCAACTGTTTCCCAAAATACTTTCTTTTTGTCTCCTTGGGCACATTAGGAGCACACGGTTTTCCCACGCTCCAGGCGTGGCCACGACAATGGACAGAGAACAGAAATGGCACATGTCCCTTCCAGGCTTGGTCACCAAGAACCTCTGTGCTCTTCATCGTCTGCTGGCTGAGTCCTGCTGACAGCGAGGCCCAGGGGGGTGGAGGCGCCACAGATGCCAAGCCTGGGTCTCCGAATGACTGTGTGGAACTGACCCACTGCCCAGAGCAATGCTTCTCGTGTTGGGCTGTGGTGGTCCGTGTGGTCGCTTTGTTACAGCCGTCAGCCTGCATCACAGAGGATGCTCACACTATTGTAGCCGCCTGCTTGCTGGCCTCCTGCCACCTGCTTCTTCCCCTTCCCATAGCCCTGACCCCAGAAGAGTCCTCTGCACCACCCTGATGGTAACTCTCTACTTTGAAGCCTTCAGGAACTCAACATCCTTTACTACAGGGCCACTCTTTCCATGAGGCTGGTCTTCATCCCTCCCCCACCCCCAACCCCGACTCTGGTGCACAGAGTGACATGCATGGTGTTCAGTGCATACGTGTGGGGTGAACCAATACATGATGTTACCTTAGAAGCAACGTAACACAACCTCTAGGAAGCAGTTTCATAAAAATGATTTTGCTACACAGGACTATTAATTTGTGCTTAACAATTGGTGAAAACAGTGACTTCATGGTTCACCTCTTCAGGTGGGGTAAAACAGCATGCTTCTGGCATTACTGATTTATGCTCACAACGGTCTAATCTTAGAAAGGCCTGAGAGCTCATCTAGAGCAATTTCCTCATCTTGCAGGTAAGAAAACTGCCACCCAGACAGCTGGATGAACTTGCTCCAGACCATGCAGCCTGTGTGACAGACTCAGAGGAGCTCCCAAGCAAGCCCAGTCCCAGTGCCCAGATCTGGCTTCCCTGACACCTATCCCTACCGAGAGCAGCTGCAGAAAGCAAGTGACATCCGCCTTCTCCTGTCTGCTCCGATTCAGCTCACTTGCAGGCTCAATTTAACGCTCTATTTAAAGCTTCTGTGCCTGTTGGTTCCCCGAGTCTCCGTCCCCCAGCCCACTCTGCAGGGGACAGGGTGTTAGGTCTGGCTTCTTAATCTGCATGCACACCCTCAGTAGGCAGACTGAGCTCTTCTGTGGACGTGGCCTTTTTCACTCCTTGGGGCCCGAGGCTACGAGGGGGGAGGGGAGTCGTCTTTCGAATGCATTGGGAGGAATGGCGGGTTTGTAACTGTAATTATACCCCACAGATGATAACTGTTACTTAAAAGGTGTATTGTTCCTTGTACTTGGGATTAGAAGCTCAGCGATGGCCCTGTTTAGAAATCAGTAATGCAGTGAGCCAAGCTTTAGGCTCAAAGGAATTCTGATCCAGTGGGAAGACAGGATGGGAAGACACTGGTGCTTTGGGTCACGGTCGCAGACTATAAATGAACTGAAACGTTGTATGGCGTTTCTGACTGCCCTGAGCTCCTTCTGGCTGGGTCCCCTTCTCAGATGCTCTTCCTGTCCTCACTGGTACTTCTGCATCACGGCTCGCTCTGTCTCCAAGCCCCTCCCTGTACACGGAATGTACATCCCCATGGGAAGTTCACAGTGGGAGAAATAATATGTCACCTGAGCTGTACTGGTTATATTTTGGTGTATAAAAAATGGAATCTAAAATAAAATGATACAAATGTACTTATTTACAAAACAGAAACAGACTCACAGACTTAGAGAATGAATTTATGGTTACCGGGGAAACGGTGGGGGGGAGGGACAGATGGGGAGTTTGGGATTGACATGTACACGCTGCTATATTTCAAATAGATAACCAACAAGGACCTACTGTATAGCACAGGGAACTCTACCCAATATTCTGTAATAACCTAAATGGGAAAAGAATTTGAAGAAGAATAGATACACGTATATGTATAACTGAATCACTTTGCTGTACACCTGAAACTAACACAACATTGTTAATCAACTATGCTCCAATTAAACAAAACCCCCCAAAACCACCCCAAACTGAATGGCTTAAAAGCACAATGGTTTATTATCCCCACGATTCTGTGGAGGAGCTGCGGGTTCTCCTGCTGGCCTCCCCTGGGCTCACTTGTGGGGCTGCATTGAACTGGAGGGTCCACTGAGGCTGGGCTCAGTTGGCAGAGCTGGGCTGGCCAGGCCCCTCTGTCCATGTGGACTTAGGGTTCCATGGGAACAAGCACCAAAGAGAAAGCATTTACCCTGTGCATCATATATGCTCATGTTTTATGGGCTCAGAGCCAAGGTCAGAGGGACAGATACATATGGGATGGCTGCCAGGAGCCATGATGCATTGTGGACCATTATGGATACAATCTAACACGTTGGTGATAAGAGATACTAAGAAAAATAAGGCAGGTGGTAGGGGATCCATAGAGAGTGATAGCGTGGTTATTTCAGGTGTGAAGGTCAGCATGATTCTCTGCAAAGGGCAGACAGTAGATCCTGTGCAGGAGGGTAGAGGCCAGGTGGATGGGAGGGGAGAGGGTTCCAGCCACATGGGCAGCATGTGCAAAGGCCCTGAGTGGGAGCCACGAGGGGGTCAGTATGGCTGGAGGGATTGAGCAAAGGGAGAGTATAGGCATAGTCGGTGAGACAGCCAGGACCAAACCATGGAGGCCTTTGTAGACTGTGGTAAGGAAAACATTTACTCTGCGATTTTAAGAAGGAAATTAAGGTTTTTTAAGATGGTAGATGCCCATGAAATATTTTAGTTTTATCCTACAGGTGAATTAGTTTAACAGATGTCAAATGTAGAAATTCTCAGTACGTTATCTGAATACCCTGCCTGTAATTCCCTTTTCTTATTAGTGTTTGGAGAATCACATTTGATGGACACTCAAGAGAATACGAATAGGCCAATGCTTACTAGTTTTGTGTAAAGTGTAAAGCTTGAACACATTCTTTTTTACATTTGACAAAAAGTCAAGCCAATTCCTATGCAGTCTGCTGAAGAAACTTTTCGTATCCATGGCATTTATGTCCCCTTTTACTGAGTGCAAAGCTGCTATTTTTTTTATTTTTATTTTTTTTTGTGGTACGCAGGCCTCTCACTGTTGTAGTCTGTCCCGTTGCAGAGCACAGGCTCCGGACGCGCAGGCTCAGCGGCCATGGCTCACGGGCCCAGCCGCTCCGCGGCACGTGGGATCTTCCCAGACCGGGGCACGAACCCATGTCCCCTGCATCGGCAGGTGGACTCTCAACCACTGCGTCACCAGGGAAGCCCGCAAAGCTGCTATTTTTGATGTTGATGGGAGTTCAAAGTTTACTGATCAGAGAAGTAGAGGAAACCAAAGATATAAGGTCACAGACTGTCTTAAAGCAAAGAGCCAGGACTCGCCTGGCGGTCCAGTGGTTAAGGCTCTGTGCTTCCACTGCAGGGGGCATGGGTGCGATCCCTAGTTGGGGAACTAAGATCCCACACACCACGTGACTAGGCAAAATTTAAAAAAAAAAAAAAGAAGAAGAAAGAAAGCGAAGAGCCAGGATGAAAAAGGGGCTGTGTCGAGGGGCAGGAGGCAGGCATACTGTGAATTGATCAAGACCCCCCCGCATGAAATGAGCAGCTCTCCTTGACTCAGCACTTTCCTCATCCATCTTATTTTATTTTCTCTGTAGCACTTATCACCCTGAGATCTTTGAGGATGGAAATGTGATGATGATTTTTATTAGTTATTTACTATATAAGAATTATCTCATTATTATTCTGCCCCCAGAGTCAAGGTCTATCTGACCATAACCTTCCTAGAAGTTGGGTCCCTGTTTTTTTTTGATTTGTTGGCTGTATGACTTCAAGCAAGTCCTAAATTTCTTATGCCTCAGATGTATAATTTATAATATGTAGGGTTTTTTGCATACCCTCCATATTTTATTTCTCTTTAAAAAACATGACTTTTGGGGTAATTCCACATTTGGCTTTAAATGAGGAGACTAGGACATTAAGGAAAAATGTAGAAGCTGGGAACAGAGAATGTGGGGTTTGAGAATTTAAAGAATGAACAAGATATGCCAGGAATTCAAGTTTTTGAGAAAAGTGAGGGAGAAGAGAAGCTTCCTTTTCCATCATTCCTTTTTCTGCTTTGAATGCCTAGATTCCCTCATGTGTTTCCTTGTTGAAATTCAATTTTTTTTTCTTGGTTAATATTACCTTATCCTGTCTCTTGGAGGCAAGCATAGAATCCCATTTGCAAATTAGTTTAAACCTCTCATACAGGGAGATATTGTCAAGCGTGATGTTGGGGGGAATATTGAAGCACAGGTAACCCTTAGCCCCAGGGCAGAATCACCAATACCATGGGTATTCCCAAGTGGAGAGAATTCCCAGGAGAATCCATAATTAATTATGGCTATTACATCCTCAGGTACTATCCATACCTTGAGTTTCTATGGTTCTATGAGATTCTTATCTACGTGATTCATGGGTTTTCAGGAGAGCTCTTTGTCACAGATTTATTTCAAATCTGCTAGTTCATGAAAAAGTTTCTGATCCAGATTTTTAAAAGGTTTACTGGTGTCCTGTTCTTTACACTATGAATAGATATACAATCTCTAATACTAAAGCTTAAATGTTATACAAGGTAGAGTCTTTTTTTTGCGGTTCGCGGGCCTCTCACCGCTGTGGGCCTCTCCCGCCGCGGAGCACAGGCTCTGGACGCGCAGGCTCCGGACGCGCAGGATCAGCGGCCATGGCTCACGGCCCAGCCGCTCCGCGGCACGCGGGATCCCCCCGGACTGGGGCACAAACCCGTGCCCCCTGCATCGGCAGGCGGACTCCCAACCACTGAGCCACCAGGGAAGCCCACAAGGTACAGTCTTAAAGTCCAAGTTACGACTTCAATTTCTCACTTACCTCATCTCTGATGTGCTTGTTATTTCGCCTCTATTCTGCAGAGGGAGAAAGTGCAGGACAGTCATTAAGGGTCTAAATTGGTTGTTGCGGTTACTGCCAATGATGACACAGTCCTTTCAGTGACCTCGCTTTGCCTCTCGATGATGAGAGGGGGGACTAGGGCTGCTGGGCTCTGCTCGAGGTGGGGGGCGGGCAGCAGGGGTGCAGAGGCAGCATGCATGTGTATCCTCCAGCTTCTGAGATTCAGTCTTCCATCCCTGAACCACTTTTGCGGGGCTGGAGGCAGGAGTCACCGCTTCTTCTAGCCAGATAGGAGTACCAGTTTCTTACTGATAAGAACACATAGGCATAGAGTATATGTAAGTATCTAGCTTTGTCCAGATAAGGAGACCATTCTTCCAGTTTCCCCTGGGCTTGGATAATCTGTCCGAGTCACAGTCAATTCTTGACCCAGCTGGCTCCCTAAAGTCTATTTTTCTTCTATGTTGAGCTTGTCTCTCGGAAGTCAATGGTCAATTTTTTTTTTTTGTTTAACATTATCCTCTTTCTGCAAAATCCAACCCAGAAGTTGCCTGGTTCTTTTGTCTGCTAATTCCTCTATTCAGAGCTATCTATTCCTGCTTTGGGAGGACAGAGAGATCTCCCTCTCTTCCTTAAAACTACCTAGTTATCAAAATGACTACAAGACTGTCAACTCCTTGAGGGCAGGGATTACAGATTATTCATCACTGTATCTTCATTAGTGCTTAAATACTAGATAAATATATGTTTTGTAAATAAGGTATATGAAACCAAAGTGGAGCAGAGGAAATTCAACACATATCATGTTTATAACAACTGGATTTCCAGACATTTCCAGTATAATAGATGTACTTTCTGTCCTTCTCCTCTTTTTCAAATAACTCCAACCAAACTTCTAGATTGTGTACCAATTAATGTTTGAGATTATTTTATACACACACACACTGTATACATATATATGTATTTCTGTGTCTCCTATGGTGCTAAGCACAATGTTTGGCAAATCCTAGGCACCCGGTAAAAATCCCTTAAGGGACTGGATGTGATTTTTTAAGCCAAGTTAGTTTATCTTTCAGAAGAATTGAGTTTTAGTGAATTAAACTTTTATGATCTTAGCAAATCCTTCATACAAACCAGTTGGGAAAACACCTATAATTTATGCTTCACAGACCTTCTGTCTACATTCTAAAATTTTATTTGCAGTGCCTACACTAATTTGAATGAGATGAAAACCAAGTAAAAAAAACCCCAAAACTAGTGTTGAATGTTTTTAGAAATTTAGGACTGTAATAATCTTATTTCTTCATTCCCTGTTTCTCTTACCTCATTGAAATATGAGATTTAAGAGTTGGTGAATTGTAAGTATATTTTGTATGAATTTTAGACTAAATCAGAGCATGTAATAGAAATTCTAAATGGAAATTGCCTCAATGATATTAGTCTCAAATTTTGTTGAACTATTTTGGTTTAGCTATTTGGTTTTACTGATAATGTACCAAATGTAACTGGCTTTTGTGAATTATATCAAAAACACATCTATTTTTGAAGTATTGAGGCCAACAATGAACCCTTGGGTGGAAGACTCAGACACTGACAATAGTAGAGCAGAGGTTGAAAGCAGAGGCTTTGGACTCTCTGTCCTGGGTTTGAATTCTTGTGTCAGTGCTTCCTGGAAGTAAAGCTACTGAACTATGTGGAACCCTAAGAGGTGGCCTGTATTGAGGGCCTTCTCCAAAGCATGGCCCCCTCCGAGGTTCTCTTCTCTGAATAGAAGTCTTTGGGATCTAGAGGGGGTTATGGAAGGAGAAGACATTAGGAAAGAGAAAAGAAAGCCTCATTCATTGGGGCTGATTAATTATTTAAACAAGAACTTGCAAAAGAAAAGAAACTGAAAGGTCAAAGAAATGAGTAAACGCCAATACTTGCTCCCTTTCACCCTTGAGTAGAGATTTCTTAGAATGAAACAGGTTGACATGCTGCATTCCTATCACCATCCATAGAGATCGTGAAACACAACATTTGCAGTGTCTGATTATGCAAGAATCAACTGGCTTCCTGAGGAGGAAAACAGTATTTCACACAGTCTGTATGTCACTAATGGGATCAGGAGCCAATAGAGTAATATGCAGGCCAATTTTTAATGTTTTGTCCAAAAGCTATGCCGTGGAGGGACAGCCAGATTTAGGGTTTGGAAACTGAATTTGTTACTGTCTGCATGATCTTGGTCAAGTCGCTTCATCTCGTAATCTAGGCAATATCAATGTCCTTCCTGTCGTGATTGATGGGCCCTGAGCGGACAGAAGCATAAACAAGAACACAAGTCTGACACCAGAAAGCAAAGAGTAAGCGTGTGAACGTGTGCAGGTCTTATCCGGGCTATGAGAGCTATTAGACTGAGGTCTTCGGGAAGCAAAGATTGAATTAACTAGCATGTGCTTGGCACCTAGAAACTAAACATAGAAATGGGTCAACCCATTACCAAGAGTGGGAGCTAACAAAGAGGAACCAGAGAAATAGCCCAGAAATCCAGTCTACTCATGTTAGAAGCTGTAGTCCTTGGCTCCGTGTAAATTCCACCTGTCAGTCTTTGCTTCCTCTGACACCTTTTATTGCAGCCCAAGCTCATGCAAGGCTCTTATCCCATCACCCCCAGCACTGCCCATGTTCCAGGGCATATCAAGGATCCAACGAGATGGACCCCAAACTCTTCTGAGGTGTTAGTCAGGGTTGTCATTAGGATGGACACTATAAGTTGTGTTATTTTTAAACACTTTCTTCTAAAGTCATCTTTCCTTTAAGGAAGACTTTCTTAATTCAGCTTGAGGCAGCATGGCATTGTGAAAGTATCATGGATTTTGGTGTAAGAAAAACCTGCAATTGGAATCACTGTTCTGTTAATTATGATTAGCCTGATGTGAGACACTTATTTAACTTCTTTAAGCTCCCATTTCCTCTTCTTTAAGTAAAACTAATATATGTCTAAGTAGCGTTGCAAAGTAGTAACAAAAACAGTAAACATAATTGCCACCTAAACATAAATAATGTCACTATACCTTTATGCTAAGGCTTAGTACTGGCAAACACTTTGACCTGTGCTATTCCATCCAATCTTCATAGGACCTTGGGAAGGCAGTGAGGGTCCTACCAGTTCGAACAGTTTGCTGAGTGATTTGTATCACCTGAAAGCCAGCTTAATGGTAAATGGCGGGAAAGAAGCAAGAGGCTGTTTGGTTTCTGCATTCACAGAGTCAGCAACTGGTAGGTGTCTGAGAGCCTTTGGGATGGTTTCATCTTGGGGTTTTCAAGCTCATCTTCAAAGAGACTGGGAAGTGGAACAAGGACAAGAAGATGGGCGTCCAAGCCCCTGCCCAACTTCAGTTTCGGCAGTTATGTATTTTCAATGTATTATTGATTGTGTTTCCATGTAAGATTTCAACTGAAGAAAGTTTGAATCAAACACTTTCATTTTAGAAGTGGTCAAACTAAGGCCCACTGTAGTTTTATCCCAAGATCATCATAAACCTCTATGGATTAGAAAAAAGAGAGGGAAACTCTCTTTTTTTAAATGGACAGATTTGCCCATTGACTCACAGATTTGATAGTTATTTTCTCTGCCAACCCTCTCCTGAGTGATTGAATAAGTTGCGATTTTAATCCTTAATTAACTCACCTGAACATGACATCAATTTAAACTATCGAAACGGCTTCTTCATTAAACAGTATTCTTTGATGGTTTACTATATACAAGGCACAATCAAAGATACCATAAAAATAAATGTCTATACACTCAATACAGCTATAATTCAGATTGAGTAGATGACTTAAACTTCTGAGAAAGCAGGAGAGAGTGCCAAATAAGTGTGAACATCTCGAGAGAAGAAATTACTCAAACATTGAGGTGATATAGGGAAGTATCTTTTTTACAGAAGTTGGGGCTTTTTGCTTGTCCCTAAAGAATGGATAATATTGAAATAAGGGACAGAAGACAAGACATTCCAAGTGTGGAATACCTTCAGTAAAGTCATAGATCTAGGAAATCTCATGGCTCCTGCATTGAAGATGGTAACAAAATCAGTTTACCAAGAGATGAAGGTTTATGAAAGGAAGTTGATAGAACAGCCTTGAGTGGCCAAGCATTGAGTTGTGGGTCAGTGGGTGGCAGCTGAGGCCACTCCTTATCTTACAGAAGAGGGATGGGTGTCCAGGGGCAACTCCATGGATATGGGGCAGTTCTCTGTCCTCTCATGCCATCTCTGCCAGTCACCTCAATCCCCCACTGTATCAAACTCACGGATAACAAGATCTAAGTCATTTCTAATACCTTGACTTTACCACCACTGTTCAATCAAACTGGTGGCTGATCCCGTTTGTATTCTTTATTTTGAAGTGAAAGCGGGTGGTTGAGTTAACCCTTCTCCTCGGTTCAAGGCACATCATCCTCTTTCATCTGAGCAAGGCCTCATTCTTATGTTATTTTTCTCCCTTTTAAAATCCCTATACCCTGTTTCCATAATCAAAAATTTCAGTGTGTTTGACATGTATTTTTTATGTGTTCTTGAAAAATGAGCAGTATTATTTTGTGTGCATATATTTTTAATTTATAGAAATGATATTAATTATATAGCTTCCCTTCGTTTTTTCCACTAAGGACTATATATATATATTTAAAGATTCATCCATATTTCTATGGATGCTTCTAATTCATTGTTTCTAACTGCAATTTCTGCCCTTTCAATTACATACAATTAATCCCTAAAGCAAGGGGCAGACTTGGGAGACAACATTCATAAATATTAATTAACATATTAAGAGCAATTCAGTTGAAAAAACATTTGTTGAGCACTTACTACCAGACACTGTGCTGGTAGTACATTGGGAATACTGAGACGAATAAAATTCTAAAGCTATCCTTGAGAGATGCCTGGTCCAGTAGGGAACCCAATCATGCAAACAGATAATTACAGTTTAGTGAATTATGTGCAGAACTAGATATGAGCTCAAGAAAGAGCAGGGTGTGATTGTTTCTGCTCAGAGCTCGTCACAAAATGAGTGAAACGTGGAACAAAACAGTGACCCTTCCTAGGTTTCAAAGAATGAGGAAGAGGAGTGTTCTGAGTGGATGGGTGGGGAAAGCGTATTCTACGAAACAGCACTTTTGAAAAGAGTTGTTTCATTGCCTGCCCTCCCCCATGGCCCCTTCCAAAGACCATCCTCCACCCACAGGCTCTCCGAACAGCAGCGGTGTTTACCTCTCCCACTTCCTGAGCCAGGACTACTTGTCTAAGGGGTGGGTACCTGGTACTGGACACACAGGAAACCTACCCATGGTCCAGCAACCAACCATGTGTGGTCTTGGTTAAATGGCTAATTTGGTCCAGTCTATTCTTTCCCTTGACATTTGACCTAAGAAAGCCAGACATGTCGCCAGGTGGTGATAGAAAAGGGAGCTGGTAGGTCTTGTTGCCTGGTTGTCACTTGCATGTTGATGAATAAACAGAGAGAGTGGGCTTCAGCAAATGAGGGAATGGGGCCCCTCTTGGGTGGACAGAAATGCCACCTTGCTTCCCAGAAGTTTTCCATCCTCAGCTCCAGGTCTGCAGGTTTGACTTTGCTTCCTACCTTGAGAGGTGTGAGGTCTCTTCGACTTTGCTTCCTACCTCGAGAGGTGTGAGGTCTCTTCGACTTTGCTTCCTACCTAGAGAGGTGTGAGGTCTCTTCGACTTTGCTTCCTACCTCGAGTGGTGTGAGGTCTCTTCGACTTTGCTTCCTACCTCGAGTGGTGTGAGGTCTCTTCGACTTTGCTTCCTACCTCGAGTGGTGTGAGGTCTTTTCTGAATCTTCGCAGTCAAGATTCCCTTATGATGAACAGCTTTGAATTTCTAAGTGATGTTTGCTTCAAGCATGTGCTCCAAGGCATGCAGACCTAAGAGACCATAATCTGCTTACAGAGCTTTAACTCGCTTGCTATTCTGAGTGTAAAATATGTGGGTTGAAGGAAAATCTAAAGGAAACACCTGCAGGACTTGGTGTCTGAGTACACATGGGACACACAGATCACCAATTCTGAAGTTCCAGAAGAATGATGGCAACACTGATATAAAGCAAGGGAAATAAACGAAAAAGGGAGAAGAATTCAACTTTAGGTATGTGAGGAGACTTGGGGAAACTAGATATAAATATCAAATGGTAAATCTGAGAAAGGAGAGATCGGGTCCTTCATTAACATGAGAGAGGCTCCGGGTGAGAACAAGAGTGGCCAAAGATGGGGGTCATGGAAACCAAAGGAGAAAGTTTTAAAAAGCGAATATAATAGTAATAGTAATTGCTACCAAAAGTAGTAACCGTAAGTAATAGTTTAATGGTAGTAGTCTATGAAACACAGCCAAGACAGCAAGGAAATGAGGATTATAGAAAGGCAAAACAGTCCTATAAATCATTCCATTTTAGAAAAGTTTTCAGTGCCCTTTAATATCCCTCCACAGATCTCTCTATGATAACACAGATGTAATTTTGCGTAGTAAAATCCAAGTTCTGCTCTGTTGAAAGTTGCTTTATCTAATGCTCAATACAATGCCATATGTACTTACCAAATATATTTTGATTAATAAGATGAAGAAGGTTCCTGTGCTAAAGTTATCTTTATGGACTTAAAATTAGAAAGTGGTAATCTTGGCAACCGTGGCCATGGGAAGGGGCCGTTGAGGACTCCATGTTTAGAAATGACATATAATGAAGCCTGTTCTCTGAGCATCCTTCAAGCAGTCACAGCTAATTTGGATCTGGAGGTTTGAGGGAATTTAAATTTGGGGATTTCCCATGTGAAGCATCGTTCTGCCATCATGTGCTTAGCTAAAACTGCTCCTTTGCCAGGAACGTACATACTAGCGATGCATTGTTACTTTGGAAAGAAAATAAAGGACAAATGTTACCATTCTTTCTGTGCCGCAGATTTAACCAACTAATTAAATCCATTTTGCTTTCTGGGCTTATGGTGACTTTGTGTAATTCAGACTGGAATCTTGTCACATCCAGAAGATCTGTCGTTGTCCAGGTTACCATGGCAGCTAAATTTTTTCCTTTTTGTAAAATTATCCCCAGCCCTTGGCTTCAGTTAACCACATAAGCTGGTGTATTATTAGCTTAATGAAGGGACCCTTTCTGCAGACTCCTTCCAGTGCTGTCAGGTAGCTGTCCAACTAGCATGGTGTTGCTGTGTTTGGTATCTTACATTCAGCATCCATCTGGAGCTCTTTTACAAAGCTGGTAGGTTGCGTGCCAGAGGACATCCTGCTTCATCCGAAGAAAATTCATCTCCTTCTTCCTTAAGGGTGACCCAGTGACATCATGCAGTCTCCCCCACCCCATCCTGAGCTCCACACTCTGAGGAGTGGCTTGGTTGCCATCTAAGCCTTCATGGCTGTTGTCTGTGCAGAGATTCATTTTTTTCATGCCTGTACCTATAATGCAACATACTCTGGGATGAGTTTCAAACTCTAATGATTAACACGGGTTTATTCATTCCAAATGGGGCTATGGCTACAGTCCCTGCTGCACACATGTTATTAGGTTTGTTTTGTTGTTGTTATTATTTTTCCTCCCTAGGTTGATTCCGCCCAAGGATTAGAACAAGCAACCGGCAATTAACTCCAGAAATCTTTGTCCTTTGTCTCTGAGGCACCTTTCTGCACTTGCCACTTACCTGTAAGGTGCACCCCCAGATGACCTTCCGGATGCCATGCAATAGTCACTGAAGTTCAACCTCATGCATTAAGCTTCACTCTGGACATGTGCTCCCACAACGTAATGACAGCCAACTAGTGGCAAATTTACCCTCACAGTCTCTAGGCAATGACGCACAGCAGAGAAGTAGAGATGGGAAAAAAAGCAGTCTTTGATGGAGTCTAAAATATGGCAGGTGAACATTTAATGACACAAAGGCAGCCATTCTCAAAGAGGTTAGGAAAACTAGGGACATTGTTTATGTCGGCTAAAACAGCTCCAACACAGGATTGCATCATCAACTTCTCCTGCTGGTACTCACCTACGCAGGAGACATCCCAGAGTCCCACGGTCAGGTTTGGGGGTAGAGATGGGAATCTCCTTACCCAACACCCTCAGAATGGCCTCACTGTCAGCTCTGCTCAGAGCCCCAGGGAGAGAGCTGCATTACCCAATATGCCAAAACACAGATAATTTGGAGCAAATTGTGATTTACTGAGGGATTACTTTTGGTTAAGTGGTTTTCCCTCCTCTCTTAAACCCTATCCCAAGCCGAATCTCTGAGCTAAATGGAAGTTTCTGTAAATGCATCCGAGCAGTGGAGGTTAAAGAGCCACTGCGAAATTTATTTCATCCCTGAATTTACAGCTTTGTTAAGCAAAACTATACAAAAACCGTAAAATGAAAGAGACTAAAAATAAAAAGGGAAAAACCAATAACAAACAAGCAAATCCAGCCAGCTCTTTTCCCTTGCCCAAGATGAAATGAAGAAAGTAAGCGTGGCACAAATAACTATTTGTAATTTTTTCCAGCTTTCATAGTCTATAAATGAGCATAGATAAAGAACACGTGGATATCCTGGGGTTTTTTTGTTGTTTGTTTGTTTGCGTTGATCTCTTGTCATTTACCTCTTCTGAATCTGAGGTCTCTCTGATAGAGCAATCAGTTTTAAGTCTTGAGAGAGAGTTAAGCAGTGATTGTAATTTTAAAAATAGTACCTAAGGCACTAGGAATGCAGAGTAAGTGCCAAGCTATAATCATTTAAAAATCCTCTTTTATTTATCCCATTTCTCATGGTCTGCGTTGGAACAGAACCTCTTGTTTTCACAGGACACCTTGAGTCACCTGGTTCCAGGTAGTCGCAGCCTGAGGATCAAGCACAGCCATTACCAGCTCTCCTACCAGGATGGATTCATCCTGTATAAACTCTTCTGATTGTCTATAAATAGCATCACTTGTGAGGATTGTTGAAATAATTTGTTACTATAATTATAGTGACATTTCTAGCATGCTATGATCATATAAAACTGCAGATATAGAAGGATGCTATTTTGGAGTTATTTTTTTCCAACTCAGTTTCTGGTTTTTTGTTTTTTTTTTTTGCGGTACGCGGGCCTCTCACTGCCGCGGCCTCTCCCGCTGCGGAACACAGGCTCTGGACGCGCAGGCTCAGCGGCCATGGCTCACAGGCCCAGTCACTCCGCGGCATGTGGGATCCTCCCGGACCGGGACATGAACCCATGTGCCCTGCGTCGGCATGCGGACTCCCAACCACTGCGCCACCAGGGAAGCCCTCAGTTTGTGTTTTATGGAATGGAAGAAAAGATTAGGAATGTCACTTTTTTAGAGAACAGGATCAGCTGCATTATAATAGGACAGAACAATGATACACGAAAATCAAGCGTACTTCCTTAAGAAGAAAGGCAGCTAGCTACTTTAAAATGGACTTGGTTTTAGTTACAAAGAAAAAGAAAGAAAAGAAAAGAAAAGGAAAAATCCCCCCAAGTACAATTTCATAAATACGAGTGAAGTGAAGACATGTGATTGTATTATCCTAGCTGAGGGCCTTAGCCAAGACAAAGTCATTTTAATTTTTCATAGGCCTTTACATTTTTGATGACAACATCTAAGTGGAGGAGTCACAAATGTCTGAAAAGGAAATATTTAGGATGGTTGTACTGTAAGAATCTTTGAAAAAGACAGTGTATTTTGAATTGACAAAATAGCTCCATTAGTTCCAAATGTTCAGCCAGTACCAATTAAACAAAATAAAGATTTTTTGAGAAAATGCTGTTTGCTGGTGAACAATCACACAGTGTGAGGACTGGGCCACAGTTACAGGTGCTTTTAAACTGCTTCTCAAGATTCTAAAACAGCATATGGTATCTATATAAGTGATATTGATTGACAAAAGTATAAAGTGTCAACGTTTATTATATTTATTTCTTTAGCTTTATTGGGGTATGACTGACAAGTAAAATGGTAAGATATTTAGTGCGTAAAATGTGATGATTTGGTATATGTATACATTGTAAAAGAATTCCAACAATTGAGTTAATTAACCCACCCATCACCTCACATATTTACCTTTTAATTTTTATTTTTTGGTGAGAACCCTTAAGTTCTACTCTCTTAGCAAATTTCAATTATACAATACCATGTTATCAACCATGGTCACCATGTTCTACATTAGATCCTCAGATCTCATTTACCTTATAGCCAAAGATTTGTACAATTTAACCAACCTCTCCTCATTTCCCTACCCCCAGCCCCCGGCAACCACTATTCTATTCTCTGATAAGTGATACCATGCAGTATTTGTCTCCAAATACTGAATGCTCTCCAGGTTCATCTATATTCTCAGGATTTCCTTCTTAAGGCTGAATAATATTCCATTGTATACATATATATATATACCATATTTTCTTTACCTATTCATCCACTGACAGACACTTTGGTTGTCTCTATACATTGGGTACTGTGACTAATGCTACAATGTGCAGATAATCATCTTGAGATAATGGTTTTGTTTCCTTTGGGTATACACCCAGAAGTGGGATTGCTAGATCACATAGGAGTTCTATTTTTAACTTCTTGAGGAACCGCCATACTGTTTTGCACAGTGGCTGCACCATTTGACATTCCCACCAACAATGCATGAAGATTCCTTTTCTCTGTGTCCTCACCAGCATTTGATAGCTCTTATCTTTTTGATGACAGACATCCTAACAGGAGTGAGGTGATATCTCATTGTGGTTTTGATTTGTATTTTCATGTGCTTGTTGGCCACTTGTACGCTTCTTTGGGAAAATGCCCTTTCTATTTCTTTGCCCATTTCTTAATTGTTGTTGTTTAATTGTTGTTTGTTTTTTGCTATTGAGTTGTATGAGTTTGTTATATATTTTGGATATTAACCCTTATTGGATATGTAGTTTGCAAATATTTTCTCCCATCCAGTAGCTTGCCTTTTCATTTTGTTAATGATTTCGTTTTCTGTGTAGAAGTTTTCTAGTCCCATTTGATTTGGTCCCATTTAAAATTTTTGCTTTTGCTGCCTTTGCTTTTGGTGTCAATTCCAAAAAATCATTGCCAAGACAAAGTCAAGGAACTTATCACCTATGTTTTCTTCTAAGAGTTTTACATTTTCAGGTCTTATGTTCAAGTGTTTAAACCATTTTGAGCTGATTTTTTGTGTATGATGTAAAAGAGGGGTTCAAGTTCATATTTTTGCATGTGGATATCCAATTTTCCCAACACCATTTATTGAAGAGACTATCTTTTCTGTACAGTATATTCTTGGCACCCTTATGAAAATTAAGTGACCATATATGTATGGGTTTATTTCTGAGCTCTTTATTCTTTTCCATCCATTCTGTGTCTGTTTTTATGTCAGTATCATACTGTTTTGATTACTATGGCTTTGTAATATAGTTTGAAATCAGGAAACATGATGCCTTCAACTTTGTTCTTTTTTCTCAAGATTTCTTTGACTATTCAGGGTCTATTGTGATTTCATACAAATTTTAAGGTTATTTTTTCTATTTCTATGAAAAATGCCACTGGAATTTTGGTAGCGATTGCATTGAATCTGTAGATCATTTGGGTAGTATGGACATTTTAAAAACATGAATTCTTCTGATCCATGAATGTGGAATATCTTTCTATTTATGTCCTCTTCAGTTTCTTTCAACAACGTTTTGGAGTTTTCCATGTACAGATCTTTCATCTCCTTGGTTAAATTTATTCTTAATTTTTATTCTTTTGATGCTATTGTAAATGAGATTGTTTTCTTTATTTCTGTTTGGGATTTGCACTGAGCCCAGGGGGCATAGCTGTGGGAAGTGTTTGCATACTCATTTGAAAACTGCTTTTTGTTTGTTTGTTTGTTTTGTTTAGTATGGTTCTGTAAATGCCAACCTGGATTGGCTATCATCGCTAAGTGATTTGAGGGCCCATTCCTTGGGTGCAGGCCACAAAAGATGGAGTGCTAGATGTGAGGGCAAGTTCCTTCCAGGGAGAAGCTGAAGACTTGCTTTTTCTGATGGAGTGAGCTGCAGGGAGAAGGTAGGGCAGGTCTTTTGGGTTGCTGGGAGGATCGCACTCAGCACCTCAATGCAGGCTGATTAGAAGCTGGACCCTCAGGCAACAGCTAGAAAAGTATGCAGTCAATCCTCTTCCAGAGAGAAACTGGGAGATGCGCATTTTGCCTTCTCCCTCTGCGCTGTGAATAGTTCTGCGGGGCTTATGAATGCAAGCCCTGTAGGCTCTCGGAGTAGGTGATTTGGGGGTCTGCCCCTTGGTTGGATGCTTTAAAGTTGGAGTGCTGTATGTGTGGTCCTAGCCCTTTGCTCATCAGGGAGAAGCTGGGATTTGGGGGTTTCTTCGGATTGTATGTCACTGAGACTAGGGAGTGGTTTATGGCAAGGGCATGTCTCAGCGTTTCCTCCTCAGTTTGATGTGGATAATTTCTCTGTCATCCAATGTGTAGGAGTCACTCAACTACTTCTGGATCTCTTCCAGAAGGAATGGTCCATGTGCAGCTGTATATTCAGTGTATCTGTGGCAGGAGGAAAAGTCAGGAGCCTCCTATGTCACCATCTTGGTGATGTCACTCATGTCAAAGTTTATTTTAAATGTAACTCCTCTTCTGAGTTCCCATGCTGAGACCTACTCTTTTGACCTTGCTGATGACCCCACACAGCAAAATGGGAGTTGGCACTGTCTAGCTTTTTTAGCACTGATCAGGATTATAATTTTATTTATCTGTATGATCTTTTCTCCATATGTCTGTACTCTCCAGGAAGCTGGACATCCTGTTTGGTTTGTACCCAGTCTTATTAACAGTCCCAGGTCAAGAAGAGCCGGACATATAGTAAGTTGACAAGAGTTGATGAATGAATGAATGATGGAATCAGATTAATGCTGGCTCTGAAATTTATAAGTTGTAAATTTGGGCAAGCATTTCAATTCTAAGAGCCTCAGATTCTTTATTTATAAAGTGGCTCGTTTGGCCGGGAAGTTCTCCAAGGTCCCCAGCCTTAAATTCCTTAAATAAATCCATGGTGGATGCCTCAGGGCCCTGCCATCACCTCTTTCTCTGGGAACCATCGGCTCAGCCCCCAGCTACCTCTCACCTGCTGCACCACCTTCCCTGAATGTAGCCATCAGTCCAGGGATGGATCTGGAACCTAGCTGGGACAATCCCATTCTCTTCTCTAGGTATGTGGCTTTAGGCCTGGACACCTGCCAACCAGAGTCTGCTTTTGGCTATGCTGTGACCTGTGGATTTGGGGACTTTGGGGTGGCCACCTCCTGCCCAGCGTGGACAGACAGGCAGAGTCAGAAGGTAGCGAGAAGAAAGAAGAAGTCTACAGAGCAGAGCAGGCTTGCCAAGAGGAGAGTTCTGGCAATTCCCAGTTTCTCCCTGAAGCCTACAGCCTTCTAACCGTGGGTGCCTCAGGTTGGCTTGGGTACTGATAGTAAATTTCCCCTTTCCCCCTTTTTAGGATGAAAAGTAGCTCTAATTAGTTTGTTACTTGTATTCAGAGGCCCAGCTAAATATACACATACATTCTTCTCAATAATGAAAGTTCGTTTAATTGGACGTTGACTAGATTCGTTGAATCCTCATTCAGAGAAACTCGTGCCCAGTATCTGCTGTGAGCAACATTTATCTGCACCTGTGACTCACCGACTGTCTCTGGGACAATCTTTTGTGTTTCTACACAGCAGGGACTCCATAAACCTGGGAGATGAAGAGCCTTTGACCTGGGATGAGTAAATAATCCATTCTCAGCCCCACCTCTGAACAGGTTGGTCTTGCCGGCTGCTGTTGACCTTTGTGGTCATCCCCGCACACCTGCCTGTAATTTTCAGCCCTTCCTGCCCACCACTGTGGACATCCCAGACCCTGCACAAGAGTCACCTCCCTGATAACATCAGCACAAGCCCGTGTCTGCCCGTGGTCTCCTCTGAGCTGCCCTATCTTGTTGTCACACACATCCTGACTTTGTATTTCCCTTCCTGATCTCACTGAGAAATGAGTAATTGGGTTATGAGTTATCTAATTCCATTAGCCTCATTATTCCTCAGAAATCTGAGTCCTGGATAGGCAGTGCTACAAAATGGATGAAACCAGAAGACTCGGGTCCTACTGGTGACCATGATCTTGAGCAAATCTCAGTCCTTCCTTATTCATAAGATTAGAGCCAATTGCGTGATTTCTGGGATGCTCCCACCTCTCCACCTGTACTAGTGTCTCTTTCCACGTTCCTCTCACTCCCTCCCCAGGCATCCTCCAGGACCTGAAGGTGTGGGGTCTTGTTTGTAGGTGGCTTGTCTCCCTATGGGTCTGTCAGTTCTTTGTAGATGTTTTAACATTTCAACTAAATGAGCTTTTTAAAGAAAAGAGGCTCCCAACAGACAGAGGGAAGATGGGGTGTGGGGAGCACAGCTCTTTGACCTGGAAGGTCTCAAGCACTCAGCTCCCCCTCTGTGTGCTGTTAGTGTTTGCCCACATTTTTTTCCCCTGTGTCCTTGACTGCCACCATCACTTGCCCTGGTTGTTTTTGCCTTACCAGATGTTAAGCGTTCCATGTTTCTTCTAGATCAGGATGCCTTTGTCTGACATGAAGCTTTCTCCTTTTGCTTGCTTCACATTCCAATGTTGAAATGTTTTTAATAATCATTTTTTTCTTTTAGTTGCCATCACAATCCCCACCTTGTTCTGTGAATGACATCCCTGAGCAGTAAATCAAGACTCTGGAGGGGCCGGCCCTGGGACTCCAAGGTAAAAATTTGGACGCTGGAGGGTTTGTCTCATAATCTATGCTTCTGTTACCGGGCTGGCATGCGTTCTGGTTGGAGAGTTTCAACCGAGGAGGTCAACGGACGAATCCGGACCAGCAGTCTCGGTCCTTGTGATAGTAAGGGAAGAACAGCAGACTAACACTTCAGGTATGAGCTCAAAGCAAAGTTTATTTAAAGCATAGGTACACTCTCGGAGGGAGAGCGGAGTGGCTTCTGTGAAGTGAAAGCAGCCCCGCTGCACAGGTTGTGCGAAGTTTATAAGGAGGGGAGGGGTTGGGTTGAGGTCTGGTGGTCAGGCTTCGTCATTTGAGTGATGGGTGACATTGCACGTGCCCCAGTTGTAACTTCCTTCTTATCACCCCTAATCCATTTGAAAAGCCCACTGGGTGGGGGTGGGACGGCTAAGCCGCAATGTAAATTTATTACATTGATGACATAATGAGGGGTCAGGTTATTTCAAGTTATTGCCAGGTGTCTGCTGCGCCTGCACACCTCGGGGAGTTCCTCTTTGGTTGGGTTCTTCCTGTCTTCTCAGGATGTGCTGACCACAGCCTGTACCTCAGCCCCTCCTTGTCAAGACTGGCTGAGGCAGGCCCCTGGCCTTGAGTTTTTCACCCTTCCGTTCCCAAGCTGCTCATTTCTAGCTAACTACCTAACCTTTCCATCTTAATGAGGGTGAAGTTAACCACTTGACCATACCTTTCTCTCCAGACGACAGACCTGCTCTTCACACATCAGTCAGATACAATAGCTCAGCTTCCAAAGCATGGCTGCCCTGCAGCGCTGGGTGTCCAGAGAAAGGAGAATATCCACTAAAGTGTCTCACAGTTTGGAATCACTTCCTTACTAGCTTTATATTGGGGCCAATTTTGCATGACAGTGGTGCTTATATACTGAACCAAAAATGTTTATCGATTCTCCAGGGCTCTATCACAGCTCTATCTGCCGACTGAGATCTTCTATGAATTTCTCCACTTCTTTTCCCTCTGAGTTGAGATCATACCAAAGGAGAGACTGAAAATAAAGTAACTTACCACGTGGGAAAGAGGGTATTTTTCTTGTGACTGTTAGCTTGCAAAAACAAAATTGAAGATAACCTAGGTTCATGCTATGTCCTGGGTAATGACAACAATCTAGTAACAGCCAAGAGAAGGCAACTTTATTGCTTTCTTGCAAACGAGCCAAAAACAATAGTTCATCAAGTTTCCACTACACTCATAATGGAGCATTTTATGATCTTCTAAGGAGAAGTTTGAAGAAATACAAGACGTGTGCTTTGGATAAAAATGCCAATTTCTCTTAAAATCCTTAAATTTATTTGTCACACTTTCTTTCGCAATTCCAGACTAATTTCTTTGAGGCTAAGATCTTGACTAATTTGTTTGTTTCTTCTGTAACATAAAGGCCATGAAATTTACACTCAAAATGACCATTGTTTTGCACTGGGTGTTCTTGGCCTGTTATTTCCTACATAACCTTCACTATGGCTTTTGGGGACTGATTCATTTAGTCTTGGCACTTACTGAATTTTTCTTGTCCTTTGCAGCTATAGAGATGCCTCAAGTTGGCAGGAAGGGAAGGGAAGTCTTTGTGTTGAATACCAAAGTTGGCCTCTATTACAGAGCTGGAGGAATGCTTTTTGGAATGACATTGGAGACAGCCAAAAGAACATCGTGAAGACATTCTGATGTTGACGGAGAGAACTTCCCACGGTGTCATTGGTGGTTAGGCAGGCAGGCAGCTACTTTTGAATAAGTAGAAATTGCAGTTGTCGTGTTTGGCTTAGACAGTATGTTTTGGAAGACAACCTAAGTGAAAAGGAAAGCCTCGATATGATCAAGGCCTGAATGTTTGCCTGTTACTCAGGCAGCCTCTGATGGAAGAATCGGTATTAAGAAGATTACCTTTTTGAATTACTTCCAATGTTGGGCTAGAGTCAGACAGCAGGGGACATCCACGAGGCCAGATAGGTGGGGTAACAGCTAGATGAACCCCACAAAAGCCCATCCATAGACTAACTAGCCTTCACTGCTATTGTCTCCACCTGAGGGTTGATGATCCACTTGACAAGGAGATTCTTTCCAGAGTCATAGGTATAGTTACCACCCTGCAGACCAACAATTCAGGACAGGATACTGAATTAGGGTGAATCTGCAGGGTAGACTTCAATAGCATATTCCGGGCTTTCTTCTGGGAAGGAAGTGAGAGAGATTCTTGGAGCAGTAGGTGGGGAGAGATGTCAGGTCGAGGAAGGCTTGAGTAAGAGAGGTTAAAGAAAATCAGAAGTTTGGCCCTAGAAGGCTGAATGTGGCTGGAAACAGGAGAGAAAAGGGGAGAGCAGTGTCAAGGCACGGAGTCCTTCTGGAATCGAGACTTGGGTTCTTTACACCTGCCGCTTCCCCACTGGTCTAAGCCTGTCCCCCAGTGTCTGTGGTCCTACTCCGTCCCCATGGCTTGGTTTGGCAGCGACCTGGATGAGGCAGGGAAAGTGGGAGACAATAGTGGGGACGGTACAGAGCCTGGTGACAGCGTTGGCATTTGCCTCCTTTTGTGGAGGAGCTCAAAGCCAAACACGAAGCTCTAGCTTCTAGGCTCTCGTTGTCTGAATGAGCTGACTTGCTGCAGAGTAAACCCACAGATATGCCGAGTTTCCCAGCGCAAACAGCTGGAGCAGTTTCCCAAGGGCTTGAGATCAGGGAGCAGTAAGAGTGCCTCTGTGTGTGTGTGTGTGAGTGTGCACGCGTGCATGTGTGCGTGTGAAGGGGGCATGGAGGGAACCCATGGTGTCACAAACTCTCCTGTCAGAAAACCACCATCATGTTTATTATCTTGCCAATTAGACCTGTGTAAGTGTGTGGTCGAGATATGGAAACACAGAAAAGATACAGTTCATTTGATCCCCTGTTGCTGTTCACTCTCTACCTGTAGAAGGAGAAAGTGTTACGGAGAACAAACCTGACCCCGTATTGGATCTATTCCTTTTGCTCTAACCGGGTGCTCTGTTGCCTGAGCTTAGTCATGCTGGCTCTGCACCTTTTGTAAAAGAATGTTGTCTATAGCCTGAAATATACAGCGGGGGTCCCCAATCCCTGGGCCGTAGACCAGTAGTGGTCCACGGCCTGTTAGGAACCAGGCTGGACAGCATGAGGTGAGTGGTGGGCGAGCGAGCAAAGCTTCATCTGCTGTCCCCACATCGCTCACGTTACTGCCTGAACCATCCCGACCCCGACCCCGACCCCATCCATGGATATATTGTCTTCTACAAAACCTGTCCCTGGTGCCAGAAAGGTTGGGGACCGCTGGTACACAGGATAGCCCATTCTCAAGGCTCTGATCTTTAAAGGTGTAACACTTTTCCATTCATATAGAGATTAAAAAGTTGCAGAATAGAGAATACCCTTTGTCTTGCTGGAGGTTTACAGAAACATTGTGACCAGACCTGTGTGAACAGCTGCAAGAACAAAGGATTTCAAAACCAAGAAGTTGGCAACAACCAGCCACAGCCCCTCCCCTTTCAGTCTAAAAGAAGGCTGAATCCTAACTTGGGTAAGATGGTTCTTTAGGACACTAGTCCACCATCTTCTCGGTCTGCTGGATTTCTGAATAAAGTCACTATTCCTTGTCCCAATACCTCATCTCTTGATTTATCAGCCTGTCGTGCGGCTAGCAGTATGAGCTTGGACTCAGTAACAAAAGGAGGTAAAAAGGCATGGAAAAGGATGACAGCTGCCCTGTGATACCCACAACCAAAGGGGTTTGGCCTTATTTTAATCCCAGAGATTTTTGAAATTTATCAAGGGAAAGAAACACTAAACTCCTTTTCTGGCATGTTAATGATAATATATGCTTGAAACACTCATTATAACCATTAACATGAATAACTAGTGATTTAGAATTTGAGTTAAGGAGTTAGGTTGCTACACTTGTGCTCTCTGGGTGTTTGAATACAATTATTTGAGGATTAAACTGAAAGACATCGATCAGTTCCAGAAATAAATAGCAGGCTTGCTTGCAAAGCTAAAATTAGAATGGAGAAATGAGAATTCTTGGGGAAAATGTCTGTTGTATGAATGAATGAATCCAAAGTAAGATATTCCACACCTAATTACAGGAAGATTTTAGGAAAGAAATTGAGGTTTTTAAGAAGATAAGAATAAATAAATAAATTAATTAATTAAAAAAAGAAGATAAGAGAGCAATTTATGACTTTAAGAAACAGTTTTGCTGTTGTTTTGGTCTATAGGATTGAAGATGGGATTAAAGAGGTAAAAACTGTATTTTTATTATTTAGTAACCTTCTTCATTTAGACAAAAACTGATGCTAGGCTACCTTTCTTGGTATAAAAGGAGTATCTAGGACCTATTTAAACATTACCTCAAATAGCAATTACATATTAAATTGAGACAAACCCACTGCATCATCCTTAGTTCCTAAAAAACAAATCCTTGGTAGTTTATATTGTACCTAGAAAAAAATGGAATTTATCATCAAAGCTAAACAAATCAGTAGCTATTTGCTACATTATAAAGATAACCTTGGATTTGATGGTGTTGCATACTCAGGATCAGATGACTACACATATTTTTGGGAAAAAGAAAATCCTTTCAATTAAATCTTTTTCTACAGTGTAAATGTGTTTCTAGTGATTTAAGTCAGACCCTGAAGGCTGATTTTAATGTACTTTCATTAAGGATTTCATTGATGTATGAGCCTATGGTCCTTTTGGCTGAACTCCTGTCTGTTGAGATGTTAGTGAAACATCAAGCAAGGTGAACAAAACAGGCAGCTCACATGCAGTATTCTGCAGGTCTCACAAAAATAAAATCATCTCAAAGCAACTTAGAAATGTAGCGCCAAACAGAATGCGGGAGCCGTTTTCAAAAGCTTTTTTTCCTTTGGACTCCCAGGCCACCCAAAGGTCAGCAAGATTCTGATGTGCAGAGAACATTAGGAAGTTCTGGGTCCGCTCATCCCTGGGAGACTAAAAACCCAACAAAAATTCAACCGTTCAAACCATTTTCTAATATAAAAAAGAATCCAATCCATGCATGTTTGTAATTTCCATAAATTAGCCTTGCAGGCTAGCATGGTGTTTCATAACATTGTCGAGCTATATGCATCATACAAATTAGACCAGAGCTCTGGCCAAGAACTCTTTTAAGGAAAATTACAGATCCTCTACCCTTTCTTGCACACGGAGCTCGTGGATCTTCTCTGTCTGCCTGGAATCACAAAGAGGAAACTGAACATTTTACCCAAAATATTATTGTAAAACAGTGGCACAAAGCCTCTTTCCAAGAGACAAATCCTGCTGCAAACTTGGGCGAGGTCAGGGCAGAACAGGCAGCGGCCAGGGCTTGGGCTCCGAAACAGTGGGCTGGATTTGCAAATCACGTTTCAAACGAACAGTGAGAAACAATTAGGGAGGTCAGCGTATGAAAACAGTACCTGCGGCTACTGAGGTGGGAATGCAAAACTGTGCTAAGGATTCGACAACTTTTCTGACACAGTTGTTAGATAAGGTGAAAGGTGACTCTTTTGTAATGCTGCCACACCTCCACCAGAAGCCCCAGCTCTTGTCAGGAAGCCACCACCTGAAGCTTCCACACCCTTCCCAGGTCCCTCCTGTCCCTTACTCCCCTTCCCACCTCCCTGCCTTCGCTCTACCCAGATTGCCTGCTCCACAGGCTTTTGTGTGTCTCCTAACAAGCAACCCGGATTCACTGCAGCCCGGCTGTGTGGGAGTCTTTGCTCTGCTTGAAGTGTATGGAATTCAGATTTTTAAGACCCAGGCACTTCCCTCAAGGGGTTTAAAATCTCCTCAGAATGAAAAGAAACAAATGTATAACAGATAACTAGAAACATAAGGCAATAAAATAGCCCAGTGCGTGGGAGTGATGTAGAAATGCAGAGAGCGCTCATCCCCTGGGAAGTCATGAGACATCACGGAGGGCACTTAACCGTTTAACAGAGCCCTGGAGGACAAGCAATATTCAGATAGGTAGACTTCGATGGGCTGGGGCGTGGACTGGCAATTCCCACCGGGGTTCAGCCGCAGTAAAGGTCAGCAAGCAAGATGAAGGAGAGAGACGGGGAGGGGTGGAGATGGACGGGGTCAGGTGTCCAGAGCAGGGAGCCACTTAATGTGCGAGGCCAGAGCTTGTACAGGTTTGCATTTGGCTAGGTTACCCAGTAAGTGAGATGAAGATATTAGAGTGACGGGAAGTTTCAGGGATAATATGCAGGACCCAGTGCACAATGAAAACACGAGGTCCCTTGTTAAAAACGTGGGTGGGGGGAGAGTTCCTTTGAATTCCTAAAATCGAAAGCTAATTTTTTCCCCCTGTGGTCTTTACCTTTTATGGGTGTTTGGTTTGCTGTTTAATATCATGCTTCCCTAGGCACAGGTTACTCTCAGGGAAAGTGCAGTGCTCCCTGGGGGCCTGAGAAGCCCAGCCCACGACTCGGGGTGTGGTGAGGGGTGGTATCCTCTAGCGAACAAGTTTCCCCTCCTGCCAGCCGCTGGATCGGTGTGCCTTAGTGACGAAGTGGAGCCAGGCATCGTCCCTTCCCGTGGCACACGGCCCACGGCTCCAGCCCAGGGCAGGTGGGTGACTGCACGCATCACCCCTGGATGTGCTGGGATCCTGGATGCAGCTGGGTGAGAGGCTCGCCTCTGCAGAGGTGCTGCCAGCCCGGGGCAGAGAGGGCCACGGCCATGGTCCACTCTAGGATCCTGCCCTGAGCCTAAGTCCCGGGTGGGCCCCAGGGAGCCAGCGTGCAGGGCTCTGGGAACCCATGAGGGAGACAGAAAGCTACAGGGAGATAGGCTCCAAGTCCCAGGGCACGCTGCTCGCACACGGTAAGGCCTGGAGAGGCCAGTGCCCTGACGGGGGAGGCTGGGGTCTGACACAGGGGTAACAATAGAGGAAGAAAGCGGGGAGGGGACTGCGGACCAAGGAGAATAAAAGTCAGGGCAGCTATCGGGTTTAGAGCTTGGGTAATACAGAAGATAATGACACTCTGCTATAAAAAGGAAAATAAGCCAGAGTCAGTTTATTTAAGTTTTCTTTTTAGTTTTGGGTGAGGGGTGGCAAAGGTAAGAGGTATCATTTCGGACATCACAGCCTGAGGCTGAGAGCAGGTTCCTGGGACGAAGTGTCCACAGGCAGGTGGCCACCCACCAGGCGAGCTGGGGACAAGGTGGGGCTCAGAGGAAGGTTCAGGAGGAGCTTGCCCAGAGTGGGGCTTCCTGGAAGGTTCTCGATGGAGTCTCGGTGGGGGGACGGTCCAGGAGGGGCCAGCACACATCAGAGAGTGTGCTTGTGGGAAGCCTGCCTTTAAAGGGGAGAGAGAGGGCGAGGAGAGAGGGGACTCCAACGTGTTGCTGAGAGAGGAGGGAATTTTCAGAAGAAAGCCGAAGGAATCAACCCAGAAAATCTTGGAGAACAGGACAAAAAATAATTCTTCTTTATAATTCCCAAAGATATAATTTCAGTGGCACAATTAACTGGTTTATGGAGTGAATAGGAATCACCCATGCGAATCAGGACATTCTGGGGCCGAGTCCAGCCTGGGACGGACAGTGTGAAAGAGGTTTTGGAGGCAGACAGTCGAGGTTCGGAGCTGCATTTGGACACTTCTAGTTGCCGACATAGGTGGCAGAGAAGATCGTGCCAGGCAGGTGGAGGTGCGGGAGAGCACAAGGGACCCTCTGTCCAGCTGCTGGTAGGTTGCTGCAGCGGGATGTGTGGAAGGGGACGGGGAGGGGCAGAGGTGGGCAAGGGCCAAGGAAAGACAGTTATTGAAGGGTCTGTTGTAGGCCAATGACCCGAGGAGAACAGCAGAACTAGGGGAAAGTTTTCCTGCATGCCGAGAGCATCTGCCTGCTGCCCTGATCCATGGATCCAAAGTGGATCCATGAAGTTCAAACCCGTGTTGTTCAAGGGTCAGTTTATATACATATACAGTGATAAACACATATCTATAAACACAGTTATATATATGATTGATATAAAATAACTTTATTGATCAGTTGATCAATCAAGTATCTTTGATTTTGCTGCAGGTGACAGTTTTTTCAATAACAGCTTTATTAAGAAATTCACATACTCTAAACTTCACTCTTTTGAATGCTACAACTGTACAGTGTCTAATTTTAGAACATTTTTGTCATTCCGAAAAGAAACCCTGTATCCATCAGGAGTCACCGCCCATTACTCTCCTACCTCAGCCCCTGCACATTATTCTCATTCTATTTCTAATATTTCCGTTTTCTAATTTCAAACATTAATCTAGTTTCTACTTCTATTGATTAGTTTATTCAGGCCACTCCACACTAATGGAGTTATACAACAGGGGGCTTTCTGAGACCGGCTTCTTTCTCTGGGCATAATAATCATGGGCTCTACTTTTTACAAGTAATAGTTTTGCCCCTTACTACCTAACACAGGTCACCACTTTTCCTAGCTTTGAAAACAATTTCCTCACCACTTCTCCAGCCTTTGCTAACAGTGTGCTTCCTGCTTTTCCATCTTCCACTCACCTGTTGGTTCCAAAATCAATGCTGCACATGTTAGATTTTGGTTACATCAACATCCTACTGCTGGTACCAATTTCTGCATCATTATTTATTACCAAAATAATGTTGTATCAAAGACATCAAACACCAGTGGCATGCAATAATAATCATTTAGTTTTTTTTTTTTTCTGTACGCGGGCCTCTCCCTGTTGTGGCCTCTCCCGTTGCGGAGCACAGGCTCCGGACGCGCAGGCTCAGCGGCCATGGCTCACGGGCCCAGCCGCTCCACGGCATGTGGGATCTTCCCGGACCGGGACCCGAACCCGTGTCCCCTGCATCGGCAGGCGGACTCTCAACCACTGCGCCACCAGGGAAGCCCAAATCATTTAGTTTTGTTCATGAATCTGCAGGTCAGTTGGATGGTCCTTCTGGTCGCAGCTGGCTCACTTATGTACCTGCTGTCAGCTGTAGGTCAGAGAGCTCTGTTGGTCTCTCTTGGGGGCTGGCTCACTATAGGCTTGTCTGGCATGGCCTGGCTAGGGCCAGTGGGCTCTCTTTCATGTGGGCTCTTGTCCTCCAGCAGGCCGGCCTGGCTCCTTCACATAGTGACTGGGCAAGGTTCCAGGAAAGAGAGCAGAATCACATGAGGTCTCTGAAAGTCTGGGCTCAGGACTGGCACACAGACACTTCTGTTGTGTTCTATTTGAAAAAGCAAATCACAAGGCCAGCTCAGAATCAAGGGGTCGGGAAATAGACTCCCCCTCTTGATGGGAGGGGCTGAAAAGTTACATCATAAAGGGAGACCATTAATTGAGGCCGTCATTGCCATCAATCCCAGCTGTTATTTCATCACGGACACCAAACAACCACAGCCAGTTCAATCGGACAGCTGGAGTTCCATAGTTTTTCCCCAATTCAATTCAGCAAATATTTATCGAGTGCCTGTCGTTTGATAAACACTATGTGTGATCTTGAGGAGATAAAGGTGAAAGGACTTGGAATCTGTCTTCAAGGAGTTCATAGTCTAAAAAGGGAACTGGACATGTGATCCAGCATGTACAAGACAATGTTATAAATTCAGCAGTACGTTCAAGAAAGAAAATGAAGTGATACATTCCACTGGGGGATAAGGGAGTATCCTAGAGAAGATCATAACTAACTTGGGTCTTTGCAGGAGAACAGGAGGTTTCCTGGGAGACAAGGGGGTGACATGGATCAGTCAAAGGAGAGGGAAGAGTATGGACAAAGGTTTAGAGGCATAAGTGCTTGTGGTGAGAATAGGGATTCCAAGTAGTTCAGAATCCTTGAAGTATCGGGTTGTGGGAAGGAGGAAGCAGGAGAGAAGTGATGGAGGTAGATGATGAGGTAATGGTGTGAGCTGCTGGGGCTTCTCTCTAATGCTTAAGAATTATTTATTATCCTGGATGTAACTGCGAGCTGGTGAAGCGGATGAGTGGTAACATTTCTCTTAAGAAAGGCACCTAGCTTTTGGTACTTTTGATAACGAATGGACTGCAGAGAAGAGTAGAGGCTAGTCAAAAGGCTATTGGAATAGTCCGGTCCATTGAGGGAACAAAGATGTACCAAGACAATGGTGGTGGAAACAAAGGAGGAGATAAGATTTAAGGGAGGCGTAGGAAGCAGGACTTGATGATTTAGTGTGGAGGAGGATGAAGAAAAGGAAGAAGTGAGAATGATATCCAGGTCTATTATCCATTGCCTTGGTACCCGGAATTAAGGCTCCAATTTCTTACTCACCTGCCACGTGGCCCTAAGGTGATCTTTCGGAGGAGCAACTCATCAACCTAAAACCTCAATCCTATCAATCAATAGCCTACAGATATTCTTCAGACATTAACAATGTTAATGCTTTTTGTTTTGAGATAACTAGATTCACAGGCAGTTGTAGGAAATAACACAAGAGCTCCTGTGTACTTTTTATCCAGTGTCCCCCTCATGGTAACTAGACCACACTGATGCTCTCTGCCAGCCGTATTCGGATTTCATCGGTTACATGCATTTATTTATCTGTGTATGTATTTAGTTTTATACAGTTTCATCCCGTGTGTAGATTTGTGACCACCACCACAGTCAAGATACAGAAGAGTTCATCCCAGGTTTACCCCCGTTACCCTTTATAGCCCAGCTACTTCCCTCTCTTTCCTGCTCCTTGGTCTCTGGCAACTACTAATACGTTCCTCATTTCTGTAATTTTGTTATTTCAAGAATGTTATGTAAATGAATCATATAGTACCGAACCTTTCAATATTGACTTTAAAATTTGCATAATTTCCTTGAGATCTGTGTGTCAATTGTTCCAAGTTCCTTTTTATTGCTGAGTGGTATTCCATGGCACAGATGGACCACAGTTTATTAATTATTTCACCCACAGAAAGACTGCAGGTTGTTTTCAGGTTTTGGCTCTTAGGAATAAAGCTGCCACAGATATTTGTGTACAGATTTTTATGTGAACATAAGTTTTGATTTCTCTGTAATGAACTTCTAGTAATACAATTTTTTGGTCTATGGTAAAGCATGGGTTTAGTTTTATAAGAAACAGCCATATTCTTTTCCAGAGTGGCTATACCATTTTATCTTCCCATCAGTAATGCCTGAGGAATCCAGTTTCTCAGCGTCCTTGCAAGCATTTTGTATTTTTAATTTTAGTCATTTTAACAGTTGTGTGGTGATGTCTTGCTGTGGTTTTAATTTGCATTTCCCTAATGGCTACTGATGTGGAATATTCTTTCATGTGCTTATTTGCCATCTGTATATCCTCTTCAGTGAAGTGTCTGTTTATGTCTTTTTTTTTTTTTTTTTTTTTACTCTTAGCCTCTTGTGCATTTATCTAACCAGAAAATAGTCTGAATTTTTTTTTTTTTTTTTTGCGATACGCGGGCCTCTCACTGTTGTGGCCTCTCCCGTTGCGGAGCACAGGATCCGGACGCGCAGGCTCAGTGGCCATGGCTCACGGGCCCAGCTGCTCCGCGGCATGTGGGATCTTCCTGGACCGGGGCACGAACCCGTGTCCCCTGCATCGGCAGGCGGACTCTCAACCGCTGCGCCACCAGGGAAGCCCCAATAGTCTGAATTTTATCTTTATGTTTTCACTAAAGAGATTTTCCATGGGAAAGAATCAAAACTCCCATTAAATCTCCAACCATTCTATTTAGATGGCTTACTTAGTGTAAGTCGTTTTATTGTTGAAACAAATGGGACTGGTCCCGAAGACTAGTTTTCCCTCGAAGCCACTGGATGTTTCCTAGTATCCTGCGTTGCATACAGCTGCTGAAGGGTGACTCATTACTTAGACTGGTACTATGGGACTTGTGTTGAAGCAAAAAAGTCTGGCTTGAGGCCCAGCTAAAGCTTGTTATTTGTGCATCTCTAAAGGATACTGTTGACCAGGCACTCAGGTGGTGCGCCAGGTAAGGAACAGAAGATCACTGTACAGTGGTCTGTGTTTGATTGGAAACTGGGAAAATGTTCTCACTTATTGATAGAAAGGACCACCTTTCAGCACCTGATGCGCTTCCCCTCCTCTGGTGTATCCTGTGAAATGTGTCCTAGATTTACTATTTGTGTTTTTTACCCAATGAGTTCAAGAAGACGGACATACCTTTTATCTCTCTTAAATAAGTCATAACTGCTGGATCAGTATTTATAAAAATTTTCTAAACAAAATTAAGATCAAGCATATGTAAGTAGTTAATTTAGAGGAATAGGGAGAATTATCAAAGACCCTTGCTGGAAAGCGTAAGTGAAAATTTTCTCCACCTTCTCCAACAAACTTACAAGCATATCCATTTGTACAGATTTTCTCTCTAGCACAGAATATAACCAAAAGAATTCTGTAAGACCTTACAATTTAATGAAACAAAAATAATAAAAAAACAATACATGGAAGAATAATCATTTCCATTTTGGAAGTTCTGGGATTGCTGGCTCTATTGAGCATTTGTTCCTTGGAGAAGCCATCCTGGAACAGATCCAGGCATCTGCGGCAAGATGGTACTCTAACACGCCATCTCTCCACGTGGGTGGATGTGTGGCAGGCCCTACTGGTGGCATAATGACAATACCAGAGCACGAGAGGTTAGGTAGAGGTGCACACATAGGACCAGAGAACTCCGGAGCATTTATCTTTGCATCCAGCATGTATTCATCAAGCTCCTTCCATAGTCTAGTTCCGTGCTGAGTACCTGCAATCCACAAATAAAAAAATCCCAGCTCTCAAAAAGTTCAGAAACTCACATGGGAGAGAGGCAAATGATCATCTAATAGAAAGGGATATAATAAGTGTTAGGATGGCAGCAAGCACGTGGTATTAGTGACAGACAGAGGAGCTCTGATTCATCCCTATGGTGGTGATGGGGTAGGATGGGTAAGGGACGATGTCCTGGAGGGGTTGAGCACTGAGATTGGTCTTGAGGGTGAAATAAGAATGTGCTCAGCAGACATAGTGGGGAGAGAAGATTGTGCCAGGCAGATGGAAGTGTGGGGGGAGAACAAGCGACTCTCTGCCCAACTGCTGGTAGTTTGCTATGGCGGGGTATCTGGAAGGGGGAAGGGGTGAGGGCTGCAAAGGTGGGAAAGAGCCAAGGACAGACAGTTATTGAAGGGTTTGATGTAGGCCAATGACACGAGGAGAATGCATAACTAGGGGAAAGTTTTGCTGCATGCTCAGAGCATTTGCTAGCTGCCCAGAGAAAGTGAAATCAGGAAGCCAATACCTTGTGGTTCAGAGTGTTAATATATATATTTTACCATCAAATTGCTCCTCCGGAGCCCAGCCTATTCTCTGGACACTGGGCTACAAAGAGACTGTCCTTTAAATGTCAGTGGACAGAGGTTATCGCCTGGCAGGGTCTGTACATAGGTCTGTACACTGAGTCATCACAGCTGCGTGGGGAAGCTGATGGAGATTATGGGTGCTGATATCTTGTCCTCCCCATTCACAGGTGCTGGGAACCCCTCAGATGAATCCCGTCCTCATCGATGTGCGTTATTTCTCCACTAGGGGTGGGATAGAGTTTGAGATTGGAAAATTATGAAGGAGATTTAAATCATGACATAGGAGCCACAGCTGAAGTATACGGGAAGGTTTTATTGGGATAGATGAAGTCTCACAGGAGACATTGCTATTTTTAAGTACTAAAAGTGTTTTCCATGTAGGAGGAGGGATTTGACTTTTGCTGTACAGCTGTAGATTGTACAATTGGGTGAAGCTATAGGAAAACTTGATTTAGTGCACAATAAAAATTATGATGCTTATCATTTGGTGAGTGACTAATACACACCAGATATTATGCTAGGATCTCCAATCCTTTCAACGACCTTGTAAGATAAATGTTTTCTTCCTCCTTGTGCAGCTGAGGGGCCTCAGGTGAATTCGAGACGCAAACCTATCTGCCTGACTCTCTTTTTCTGATACTTCAAGATTCTCTTGGGAAGAGCTAATCTGTAATGTTTTATTCCCCTCTGAGTGGAGCTATCTGAGGTGAAATGGACCACGTGCCAGGTAGATAGTTTCCAATCCACCCAGTGATCACTGCCATGGATATTGTAATGGGGATTCAAACATCCCTTGGGCTGTTGGACTATGTGGGCTTTAAAGCCCTGTTTAAATGAGAGCTTCTAGGATTCTGTGCCATTTTGTAAGCAAGTTGGATACTTACACTATATGACATGGGCATTAGTTTCCTGTTGCTGCTGTAGCAAATTGCCGTAGAATCAGTGGCTTAAAACAGCAAATGTTTCTCCTCTTACAGTTCTGGAACTCAGAGCCCACCTTCACTGGGCTAAAGTCAAGGTGTTGGTGGGGCTGGCTCCTTCTGGCAACTCTGAGCTCTGTCTCCTTGCCTTCATCCACTTCTAGTGGCCGCCGGTATTCCCTGGCTTGTGGTTTCTTCTTCCATCTGCAAAGGGTATCACTCTAATCTCTCCTTGCATCCTCACAACCCCTCTTCCTCTTCTGTAGTCACATTTCCCTCTGCTTTCCTCTTATAAGGACTCTTGTGATTTCATTGGGCCCACCCGGTTAATTCAGAATAATCTTCCCATCTCAGGATCCTTCACTTGATCACATCTGCAAATAAATGCCCCTTTGTCACATAAGGTAACTAACATTCACGGGTTGTGGGAATTAGGACATGAACATCTCTGGGAGGCTATTATTCAGCCTATTACAGCCCGAACAGGCTAACACATGGACACAGTGTTAGCCTGAAGGAATGAATTCCAATTCGTATATGTCCTACAGACACTCAGGACAGATCCCTTTAAAGTTGTTCTCTAGCACATGCATTGCCGATAAAACAAAGAACAGCTCCACAGGGGACCAAACAAAAAGCACTCTTACTTATCTTTTCTCACAAAGGATGACAGCATTTTAAAATTCAGATAAATAAAATATGTGCCCAGCATCAAAGTCTCTGGAGGCAGATGAAATACTAAAGTACAAAAATAACCAAGAAAAACTAATCACAAATCAGGCAAAAACCGAGCACTACCATTGTTTTGCATTAACTGAAACTGTCAAGCCCTCAGACCTAGGGGACCAGGGGAGGGAGGCACATACAGATAGAGAATTTAATATTAACACTGGAAAGGAGTTTGACACACAGCTGATCCAACTGGCAAAAGTAGCACATCTCAGAGTCCAACACCTGATAATAAATTATCACCTTACACGGATGCCAGACTTTCCCCAATCCCATTTTACACTGACTTCTCTGGGGAGATATTTGAGCCCTCAAATACACCATATAGGAGTCTGGGAATGAGGCATTCATGCAACAAGAATCTGTTGACCATCTAGGTAGGTAGGTGTTACCACATCAGACACTAAGGGAGATATAAAAATAAGTGGGAGGGACTTCCCTGGTGGTGCAGTGGTTAAGAATCCGCCTGCCAATGCAGGGGACACGGGTTCGAGCCCTGGTCTGGGAAGATCCCACGTGCCACGGAGCTACTAAGCCCGTGAGCCACAACTACTGAAGGCTGCACGCCTAGAGCCCGTGCTCCCAACAAGAGAAGCTACCACAGTGAGAAAGCCAAGCTGGTTGTTCCTTTGCTGCCGTCACCTCATGTCTGTAGGGTGTCCCCTGATGCTCTGGAGAGGCAGAAATTCTCATCCACCTTCACTTAAAGAATTAGTGCAGCAAAGATGGGTTAGGAAAGAAGTGGGGTTAGGACAGAAATTCCAACAGCCTGTGGCTTTTTACTGCAGAAATTCTAGCATCTGGGAGGGTGAAGGGAGGAAGCTGACCATAGCGCCTGTTGGCCCATTGACCTGAAGAAAGAGGGTTGCTCGCTTCAGTTCACTGCTACTCTACCTCTCATTGTCATTTAAAACATAGTTATAAGATTTGGGGGCTTTGTTCTGAATATTTTTGTTACCCAGATTTACTATTTATTTAGTTTCTCTGTCCATTCTGGAAGTGATAGTTTTGGATGGATGAGAAACACTCCCCCCAAAGTACAGTCATGAAATTGAGGTTTTATACTTCTGTGCAAGTTCCTGAAAGTCTGAGAGATGCACGAGCTCAGCCTGGATGGGCACTTTAATGCAAAGTGGGGTGAGGGGAGGACCGCTTCCACAGCAACCACAGAGGGTGATGGTGTGGAGAGGGAGGAGATGATGTGAGAGCCTAGGAGAAGGTCAGGGCTTGAACGGAATGTCCTGGAAGATGGCAGACGCCTACAGAATGGGTGTCTAGTAAAAGCCGGGAAAGAGATGTACAGAGACCTCATGAGGGAAATTGCTGTTTGAAGGATAAAGAAGGAAGGAGAAATAATAAGGATGGGAAAATGCTTGGTTTAAAAAGCTGATGTTTCTGGCGTGGGTAGAGTCACTCAGTTAATCCCTCTGAAGTCTCAGAAGGCAAAAACTGGTTGACAGTGAAGAGAGCAGATCTGTGAAGGGTCAACCGGCAGGAAGAGGGCAAGTCACGAGACGGACAAAAGCCGAGTCATCATCAGGACGAGGTTGGAAAGAGAAGTCAGTGACTGTCCACACTGGGGCATCCATCCTGGGAACTTTCATTATTCAAACACTGGTCTTGACTCACTCACATTTCAGCCATGATTCAGATTCCAGAGTTGAGAGGGTATAAAGTAACCTTTAGCCATGGGGCAGTTTCTGACTTATTCTGGAGCTGAGATGGGCATTGACTTGGCAGCCATACTGATAAGTAGACCAAGGACAAAGCATGTTATTTGATCACGTTTACTAGAGGGGACACAGCTGGATGGACAGAAGCAAGGGTCTGTTGTAGACGCCTGACCTGACCTGGGGTGGAATCATGGGAGTGCACGCCAAAGTGAAGAGGGAGTTTTGCTTTGTTCTGAAACCCTTCTCTGGGAAGGAGTGAGAAATATCTATAGGTAGGCTGTGTAGCTGCACACCCACACTGTGGGTCTTCAGAGACCATTTTCTCATTAATAATTTTCTCAGACTCACATATGAGCCCGGGCCCAGTGGAAGTGGTGCTTTGTGACCTCACGTGGCAGGGAAAGCTGCATTTACTTCTGTGACTTATAGTCAGTAAAGGATAGGCCTGTGAGGAAGGAACCAGAGACAGGAGAAACAATGAAAAGTATCTTTCTGAGATTTAGCCTTCCTTCCTCAGGATTGCCAAATTCTAAACAGTGCACATCATGGCAAAGATTATGAAAATGTGTGACCATACACTAATTTGAAAAGATACATGCGCCCCAGTGTTCATAGCACCACTATTTACAATAGCCAAGATATGGAAGCAACCTAGATGTCCATCAACAGATGAATGGATAAAGAAGATGTGGTGTATATACACAATGGAATATTACTCAGCCGTAAAAAGAATGAAATTCTGCCCTTTGCAACAACATGGATAGACCTGGAGGGTATTATACTTAGTGAAATAAGACAGAGAAAGAGAAATACTGTGTGCTGTAACTTATATGTGGAATCTAAAAAATACAACAAATGAATGAATATAACAAAACAGAAACAAACAAGTGGTTACCACTGGGGAGAGAAAAGAAGGGAGAGGTAAGAGAGGAGTAAGGGATTAAGAGGTACAAACCACTATGTATAAAGTAAATAAAGTACAAGGGTATATTTTTTTAAATCCTCTCTTTGTTGAATGTATGATTCAATATCATAAGAATGTAATGTTTTCCCAAGTCAATTTATGAATTCAGTTCAATCTCAAAAAAGGTATGACCAAGTATGCATAATTTCTAGATATCAAGACTATAACTGAAGATCAGTTATAGTTAAATCATGTCCTGATAGATCACAAAAATGCATTTTTAGTTACTCAGAAAATGAGAGTACACCAGCAGTCTTATTTCCCAGGAGATGAGACAATCCACCCCTGCTTTGACAATCCGCCCCTACTTTCAGAAAAACTGTGCAAATCCAAGAGCTATGTTTATCTCAGAAGCTAACTCTGATTCCCATAGCAGAAGTGGCTTGGATCTGAGTGGTCCAAGAGGATGAGGGGGAGCTGCGTAACAAACCCAGGAATACGCTTCCCATAACCCAGCAGAGAAAAGTGGGGAGAGAACAGACATTACGCTTTACGGATCCTTCCTGAAGCCTGAAGGAACGAGGAGAGGGAAGCTGAGGATAGGGCTGGAGATATGTATAGAAAATGGAGCGTTGGCGAACTATACAGCAACAAGGAACTTGGGATAAAATCAGAAAGGATGAATAATACGTGACACAGAAGGATGATGTGAAATTTTTTTGTACAGTTGGAGAACCTCCTTGTTGATATTCCAATGGTCCAACGCCTAAGAGTCTTTGAAGAGAGAAAGAATTACACTTCTAATTTGTGGCAGGTGAACCCGGATTCTATTGGAACCTTCTTCATATTAGAGAAGGTTTTGAGGATCAGGGAATGCTGGAGGCATCCCTGGGTCAGGAATGACTCAAAATCTAGTCCCAGCTTTTTTGTTCAAAAATCATTAATACACTTGTGCTCATTAATTGACACAAGGTGGGCACAAAACTTCGATTGTCTAAAATGAAGATATATGAGAGGGGATAAAAAAGCATATTATAATGCCCTGGATTGAAAAGAAAAGGTTGATTTTAGGAACAGATGAGGTTCTATATATAATTTGGCACCTGATAGAAGAAGAAACATGTGACAGATTTCTACTCATAACAAATTGATATGAGGGAGATGCCCATAAGAGGAAGCAAATCTCACGGAAAAACTAGAAGAAAATACCACTGTAAATGTCAGCCAAGCAGCCAGTGCCCTGAAAGCAATATTGGGGGCATAAGGAAGTGCCCTTTCTGTGGAAGCCTGTTTATTTTGTACTTTATGGGTAATGGGACTTCTTGAACATTTTTGTTTAGAATCACAAACCTTGAAAATCTGTCCCTACTACCACCACCGTCCCCCATCCCCCCAAATAAACATTAATATTACAGGAGGAAATAAGTAAATGTCTTTATTAGACCTTTCTGTGCTAAAGCTTTCATTTCATTTTGAATAACCATAAAGAGTGACCCATACAACTGGACCAATTTCTTCTAAGCTCAAAGGCAGGTGAAGGATGAGAATAATGTAAGATTCTAAAATAAGACAAAGACAATAAAAATATAAGCAGTGGAAAGCAATTCAGGGAGCAGCAGCGGCAGCTTTCAGAAGGACACACGGGAGCCCCCAAAGTGTACAAGAAAAGAAAGCAGGCTGGCAGATGGCTTAGTCAGCTCAGCGGTGACAGTGGGACAGAACTGAGGTCCTGAGCAAGTACTTCTGAGAACTAGCAAATAGCTTTTTCTGCATGGAGGTTCCTGAGCTTATGACATCCATTTCTAAATGGACACAGTGTTGGCTAGTAAGAAGAATTTAGCCTAATGAGGAGAGAGGTGACACCTAACCTAAATGCTGAGTGGAGGGCCAGAAATAGCTTACTTTCTGAGTCTGAATCAAAAGAAGCATATGATAGGAAAAGTCATCCCCCTTCCAACCTCCCAAGCCATATAAGTATATAGGTTGCTATTAAAGTTTGTACATATGAGAAAAAGATAGATAGATAATAGGTAGGTAGCTAGATAGAGATATAGATGCATGAATGAAGAGATGGATGGATGGATGGATGGATATATACATACATACATATGATATACATGAATTTTATAGTTAATAAATAGTCATTAACATTCTAATATCAACTGAGTGAATGGGAAATTTGTGGAAGAATATGGCTCTGCATCCTTTGGATTCATCAGCTGGATAATTGGTGAAGATTCCTTAGAGAAAAATCAGGAGCACACGTAGGTCAGCCCAGGATAGAGTGGTTAGAGGGAGCGGGGGAGGCACACCAACCTTGACTGTGCAGCTTTGGGTAACTGAATAAGAGGGTTGTCAGAGAGGAATATGGAAGGTTCTCAAAAATAGATGACATATGTTTAACTGTTGGTGTCTAAAGTCAGATAAACAAAATCCAGGATGTGCAAGATTGAGTGTGAGGAGAATGAGAATGAAAAGGAAATGCTATAGAAGAGGGGCCTGTTGCAATGCTAGGACGTTAGACCCAAACTGGGGAAGTATATTCATTACCCAAAGCATATGGATCCTAGCAGTAGACCCAGCATTTGCATAGCACTGGATCCACCCAGCATCTGAGAAAGAGACTCTTATGCTCCCAGATCTATGGGGTGAAAACCCCCCACTCTGTGTGCAGTGCTCTCCAGACCCTGCGTCTGCATCTCGGCATTAGTGCTGTAGAGGGTATCTTAGCCCACAATCCACCTTGGTATATTCCATTTACACCACACGGAGAAATAAAATGTATTTCTAATTGGCTTTCTAATAAGTACTAATTAGTTCAGGCCTTTGTGATCCATAAAGAGATAAAGAATGAGCTTGCATCCTTCCATCAAAGCCCTAAAGCTGCAGCTGGCACAGCGTCATGCTGCTTTCTCTGCTGATCTTTGGGAAGGAATTGAAATTACCTCCATGAAAAATCTCATTTAGTTTTTGCTAATATGTATTAAAATCGTAGAGGTGAAACAGTGCAAGCAACTGTGACAGAGTTCCCAGGAGTGGTCTGAGGGGACCAGTTTGGGGCAACATTAGGACAATAACTAACTCTTCCCGGAAGTAACATTTAAACCAGGTTTTAAGTTGTGACCATCGTGCAGCCTCAGCCATTTCAGTACATCATCGTATTGAAGGACTCTGAAGGTGATACCTAAGAGTTCAAAGTCAAAGGAAGAAAGTGAATGCATCATATTGGTTATTATGGATGAATGGGTTTAAGCTGGACTGGAGGAGATATGGGTCTTCATAGCTATAGGCTTCAAAAGGATCTTCCAGCTGAAGAGGTGGTGTGAACACCACAGAGAAGGAGTCCAGGACCAACGGAAAGACTTCAGAAAGCAGGCTGCTGGGGCCACTGTCCTTGTGCTTATATTAAGCACTGGTCCAACTCCACCAAAGTTAGGAAAATTGATCCCAAGTACCTTCTCCACTAAGTGAGCCATGGAGATACTCTCACAGTTTTCAGTGCATGAAAACTCCCTGGGAAGCAGCTGAGACAGTCTTTCTCTTGCTTCTGCTTTTACCTGGGTCTTAGGAAATGTCCCAAGTTATCCCCACAGCAGTTTCCATAACACAACATTTCCTCAAGGCTATTCTAGGGCTGTCCACTTCCCATTTCCTGTGTAAGGTCATGTTCTTAAAGAAATAGTAACAATGATGCCTTGTGCCATTGTTTGTTCTGATTCAAAAGAAGTATTTAGAAATCATTTGTGATGTAGTAACAAAATCTAATGTATCCTTGCTATCTGTAATCAGACCTTTCTGGAAGGGGACATAGTACATAGGCTATGTATAACATAGTGCTTAAGCTTTAAGTCCAATGTGTTAAAATAAAATAAATCTGTAAGTTAAAGGCTGCTGTGGTGAGGGGCAGAAGAAAAGATAAAAAGAAAGGTCATGCAAATATCGTGGGACTTTTGTACTGAAAAATGAAAAGTCAATCTAAGAGAAAGGTCTAAGAGAAAAAGAAACCCACATAAATGAAGGACATCTGAGGGAGGGGACTAAGAAAATAAAATATTTTCACAGTAAAATTTTAGATTCCTAGGAACGAGAAGAGATAAGCAGAGAAGGAGGGTAGGAAGTCGGGGTTGTATACAGGTGGAGCAGGAAATTATTTCAGCCTAAACTAAAGTCAGAGTGGAAGTGAAAAAGAAAGCACTCAATTTGTAAGGTTTCTGTTCAGGAAGTGGAGCCAGGGTCCCATGGGAACGAGCGTGGCCGAGGAGGAAATGGAGAAATGATAGATGATTCCAGGCCCTGGAGTTGGGGAGGCGAGGAGGTGTTATTGACAGTCAAGAAGGAGACCAAGGCGTCTCAAAAAGGAAACAAACAGGGTTCATTTTTAGATTGGTTATTTGATGTATGAGGAGAAACATTTAAAAGTCAAGACCTGAGGGAGGATGTGTCTAGGAAATAGAGGGCAGAGGGGATCGAGACACCCAGGGGACGACTCCACTTACTCCACTCAAGGAGAAGAAACGTCTTAAGGGCCGAATTTAGCGGGAGGTGAAAACATGAAGAACGTGAGCACGATTGCCTGAGAGCTTATGAGATGGTTTCATGGTCCTGACTTTACTGTTTCCTGTGCATCTACACCTGTATATCTTTCCGTGCATTTGTCTGAATCACGAAGCATGTAGAATCTGCTTTTTATAGATTGAAAGAATGAACTTTTGGAGATTATGGTAAAGAGAGGATTTGGGAGGGGGGATGAGGAAAGCTCTTGAATAAAGCAAAGGATAAAAGTCAGAATTCTTATGCATCAAAGTGAATGAAACTTTATAAATAACTAGAAGGAAGGGAGAATAGAGGGCAGATAAGATTTTGACAAGATGAACACAAGACTGATTTTGAAAATACAGAGGAAGTAGCAAAAACACTGTGACGGGGCCAGGATGTGAGGCAATGGAAGGAGAGCGGGGGGATTGAGGGGTGGTAAAGGACAGAGGAAAAGACAAGTGTTCCGGAAGAAATTGGGAGAAATGTCTAGGGAATCAGAGGCAAATGCTTGGGATAAATGACACCCAGATGGCCCGGGCCACCTGTCCTTTTCCTAGAGAAACAAAGGCAGCCCCAACCCTATTCTTTTCAGCAGTTAAAGGCAATATCAGTGCGTGAAGATCCCACAAGAAGGGAAGTTTCTGATGCTAATTTGTGCACTAGGGTTAGAGGTTAAGATGGGCAGGGAACTGACAAATGAAGTAATCAATAACCTAGAAGTGAACACAATATATGGCTTGAAGAGCCAAAGATGCACCACGCTACGGCTGAAGTTGCATCCAAAGCTTTTAAGATTGAAGAAAAGGACCATATGGGACTCGTGGTGTGGGCTTGGGGAGCCTGGAATCCAAGTAGATGCCATGGCTACTTATCCAGAGACAGACAAGCAAGTTTTAAAGAATAGCAGCGCGCGCGTGCGTGCGCGCGCGCGCGCGCGCACACACACACACACACACACACACACACACACACACGTGCGCACATGGAAATAATTAGCAGGTGGGTACCTGTAGGCAGTGATTTCTTGACTAGTATTCACTTTCTACTTTTGAGCTTTTGCATTATTTTAAATTTGAATTACTTTCTAATCAGAAAAAATATATATTTCTTTTTATCATTAAGAAAGCCAGCTAACTTTGAAAATCAAGCTAAATGAAGGATTAAGCCATCTTAATGCCCTAGTATGTAAGCAGTTAATCCTTGAAAAAATCTCTTTTAATGTCGTTCCATAAGCAGTAAGGGTGTTTTTGCCAGTAGGTGAGAACTTTAAGGCAAGGTGACTTCAAAATGAGAAGAACAATTGCCATTTATTTTTATTTTATTTATTTATTTATTTTTGGTGTGCGGGCCTCTCACTGTTGTGGCCTCTCCCGTTGCGGAGCACAGGCTCCGGACGCGCAGGCTCAGCGGCCTTGGCTCAAGGGCATGTGGGATCTTCGCGGACCGGGGCACTAAGCCGTGTTCCCTACATCGGCAGGCGGACTCTCAACCACTGCGCCACCAGGGAAGCCCGCCATTTACTTTTTTAAGCACTCGCTAGATACTTGTTGGATAGAGTGGAATTGTGAATAGAGTTGAATTTTGCAGGTACATACTCTACAGAGAGGTAAGATCTGATCTCTGCTGCTGGAAAATCTCACGGAAGCTCTTCTGTTTGGGGGAAGTTAATGGTTCTTTGAGGCAGGCCTCCATGACAAACTCCTCTTCCGGAAGCTCTCTTTGTGTGACCTCTAAGCAAACATACCTTCTGGTTTTCTAGGCCAGACTCAGTTTCATACCTATCATCAAATCATCCCCCAAACCATAGGAATGTCCCAGCAATTTCAGCGTTTCTGACTTCTGAACTGTATCTGACTCAGACATCTCTGAGAAATAGGAAGTAACACCAAGGCCTCTGTGGGGTCCCATGTTTGATGCTCTGGTTGGAGAGCACGGAGCCAGACATTGAATGTCAACCTGCCACCTTGGTCTCCCGGCTCCCTCACCTGCTTCCCGAGATTCCGAACAGGGTTAGACAGAGTCCTCACCATTGACACGTGTGCTTTATGCAGAGGTAATACAATTCCCTCTTTCGGCAGTGGGAGGAGGCCTGCTACAACTGGCTGACGACCTTTATGACTGAGCCAACGGCCTCTGAGTGGGTGAAGGACTCTGTGAAGTTGGATCAAAAAGGCAGAAATAAGGAGTCTCCTCTTTTTATTCATGTGAAGGGAATTCAAAAAGGATCCAGGTCCTCTTATTTGTGCCTCCCATTCCTTTGAGCCTATGTGGGACTGAATGGGGCTCCTTCCTGCTCCAGGTGGTAGGGGTGCTGTCATCACCAGGAAGATGCTCCTGCGGATGCTTGGTCTACACATTTCGAGTGGTCCATGTGAGCCAGACAGAGATAAGGCGGCTCTGGTCTCCCCGCCATAGTGACTTCCCTACACCTGTATGTCTTCTTTCCCTTGTGCCTGTGTGTGTTTTCCTGCTCATCTCCATAAATAAAATGTGCTTTCTCAGCTGTATAGCTGCTTCCCCTGATTAACTCCTTCCCTGGTCTCTCTGTAATGGTGTTTCTTCTTTAACTTAAAACAGGCAGGCTTCTGCTTCTTGAGTTGAGTTAATGGGGAATGGAAGGGAGTTCGCCTAGTGTCCATGGGCTCTCCAAGAATCCCCCAAACCCCCTTACAAACGGCTTCCATTTTCAGGTGATTTCTCTTGATTTTGTTTATGCCTCACTAAGGTTTATATGCCAGTCAGAATTTCATGAACCAGCCCACACTGGGTTGGATTTTAAGTAACACCTTGCAAGGAATCCGGGAGCTTCTGGCTATCATTCCTGCCCTCAGAGCCGGGTTGGTCCTTTGCCACCCTCGGAAGAACAAAGCGTTACATCTGCTTTCCTTGCCTTGCAAGGCGGCTTTCCCCATCTCACTGCGAGCTTTATTATCCACTGGTCTTCCTCTAACCCTTACACACAATAGCTTGCATCTATTTAAGTATCCAGATCCCTTTGGAAACAAAGCCTTCTTCTGACACACACGAAAAGGATTTTCAGGCAGCAGATCTGCAGGTAGTAATTTTAATAGCCACTAATGTGAATGAATAATTCTAACAACCTCATTTCAGATGTGTTATCGGGACACTGGAGAGGGTTGCCATGGCTGCTGTATTTTATTGCTCACAGCTGTGCAAACTCATTTTGGCCAGCAAAATTCTCCTGTCTAACCTCTCCTTTCATTGGTTTTGGTATGTACAGTCTCAGGCAGTGTGGATTTAAAAAAAAAAAAAAAGAAAACCCTTAAGGGAAAGTTGTGTTGTGTTCTCAAGACTCCAAGTAAATAAGTAAACGCTATTGATAGGTGACAGTAGAGATCCTGGTGCTTTTGATAAGAATTATGCACTTTATATTCATGAAATTAAATCATTGCTCTGGCACATTTATCAATATCAATGTTCAAATTATAATTTGTCGATAATTCCAAAGCACCTTCTTTAAGTGCTCTGGGGAATAAACAATATTCCTTAATGAACTGTCTTAAGTATCATTGCCTCCTACAAGATTCCCAAAAGTGCATTAATTAATTCATCATCTCAGGCCTGTAACCAAGAGCAGACCCGTGAATGTTTAGCTAACTGTGCATAGAATGTTCCAGGGAGCTGCATGAGCACAGGGTAACTCCATGGAAATCCCACCTGTCTTGTCTTGAGGGAGCTCACAGCTGGGCAGGTAAGATTCGTACCTTAATAACCATAATAGGATACTAAACAGAACTCCATTTATGAATCACTGGCTAATTTCCTGGCCTATGACAGCGTTTTAGATACGCCTTCTTGCTGAACCCTCACAGCATTCCTATAAGGCTGTCATGCTGGTGGTTAAAACATGGCCACAATTTCTTTGACACTCCCTTTGAGAGGCAGGGTCTATATCCTCTCCCTTAGAGTCTGGGCATGCTTGTGACTGCATTGACCGGTAGAACACAGCATAAATGACACTAAGTGACTTCCGAGGTGTCTTAAAAGGCCGTGCACCTTCTGCCTTGGTCTCTAGAACAATTGTCCTTCGAGCCTACAGCCATCATGTTAGAGGTTGGACACCCTGGGGCCGCCATGCTGTGAGGAAGCCCAAGGCATGTCTAGGTGCTCCTAGTGACAGCGCCAGCAAGTCGGGTGCCAGACACTTGAGACGTCAAGCTTCCAGGTGATTCCTGCAGTAGATTCCATCTTCCCAGCTGAGGTCCCAGACCCTGTGAAGCAGAGACAAGCCATCTTCTCCATGGCTTGACTGAATTCCTGATCTACAGACTCCATGAGCATAATAAAATTGTTGCTGTCTTATCCCTAACTTTTGGGGTGGTTTGTTAAATATCTAGAAGTTAAATATCTTGGTTAATGTCACATAGTAAGTAAGCAGGCCAGGTCTGTTTGTTGCCACTGCTCAAGATCTTTTTACCATCAATTTATAAGTGCCATGGGAGACGTCTATAAATGGTGTTATGAAAACATGAGAAGAAAGTATTTTTCTTTCTGTCCAGGGTCATTACTGTGGACTCATGGAGGGCTTGCCAATCCTAAATTCAGAAAAGCTATATAGAATGTGTGATCTTTAATTAGAGTCTGTTTTTTAAATCCACCTCTGGGTTCCTACCGAATTTTCATGTATCTGATTTGAAAAGAAGCCAACTCATTGACTTTCACTTTCATGTGAACTGATATGGCCTGGAACTCATAGGAACCCCTCAAGTTCTGTTGTCCTGCCATTGCTCCGTTGGAAGCCAAGCACGGGAAAGCCTTAACAGCTTTCCTTCTTCCTTGCCATTTAAATGTTGTCTTCTCGGTTCATTAAAAAAAGCTCTAAGGCTTTACAAACCTTGTTTAGGTCTCAGGACTGCAGGAGAGATGAAAATCTGAAGAAGTTAGACACTCCGACCATTCTGCCAGGGATGCAAAGTCTGTCTCCACGGTGAGGCCCACTCAGAAGGCCCAGTAAACCCAGACTCACTCTGCTGCTCCACACAGGCCTGGACAAAAAGATAAGGCCAACCTCATACCCACTTAGAGGTTTGCAGGACTGAGGGAAATGCTTGATGAAACTGGGATAATTTAATAAAAACCTCAAGCCTCCTTGGAGCTGAACTCTAGGCAATATATATATATATATATGCACTTTGAAAACTCTTACAGGAAGGATTGACATTTTACATCAACTCCATTTTCCTGGAACAAATGGACTAACTCTGTGGGGCATTCTTCATAATGAGAGGTCTTAATTCAAGGTCACAGGTAAGAGAATTGCTTATGCAATTAGTCACCAAATGCATCTAGAAGCCTTGGGGAATAAGGGACTTTCTTGCTGAGGAGACTTATTTTTTAACTGTATAATTATAATGTCTCTTATCAGCTTCTCTGTGGATTCGGTGTCCACAAAGACAGGCTGTGGGGAAAAAAATTATAAGGGAACAAATGTCCCACCAGATGACAGTGCCCTGTTGGTAGTAGCATTCGGGAGACTCAGGTGGAGAAACAGAGCAGGTGTGTTTTGTCCACCGTGTTTGCTCAGCACCTCCTGGGTGGGACCCCCTGGTGTATCACATGGGGGTTTGAAGCTGCCTCCCACACGTGGTGCTGTGGAGATGGTGAAGGAGGATTCTAGAATACCTGAATGCTTCTCTGGAGCCCCAGGGTCTGCATTCTGCCTCTCAGGCTATTACATTTCATCTGAAAGTCCTGTCTCTGTTTTCTGTCTTTTTTTTTAAATTGAAATGTATCTGATGTACAATATTATATAACTTGCAGGTATACAATATTATATAACTTACAGGTTCACGATATAGTGATTCATACAATATACTCCATTTATAGTTAGTATAAAATATTGGTTATATTCCCTGTGTTGTACAATATATTCTATAGCTTATTTTATACCTAATAGTTTGTACTTCTTAATCCCCTACCCTTATCTTGCCCCTCCCTCCTCCCCACTGGTAACCACTAGTTTGTTTTCTGTATCTGTGAGCCTGCTTCTTTTTTGTTATATTCACTAGTTTGTTGTATTTTTTTAGATTCCACATATAAGTGATATCATACAGTATTTGTCTTTCTCTGTCTGACTTACTTCACTTAATATACTGTCCTCCAAGTCCATCCACGTTGCTGCAAATGGCAGAATTCCATTCTTTTTTATGGCTGACTAGTATATATATATATATATATATATATATATATATATATATATATACCACATCTTCTTTATCCATTCGACTGGTGATGGGAAAGTCCCACCTCTTGAACTGCCCTGGGCAGGCTGATGGATCCTGCTGGCCGCTTTCCAACATGGTAGGTTCTATGACACCAGCAAGTAACACGACATTGAAATGTAACCTGCTGGGAGGGACCCCGAGACCCTGCAATGTCATCCTTGTGAGTGTGACAAGCTGGCAAGAGACTGGGCATAAACACTTCTTAACTGACCCTTCACTGTTGTCATGATGCAGAGTTTTCATATAGAAAGGAAAAAAATGCCACTGTACTTTAGTAAAAATCGAGCGTGACATTAAATATTGCCAGTTAAATTGTTTTTCTATGGGGCTGTCTTCTGCATGGGGTTTGTGGTATAATTCTTCGCAGGTTATAAAAGTACATAATCCCTTTTGACAAATATAGATACACGTATTTCCCCACTAGCAATAAGTGGATTAGATGATATTTCAGATCTAGACAACCCTAATTAAATTACTCCTAACTTTACTGGCCTCTGTGGATTGATCCCTCTTGACCTTCACAGCCCATCAGAATAAATGGAAAGAAAGCATTCTAATATTTTTTCACATTAAAACTTCTACGTGAGCCTTCAGATCTGTAGACTGCATATATATATCAAACTGCAAGCAGCAAGTGTTTGCTTGTTCTTTATGTGTTTTTTTTTTTAAACCTGTGGTAGTATATATTAGCATTATGTCAGGAAATAGATTAGATTACTGCAAAGAAAGGTCATTTAAATTACATTTTTAATGTTTCCACATTCATTTAAGAAAGAAAAAAATAATATTTTAAAAACAAGTATCCTTTCTCAAGACAGGATTCTAAATGTATGCTTATGCCTTTATCTTTTTAACAGTACAGGATAAAAGTACCATGGGACATAACGAACAAAAGGCATTTTCTTTAAATGGGCAAAGTAGTGGACATTTTCGCTACGACACCATGCACTAGAAATTGTCCTTCATGTGAAAGGAACCTTTTTTGCTCCTTATGAGGCGTCTTTGTAGTAAATACTGTAAGAAAACACTTTTTGCCATTTGTGAAAAGGCAATGTTTATGTTACATTTTTTTTGAAAAAGGTTTGTATACTTCATTCTGTTTGTTTAAAAAACAGAATTTCATGGCAAGATAACTGATGTGCCCTTTGAAAAATAAGTATCAAATTAAAAAATTATGAGTAACATAGACTATTGGAACTAACAAGTTTTTCTTCTTTTTCCTTCTTTCTCCGCTTTTCCTTTTCTCTGCCTTATATAAGACAGTTTATGATTTTCCAAAATTAGCCAACTTTCCTCGAGCATTTCAAATACAATCTTGTTTGTGAATATTTACATACAAAGTCTTCAGGGTTACCCCTATTATGTAATTCAAAGTGCTACGCCCACAGTGGGACTAATACTGTAAACTTCTCATCTGATAGGAATATCCATGTATATTAAGCAACTAGAAGCAAGATTTAGTCTCACTCAGTCTTTTTCTTTTTGCATTCTCCGCAGTGGTTAGTACAAAGCTTTACACATAGGAGGTACTCAACAAATATTTGAATTAACTTGGACTATGGCATTGACCAATATGATGGGTGATTGGTACTTCTTAATTATAACAATATATAAACACAATGCAAAACAATTATATGACGGCCTGGTGACTTTGTTGTTTTGCTGAGTGAATATTCGTCTATCTGATTAACCACGCGGCCTTTTTGATGCAGATGGGTAATCATCTTCGTTATCCACCTGATGGTACCTGACATGCAGGCGCATTTCGATGGGGTTTTGGCATCACCATCAGGTACTGGGTTTCTTTATCTCCAGTCTTCTAAGGGTACATTTCCTAATCCCATTTTTTCTGTCAGCTAGAAAAGATATTTTGGCTAAACACACACACACACACACACACACACACACACACACACACACACACA
>NW_021703778.1:16903720-17135084 GCF_005190385.1 Monodon monoceros
CACACACACACACACACACACACACACACACACACACACACACACACCACACACAAAATTTCTCAAGCCTGCCCATTTTCAATTTTAACTCGTAATTCAAGGGATTCTACACAGGATAAAGGTTGATTGTAGAAGGAGACATATTTTGCTCTCTGATTTTTTGATGTGGCATTCTTACATCACGCTAACCTGGAAGAAGTACCAAATCCTCCAAAACAAATTGCAGTAAAGAAACATCTCCCCTCTCTTTGGCACCTTCCCAAGGCTCATAGCCTCAGAATGCCTGCTATTCCTTACATTATCAGGGTGGTCTCTTGAAAAAGACTGTATATTTGACATTGACTCAAAGAAACTGACATCCAGAGAGGTTATATAACAATGGTCATAATGTGGGCAAAATCAGAGTCAACATACTTACCATTGTTTTTTCGGTAGTTTCTGCTCATCCGTGAATAAAGGTCAGTATTGTAAAAGAACTAACCATTCTTTCTCATCCTAATGAAAATCTTGACATACTAGTAATTTCCCAACCCCTCCCTCCCTCCTTCCCAAAATGTTGTTTTCAGTTAGTCTGTACTTGTGACTAGAAGAACCAAAATCAAACCTAAATTACTTAACTTTTGTATTTATATACACTTTCCCCCCAATGACTCCCACAGGTCATTTAAATACTCATAACATCACCTCTGAAAAAATTAAATTCCATAACTTCTTAACTTCCTTTTCCTATTCTTTCTGTCTTATTATACTCTTCATGGTTGATTCAATCTTCTTTTTTCCCCCTCCTTCTATCCAGGGAACCTGAGCTGCCCCTTATAGCTCCTGTTTTTCCCCTTCTGAAAAGCAATTGAAAACATCTTTGCTTGCGACTCAGAGGGAATTCAGCCATTTAACATAAAATTACTCAGGAATTCCCCAAATGGAGAACATAAACATCTCCTATGGTGTCAAGGGAGTAGTTTCTACAGATGGCAAGTTCAAGAAATAGCAGCCAGTTGACCAGTGCCCAAACTCAGGTGGGCGGTCGCCGAGGGATCTGAATGCTGTGTGAGCCCTTCATCCAGTACCTGTTTTCTTGCTGAGATATTCCCACTGTTCGCTCTTGTCTACCCCTTTATTCACTTGAATAATCACTAGCAGCAGCAGAAGCCTCATTATCTACATCATCCTCTCTGTGCTCATATCACGGGTAAGAGGGATGCTGTTCCTTCCTTATGAATTCATCGCCTTCTTGATAAACGAAGCAAACAGCGTATCATGCATAGAATTTCTGAGCAAAGGCTGGGAGCTTTTCAGTGAGTCCTGGTCTCACCTTAGTGGCAAGTGTTACCTGCCTCACTTCCCTTCAAGCTGCCAACCAAGACAGGGCTGGCTTCCTTAAAATGGACCTCAGGGATGCTCATGCCATATGGCAGCACTGCAACTGTCACGCTATGCCCCAGGGTATTTCCCCCATAGCTTACGCAAATTGTAAATTATTATCCATAAAATAATGGGAAAGAGAGACAAGGGCAGGAAAAGGAACTGCTGTAAAGCCTCCATTAGCAAATGAGATTGGCTCTCCTATTCATGTGAGAAGTTCAAGGAGGCAATCTTGTTAAACAGCCATTTTGCATAAAGAAATAATATGCCATAATGGACCTTTTCAAATAACTTTGATGTTTTCCAGAACAGTTTATTAATACCATGTTTTGGAGGAATAAAGGGTGAAGTCTCACTAGAGGATAAAATCATAAGTGGTTGAGCAGTCGGTCATGGCTCAGCAGATTCCCCACTGTCTGGAACACGCTTCCATCCTCGGCTAGAAGTGCCTCTTGGCACAATTTCCTGCCACTGCACCCCCATTTTATCTGGGCATTGTTTACATCAGGGAAACACAGTCCTGGTTTTCAATTGTCTGTAAATGACAGCCCAAGCAATAACAATGAACTACCACCTGACCTCTCCCTCTTTTCCATCCCTTCCCTCAATACCCCTGACCTTAAGACTGGAAACAAGGAGGAGTGTGGGTAAGAGGGACAGGAGGGGCAGGAGGGTGATGGGGCCGTGCCCCAGGTTTGCAAGGGGCAAGTTAATAATTTACCTACTTGAAGTAGGTTTCACAAGCAAGAACCATCCTTTGGCTTCTTGGCTGGATGTGTACCTGCCTGTACACACCTGTGTGCTAAACTCACTCAACCGCTGCTTATCAAACTCCTTCATGGAATTTTCCCAATACTGCCTGCTTCCAACTGTACCGCTCAGCTTTCTGTCCCACTCTCCTGGGCAGGTTACGTGAAATAAAATGCCCCTCAAGTGCTTTCAGTTTCTCCATGTTTTGGGTACATTCTCAAAAGTGATTTCTTTTCATTATATTAATTAATGATACCATATTTTTACAAGTGCATTCTGCAGAGTGCTAGTTTTGTAGGTTGTTAAAGGAGTCCTTGCCAAACAAATTTGGGAAACCCTGGAAAAATAAAGTTAAACAGTTTTCTTTGTGATGGAAATTTAACACACTATAGAGCTTTTAGTAGATTTATTTGTTTTGTGAAACTTCTGGAGAGTTATATATTGTTTGTTGCATTTCTCAAACTTACTCAACTTTTGCCAAGGAAACCCTTTTGTCAGACATGCTTTGTGCACCGCGATGCGCCAGTAGGAGTCGCAGAGGGAGAAGGACTGATTTTTTTTCAGCCTCGAATAGCTTGTGTGGTCTAAGGTGGCTTGAGAACCAATAAATACACAGCATGGGAGCGGGATGGCAAAAGCTCTACCTTCTAGAGATTCTCTTTCTTACTGGCTTTGATGATGCCAGCAGTTATATTGGAGAGGCTGGCGTAGCAAGACACTGAGAGCAACTTCCCCCCAACAGCCAGCAAGGAACCTCAAGCTCACAGCCCTTTAGAGACTGAATCCTGCCAACAGCCACGTGGGGGATCCTTCCCCAGCTGATGCTTCAGATGAAGCCGCAGACCCTGGACCCTCAGTTGCAACCTGGGAGAGATAGGAAGCAGAAGACCAGCTGGGTCATGCCTCCATTCCTGACCTACAGAAACTGTGAGATAATAAGAATTTTAAGCCACTAAAAGTTGGGGGTAATTTATTATGCAGCAATAGGTAACTAATACAGATTATGGTCTCGAGTCTAGACGAATATGAACCAACGTCTTAGTGGGATTAGTTTTAAAACTTATAATTGAGAATGTAAGTCCTAGGCAGAGTTTTGAAGGAGAAAACAAGATTACTTTTCTTAGGATAGAAAGTATATCCCAGTCATGAAGAAAAGAATGTACAAGGACTCATAGGCCCATCATTGCAGAGAATACTTCCTGAGAAATATTATTGTTAATTCTATACATGGCACTATGGGGAGTAGAAGAATGAATAATTTCTCTTGTCCTCAAGATACTTTGTCTCTAGAAGAGAAATGAATAAATAATTGAGCATCTATTTTCAAAAGCAGAAGTAAAATAAAGATACAAAATGCTATAGAAGCTATACTTCCATATGTGCATATGGGAGAGATTAGTTCCAACAGAATGGAAGGAGAGAACTAAGGAAGTTTACTTGGAGGAAATACCAATTGAATTGGCCTTGAGGAATAGGAAATAAAATAGTAGTATTTTAACAGATGGAAGGGATGAACAAAAGCATTCCTGGAGGAAAGGAAAGTGTAAGAAAACGTTCAGATATAAGGAAATATGGGATGAATTCAGGGTGTCTTCAGTAAGTATGGGGTGCCTCTCAGAAAGAACTAAAACTGAAACTGAATACTCAAGTGATTTTTTATGAACTGGGTGGATTTTTGTTTCAACAAATTACATCAAGGGCATGACAATTTGGCTACCAGAATGAAAACGCAGTCTCAGTTTCTATCCTTTTGATTTCATCTCTAAGTCTGTCACAGAGAACAAACATCTCCCTTCAGATAAGCCTCACCACCCCTTTCTAAATGACCTCAGGAGGTCCACGAGTTGAAGCCTATGACTTGAGATAAGCGGAGATTGAAGCCATCCAAGCCAAAGACCATGAAACCCATAATCACCTCCAGACAAGATTCCACGTTTTCTCTAGGAAACTTCTCCTAACGTTTGACAACTTTCACAGCCAGACTAATCTTCTTGATTTTGTGTTCCCTGATGGTTAACTACCCACTTTCAAATTGTGAAGATACTTAACTCCTCTCTGAAAACTTCTGAGTTTCTTTGACCTTTCTTCATAGGTCGTTCTTCTAAGTCATTAATAATTGTCATGTTCTCCTCTGGACCTAGTCCAAATTCTCTATGTCTCTTTAGTAGTAAAGACCCTATCTTGGCAGAATCCATTAATAAAGGGCCTTACATATGACAGATGGGGTTAAAGAATGACTTGGCTTTCACATTTCATATTCCATGCACATGACATCACATGATGTTTACTTCCTAATGTCAGGACCATGTCACGGGCCTACATTTGTTCTGCCCATCATGACTTCCAGAGCTAAGAGAAGTTTTGGCTGTATGAACAGATCACTACACTTTTCTGCAGGGTCATAGGATTTAGGAGTTATTACCCTTCACGTGAGCTATATTGTAACGAATATCCAATGTGATTAGAATTTTAATATTAGAACACTGAAACTAAAGCAGCCTTCTATTGGTAAAGTAGCACAAACTCACCTAAGAACCTTCACAGGCATCTTTGAGGGTCTCACAAACATCCTACCGTGGATGTTGAATGGTTCCTAATTCTATCATTGTTTTGCTACCGAGCAAGCTAAGGTTTGGAATATGGTAATTTATTTATGTAAGTAGATCCTAAGTGATGAACTCCTAAAAATCGAATTGAAATCAAACAAACCCTCATGAGACCTGCCTCTTCAAGCAAACACTCTGCCTCAAGTCTCCCCTAACTTGTCAAAGCATATACGCCCTAAATCACTGATAAGAACATGCAACTTCCTTAAGTTGTATTGTAGTAGCTAAAATTCAGATGCGATAATTGAATGATTAGGGTGTGGCTGGGAGGATTGGTGAGTTGTTTGGGGGCCCATGCAGCCCAGCTGGTGGGTCCCTGGCCACTGTCAGTAAGACCACGATGCTGCTCAGCCAGGACCCTAAAAGAAGGTGCCGGGCAGCACTGGTATTTTTCCCCTGACAACACAAAGCCACTACCTTCCTCTTAGGTGGTGGAATCCTGTCCTTTTAATACCTGATGACGCCCATCACACTTGGAATTGAGTGAACAGATCTATAAGCCGACTCTCTCTTGAAGTAGGGGACCTTCCTTTCTCCCCAGATGGGTAAGTGTCTGGCAATAAAAGGCAGTACATCTGTCTATCCATCTGTCTGCCTATCTACTCCTGGGTCTGTAGTCTTGGTTGAAAGGTCCTACTTCACCAGAAGAACCTGCTTTTATCTCCATCTTTAAAAATGAAAAATTGTTTTTAACCAAGCTAAAAAACCAAGATTGTACAACTGCTTTATAGCTGAGGAAGGCCTAGAGTATGTGGGTCTTAATGCCAGTGTTCTTTCTATTAAACCACACAGTTGATAGTGAAAGTTAACTGGGAACTTTAGTGCTTAGGAATCCCATTCCTATATGATTATACTGTTTGTCATCATGAAATTATGCATGTCATTTAGTGATAGAAATCAGGAATTGCACAGAACCAGTCAGCAAATTATATTCTAAGTATTCCCCTTGGAATCAATTTAAAAACATCTTTAACAGATTAGTTATTTTGTTTCATCATTAGAAAGCAATACATAAACAGAATATTTAGGCAAAGAAATATTTTTCATTCACATTAATTACAGCAAATTGGCTAGAGAATCTGTAATAAATTGCAAAGTTTGATACCTTATGAACTTATTAAAGTGAAAGCTTTCCTCATACCCTTTAAATTATTCATTTTCATGGCTTAAAATTATAATTTAATAGTTTTATTGGCATGCGATAATTTGTAAATTACAAGAATATTGTCATGTTACTAGTACTTCATATACAACTGAAAATTACCTTTGGCATTTTAGTAGCAATATAAAATAATGAACAAATGTGCAAATCTGATTGGTTACATAGTTTTCCAGCTCTTTTGCAAAACAGATAAAAATTCTTCAATAAATCACTAATTTATACCTGAAAAGTTTAATCTAAGAAGACCAACTATTTTATTACTTCCATTTGATTTTGTGAAAATTTCACTTGGAACTGATTTTTTCTTTTCTTTTCCTCATTTTTTTTTTTTTTCACTTGAGTCAAACCCTTGATTTCCTCTGTGACAAAAGGAGAAAACAAAGATGCATTCTGCTTTTCTGTCTAAATCCCCCGCTCACCTTCTCCCCTGGAGAGAATTTTCTGTAGTGGGTCTCTACTTCTTACCTCATTTCAGCACTTACCCCTCCCCAGTCAGGCTTCTATTCCCATCTTCCTCTGAAATTGCTCTTTTAAAAGTCACCAGTGGTCATTTCCTTTTCCTTTTTTTAACTTGACTTCTTAGGACCTTTCAAAAACACTTGAACATTTCCTTCTTGGTAAAACACTGCTCTTGGTTTCCTTAACATCATGCCCTTCCCCTCTTTTGATATTTGCTAGTCTCCTCCACTAGCTCTTCTTCCTCTGTTCAATATCTAAGTTATAATCCCAGCCCCCTTCTCTTCTGTATCTTTGCTTCTTCCCCAGGTAATCTTATCAAGTCCCATTGCTATAGCTATCATCTATATGATAATGAATCCCAAATCTATTACTTCCATCCTGACCTCCTCTGGTTATCTGACGTCTACATTTAAATGACTCAGAGCCTCTCAACTTCCTGTTCAAAACAGAATTCTTGATTTCTTACCACAAACATATTCTCAGTCTGCCTCTTGCCAGCAAAATATTCCAGCATCTACCAGTCGCCCAAGCCAAGAACCTCGGTGTCATCCTTGACTTCTTTTATTCCCCTACTCCCTATTTTCAATCCATCACAAGATCTATTAACTCTGCTTCCAGAACATGTGCCAGACCCATCTATTTCTGTTTACCTCCCACTCCCACACTGCCTCTAAACTACTATCACCTCTTGCCTGAAACGCTGCTGACACCTCTTTAGTGGTGTTTCAGATTCTGGTCTTGTCCCCCTTCAATGTATTTCCTACACAACAGCCAGAGTAACCTGGTAAATCATACTGTCTCACCCCCTTTTGAAAATTCTTCACTGCGTTCCCTCACAGTAAAAATAAAACCCCAAATCCATACCTTGGCTCTAAAGGCCACCTGACTTGGCCCCTGTCTACCCTTCTGAACCCATCTTGAACCCCCTTCCTTGACTCTGTGCAACCACAATCCATCACCCCATCAGCCTGAGTACATGACGAAAAAGAGAGTGGAGGAAAGCCTTCAGGTATTTTAAGCTACTAAGATTTGAGATTGTTTATTTCTATAGCATAACCTAGCCTGTTTTAGGTAGTACAGGGAATCATTTATACATTTGTTTGTAAAATGCATATATCTTGGGTGTAGTATATATCAGACATTATTAGTGGAACAATTAATGTAACTGGGATAGACAGTTACATTCATTGCTCTCAAGGGGTTTACATTCTAATGAGGAGGCATAAAATAACAGATAAATGTGTAAAATAAACCCATGATACCCTGGGAAGATATCATAAACAGAGGCAGATGACAGCCCCAAGGTGAGGAAGATGGCCACAAAATGTATCCAAGACAACTGTGAAGTTCGAGTTTTTTGAAATAAAGATGATAAATGGAATTAATGAACAAAGTTTAGCAATTAAAAAGACTGAGAACTCTCAGATTTAAAGGGAAATATCAGAACTCATACTAAAAGATATATAGAACGCAGTGTAGGGCAAATGATAGAAAAAGTATCACATACTTAAAACACAATGTAGAATATTTTAATAGTCAAATTAGAGAGAACATTTATGTTTTTTAGTGCCAAGAAATGATCAGACAACTAGAGCAATAAATCATAAACAGATACACTACACTATGTGTATGTATACACAGATACATACACTATGGAAACCTAGTGTATGATAGTAGAGAAATTACAAATCATTGGGAAATATCAATATTTACATATATTGTGCTGGGGAAGTTAGTTTGCCACATGTACAGAAATCAGATTATATCCCTATCTCACACCATACACTGCAATAAATTTCAGATGGTCTCAAGTTTCAAGCCTGAAAGGCAAAACACACCTCTATTAGAAAACAATGTAAGGGGTACTTTGTGACATTGTTTTGAAGAATGATTTATTTAATAACATGCAAAGCTATAAATCATAAAGGGAAATTGATGGAATTTATTATATAAATATGAAAGATTTCTATTCAACAAAGGTGATAGATAAGGCATAGTCTGAGAGAAGGTGTTTCCATTTTACATTACTTCTAAAGGACTAGCATATACGTTGTACATGTAACTCTGCAAGTCTAAACAAAAAGAATTGAACCAAATAGAAGTGGAAAGTCAAATGGCTTATGAGATCGGCTCACACCAGCATGGTCAAGTTTTGGTGAGGGCCCTCTTTTCGGCCTGCACACGGCCACCCTCTGTCCTCCTGCGCACATGTCTTTCGTTGGTGTGGACAAGAAGTGGATGAGAGCTCTGGCTTCTCTTCCTCTTCCTAGAAGGACACTAATCTTATCAGATTGAGGTTCAACCTTTATGTCCTCATTTAACCTTAATTAATTCTGGAAAGGCCCTCTACAATCATTTTAGGGATTAGGGCTTCAACACATGAATTTTGGGGGAACACAATTCAGTTTATATCGACTCTCAATTTTCTAAAAGTTTTGTTTGTTTTAGTTTTAAAGTAACATTCACAGATCATAGCTTAATATTTTATTTTATTTTATTTTATTTTATTTTAGGCTGTGCCTTGGGGCTTGCGAGATGTTTGTTCCGTGTCCAGGGATCGAACCTGGGCCCCCGGCAGTGGAAACATGGGGTCCTAACCACTGGACTGCCAGGGAATTCCTTAGCTTAATTTTTTAAATCCTCTATTTTCTGTTGAAAATAAGAGTTAGACTCTTGAATCTATACTATTGACAAAAACCCTAAAACATTTCTTATCTAGTTTCCTTCTCAATCGATACCATCCTATAGAGATGAAACTCTATGTTAAAGACAACTGGAGTGGTGATTCCAACCACATGCTTCCTGGGTGGCCAATGTCAGCATTCAATCTACTAACATATCCAATCAAACTTGCCTGATTTGAATTACGGATATAAATAGTGAAATCATCAATCCATTCTTTTAGTATCTCACCATATTCCAAGCACTTGTGTCATATGCATCTTTTGTTTGATCATTTCAACAATCTTGAGAAGCAGACAGAAAGATCTAGTTTTAATTTTATACAAGAGTAAGAGGTTAAGTGACTTGGCAACAAAAAGCAACAAGCAAAGGACAGATCCAACAATAAAACTCATTTTTTAAAACAATTGGTTAGTGGTTTCTCTTTTCTGTTTTTCCTGTGCAATGTTTCAACAGTTAAATAATTGTTTAAAGCTCATTCATTCTATAAGAAGGTACTGAGGAGGGTACTATGACAGAATAAAAAGATGAATAAGACATGTTTTCTCTCCTCTAGGAACTCATGTTAGCTTGCACCGTATTTCCTGCAATCCAAACCAAAGCTTTGCTGCATGAAGGCAGCCACGTCTTTCCATTCCACTTTAAATCAGCTTTCTCTGTGAGCATCCCATAAATTTGAATTATGGTTTAATGTTCGTTTATTATTAGGATTATGGTTACAGTGCAATTAATTTCTGATGTCTACACTGATTCACTAAATCAAAAAATTTGAGGGTACATTTTACTTTTATTACTTCTCTAATAACCAACTTCTGGTTAATCAAACAAATACTGCAGTAAATCCATGTGAATCACTGTTGATAACACTGGATTGGCTTTTTCTCTGCAATATTTTGAGTCAAGGCATGATTTTGATATTTATACCTTTACCAACATTTTAATGTTTATAATACCACCTTAATTAATAAAATATATTGAAAAATACTTAAGATAGAACTCATAACAAATCAGAAATCAACCTTTCTGTAGCTAAACAATGCTTTATCTTTCTGATTTCTAATGACTAGCATTTTCTTTTGTTTTTTTTCTTTTTCTTTTTTTTTTGCGGTACGCGGGCCTCTCACTGTTGTGGCCTCTCCCGTTGCGGAGCACAGGCTCTGGACGCGCAGGCTCAGCGGCCACGGCTCATGGGCCCAGCCGCTCTGCGGCATGTGGGATCTTCCCGGACCGGGGCACGAACCCGTGTCCCCTACATCGGCAGGCAGACTCTCAACCACTGCGCCACCAGGGAAGCCCTCTTTTCTCTTCTTTAAATTATTTTCAAAACATTTACTGAAACATGCCTTAAAGATTTTTTTCTTTCAGGGAAACATAAAAATCCATTTATGTCCACTAATGCAAGCTTATTTTCAGTATAAGACTTTACCTTTTCGGGGGCAGACTGTTGAATCGTTGGTACTTCTCTTCATGAAACCTCCTAAATTGCACATGATTTAGCATCATTATATCTTTAATGATAGAAATCACATATAAATTGGGTTTAAAATTTCCAAGAATAGTTTTGAGGATTGCAGTACATTTGGTCTTTAGGGAGTCTGAAAATACCAAATTGACCAGGTCAGATTTGATGGTCTTGGATCACTGTGTTTCATTACAGCCCATACACAGAAACTTATGCATCTTCAAACAGCCTTGCTCCAATGTGGGGAGCTGCTTTAAGCCATTCATAATCAATAAGGCAGCTGGTTATGCTTGAATTAAGTAAAATAATCAACAAGGGTTGCAATAAACCCTGTCCAAGTAGAGTTTGGAAACCTTCAACATAGAGTTCTTAAAAGCAGACCATAGCTTCTAATGAATTACTTGCTCCATGACTGCTGCTGCTTGAATCAATTCCATCATCAACTTCACCAACATGTCTCTCCACTGCATTCATAAATAGGAAGTTCTGAATGGCTTCCATGATTTTCCCAACTTGGACAAAACCCATCTGGTCATGCCCAGCCAGTCCTACTATCTACAAATGTTCTGACTTCCACATATGGACCACACAGCACAGGCAAGGCAATCAAAATCTGTTAGTCGTGGAATGATCCGTCTGGTATTTTCAGCCATCTTAATAATTAATTGGGTAGCATCTGAATCAATAATTCCATGATCCAAGTTGGTCAGCAATGCGGCCAGGCTTTCCTGATAATTGGTCTAGTTGTTTTGATTTCCAGGACCTAGTCACAGAAATTGTGAGGTCTTGACTAGGTTCTCAAAAACATTCATGCAATGCAGCTTTATGGAAATAATTCATATGAGCATTACTGTGCCAGTGATAAGGGTGAGAAGCATTAACTCAACTATTAAGTGATTTGCTATTCATATGTATTACTAATGTATTAACTATGTCATTCCCATTATATAGTTGTTCTATCTATCTGTCTCTCTGGAGAGGTACATAAAGATCTTGAACACAAGGATAAACATTTTGATAGAGTTTGGGGAAATTTTTCTATATCCATGTTTTATAAATAAGAAAAAGTTTTCATGAGAAAGATGCTATATTTATTCAGATATAAGTATATATATATAGATAAAATATATTATGCAGATATAAATAAATATTCTCCAGTCCCACGCCTTCTCTCCACTGCCCTTTGCAGCTAAAAGACCAAGACCTAGGAGAATTAAATATTAAAATTTATATTAACATATATACATATAGATACTAGATTCAATTATTTTGAAATTCCTCAACAATTAAGAGTTAAAAAGGAATTTAGGATGTAAAAACCTCTAAAATAGAAGGATCAGCAAGAAAATAGATTGTAAAATTATTATTATTTAATTACAAAATACTTTGTTAATGCTCTTTTGCTCCATGAGAGTTTTTCATCTGACAAAAGGCCTAGCCACCTCTTCAAGCAGAAGATCACTTCAATACCTGAAGATAAATATCTACCAGTAGCCTTTAAATAATGCTTGCCATGTTTGTCATATATGAAGCAGACTTATACATAAATTAAGTCTTCCTAAACTGTAGTTATGAATCAGAGTCCTATGAAATGTGCTATTGCTAACACACTCTGGCGGGATGATGCTACGTGTTCAATTGTTTTAATGATAAATTTCCATTAGAAAATGGAACGATCTGTTGACAGACAAAACCAGGAACTAACAATGGACTATTTAGACTTGCAAATGATGGAACATTTAATTATTCCAAAATAGCATTCCCCGGTTAAGGGATGGTCATTAAATCCATCATCCTTCAGTGTATGTGCATGAAACATCTATCATGTCTTCCTCAAACAGGAGTCAGTCATCTAAATATAGATTTTTGGACCATCCATTTCAGCATGACATTTCATCGAAAGCCTGGAATTCCATTTATTTTGTGTAACAGAGATAAAGTGTTTGTAAACGATGTGATAAGACCATAAAGAGAAAGTAAAGTGAAATCCAGCTTCATACAGAGATAAATACAAACTCCACTAAGGACACTACACCACAGAAAGTGAAAAATGAGAGACACTGTGTCAACCACACAATTCCAGGTAAGAGTCAGTGTTCTCCAGATATAGTTTTTTAAAATGTGCGGTCAGTTTTAGTACTGTAAATTGGTGTGCAAATTAATTTGCATTTTGACTCAAGACAGAGACAGCAAGATCAAGACGAAAAAAACGAAATATACTTGAATTCTTTATGTCAGTGGTCAAATACTGAAAAAATATTTATCTACCACGTGAAAGATAAATGTCTTGCAAAACAAAATTTTAGGAAATTCAGAAATTAATTGTTTTTTCTGCAGGGTCTCATTGTTCAGCAGATATATATTGTAGGTAGATATGCGTTATTTTAAGTCTGATTGGAGACAAGTTATGTTTGGGACCTGAACAAACATTTCATGGGAAGATAAGTACAAATAAAATCAAATAATTCTCCTAGAGGTGGCCCCCTCCTCTCATGGAATGGTAGGGAGTGAGAGGAACTTGGAGGAATTTATAAGCAAGTTTTCCATAAGGGACCTTGAAGGGAAGGGTCTCATTTGGTCCAACGTTACTAACTGCCCCTCCTGGTCTGGGCTTCTCTCAACCAACATTGTACAGCCTAGGAGACCAAGGCCCAGAGAAATTCAGTGATGGCACAAGGCTACATGCTGATGTCAAAGTCAGGCCTTGTGTTCATGCTTCCCAGCGCTAAAATGTTATTTTAATTCACTATTCTGCTGAAGGAAAATGTGTATGTCTGTGCATGAGTGCATACATACCACCAAAAGTCTCTCTATGAGGGCTTCCCTAGTGGTGCAGTGGTTGAGAGTCCGCCTGCCGATGTAGGGGGCACGGGTTCGTGCCCCGGTCTGGGAGGGTCCCACATGTCGCGGAGCGGCTGGGCCCGTGAGCCATGGCCAATGAGCCTGCGCGTCCGGAGCCTGTGCTCCACAACGGGAGAGGCCACAACAGTGAGAGGCCAGCGTACCACCAGAAAAAAAAAAAAAAAGTCTATCTATGAAATTTTAATCACACTATGAAATTGGGAACTAAGGGTCTAATAACCTACCCTATTTAATTGGACCGACTTTAGAAAAACTTTCAAATAGTTTTCTTAAAGAGCTTTGGACATGCTATGAAAGGTACAAAAAGTCGTCATCTCTGCTTTAAGTACTTGTGAAAGGCATATGTACAGAGGAGAGAGTGTTTGAGAGACCCTTATTTAAAATATGCTCAAAAACTGTGATCACTTAGTACAGCTAACAGTGTGCACACTCCCTTGTCCTCAGACCTGGACTTTTAAAACCAGAAAGACTTAGCTGTTTTACCTGATTCCCCTCCCACCCAGCCCTCCTGTCTCCAAAACTTGTTGTCTCTTACACATTTGAGGTCAGCTGGATCAATGATGGCGGATGACAAGAAAAGAGGGAATTATCACTGACTATATTTACCTTTTTCCGTATTGTATCTACAACACAGAAACAGGCAGTCCCAGGCCTATGAAACGTTCTTTAGGATTTGACTACCTGACTTGTGACCTTGCTAATGGCCAGTAAACTCTCCCGTTTCTCATTGACCCTCTTCCTCCCGGTAGAAGAGGCCTAGTTCATTGTTTCTGAGAAAAAAAAAAATTGGTAAGTAGCTCTATTACTGTCCTGGTAAAGATAGAGAAATAAAAAATGCATCTTTCCTTACAAAGGAACTGGAAATTAATATAGATAGATGGTATGAACTCTTAAAATCTTGGCAGCTTAGCTGACTGATTCCTAAATAAAGGCAGGGTTCTCTGAAGTGACATAAGCAGAGCTCACCCATTTTCTCATAAATGGGTTGGCAAAGTAGAGGAGACAGTAGAAGACTTAAACCTAGGAAGTCAGAGAGAACGTTTTAGGAAAGCCACAACTGACTTTATAATGTGTCCTATTTATGAGGCAGCTACAGAGGTAAATAAACATCAATTGTGTATGATATTGCCAAGTCTACACAAGCGAACTCCCATCATTTTGCTTAGTGTTTTACGTACATATGGACTGTAAGATCAAGCTTGATATGTGTGATTTCTTATGATCAGCAGTATAAGAATCTGCCTTTTGCTGGCATGCGACACTGTGAAAGATGTTACATTTAGACTCTGCCTGACATCAAATGTGGGCAACATCTACGCCTAACTTCCGGCACCTGTCTCAGCTTCTTCTCTCTGCTCAGTTAAAATATCTTATAACAATGTCCTCATATGTACCCTCATACGTAGAGTTTTGAAATGTGGTACCTTGGAAAGTTTTATAGGAAAAATCCCTGGCATGGTGAAAGCAGTTTATAGCACACCTACACATCTACAGAAACATTTGTAAGAAAAAAGAAAAAGTACCTCCAGGCGTTTCACAGAACTAAGTGTGGAAATATCCCTAACATGGACAAAATCTGGTCCCAGCAAAACATGATTCTTTCTGTGAAAAAAATCCTGTCACATCCAGCTCCTTGTATGATGTTTCTTCTTTCCTTCCCCACCGATACCCCAATCTCCTCCCCTTCAACTGACTCAACTTTCAATATTCTACCATTTCTCTGCTAAATGTTTAGAATCTATTTTTTCGCTTCTCCTAATTCCTACTCCAATCCAAATTCCACACCCACTTCCCTCTCCTCACAGCCCTCTCTCATCTCATTTAATGGCAGAAAGTCACAGTAGAGGCCAAACAGGTGAGAGAGCAGCTTCTACCTGGATGTGCTTCAGGTTTTCTCATCTCTAAGCCTCCCCACCACCTCGGCCATTTGCTTACATTCATAGCGCAGTGTGTCTCCCAGGAAGGGTGGTGACGCGCAGAGGAAAAAATGGCACGCTTGTTGTGCCAGTGCCTCACAGCACCAACAGGAAATGGCAACTTGAAAATGAATTAGGCGAAGGAATTCAGGAAACTGAGGGACAAGTTGTCGTGACGGTGATTTGCCCCTCCCAGCAGCAACACACACAGGAAGGTCAGAGTAAAAACAAGTCCTCAGAAGCTGAAGTGGACAGATTGATCAGAGCCAGTCACGGGAGAGGGACATGAAGGATGCGAAGCACTGTGGAAGCCAGTTGAGAGACTGGGGCGGCTAACCCTGAGAATGTTCCAGAATCAGAGAGGCATTGTAAGAGTCCTGAGGTCAGTTAGGGTTTTGTGAATTGAAACATACAGGACTGAACTGGAGGACTATATTCTATTCAGGTTTGCAGAAAGAAGAGGCTGGAGCGGGTCAGTGGCTCAGGAAGGCTCTCATCTTCATTACCTGCTTCGGCCTCAAAGGGGTGGAAGGCAGAAAGAATTCCAGCTGACAAAGCTGTGTGTTTCCCTTCCTCCCAGGACAGTTCTTTGGTCCTCCAAACTTAAGGATATTACTGTTTTCCCTCTTCTTCAAATCAAGGAAATTAACTCTAGGTAAAAATGAAACTATATATACAATACATACATACATACATACATATATATGTGAACATATACTCTTAAAATCGAATATATATGTGTGCAATATATAAATATACTATATCTATATCTACATAAATATAGATATATATATATTAGACTTGAAGAATTTGGGGAATTCATAAAAGAAAATGAGATGATTCAAAAGTGAGGACTGTCCAGAAAAAAACAAGAGAGATGGTCAAGCAATCGGATCCAGAGGAAGTTCAGGCATTGCCATTAACACAGGAATCTAGGGCACTGGCATTGCTCATACCAGGTGCTCTTGAAAACTGAAGGGTTTGGGAAAGAATAAGGGAAGATAGCTGATACATAAAGATATCATAGAATATAAAGATATCATAGAATCATAAAGATATCATAGAATCAGAGAGAAATACAACGAAGAAAAAAAGCTGCCTTTTAAAACAAATCGACATATGGAAAATGGACAAGTATTTACATGGTTTTATTCATTTTGTTCTTAAGAACCATTTTTTTTTTCAGAGCCCTAAGGTAATATTTTTAGACTACACTACATGGAAGACATATATTTTTCAGATAATCACACATGGTGTTAAATTAGCTTTGTGTATGTATCTTCCAGGCACTGGGGTAAACATTTAGCCACCAGTGTCAATAATAAGTTTGTTTCATTCAGCATAATAGTCTTCAAAATATAGACCTGTGTTTATAGATTAAGATTAAATCTAGGAGGGAATTGGGTAATTGTTAAGCCATAATGACCTCTCTCTTTTCTGAAAATGAAATAAATCTAACAGGCATTCCTTTTAACTAAGCCCTTGAGAGAGCCGTTACATTAGTGTTTTCAGAGATTGTTACTCTGGAGCAAGAATTAGCTATTTGTTTCTGGGTCACTTTGCTATAATATTTTAATGACACTATAAATTTTGGAGCTAATTAGCATAATAAAAAATTCCAACCAGTTTTCTTAAATATTCTAGGACATTCAATGAATAGTTTCAGAAAATCTTCAGACTCATGTTTCAAAACATGTCCAGTTTGCATCAGAATAACTCATGATTGTCAACAGTATCACCTTCCATCCAGAATCACTTCAGGCTAAGGCAGAGTAAAAGGAACTAGATTTACCCTTTTGCCTGAAACAACCAAAAAAAACAAAAACAAAACCCCAAAACAAACAAAACATGTGAAGCAACAGTTTTCAAGACGTTGGACATTAGACAGCAAAGGACCATGATCCCTGAGGGATGGTAGACTAATGAGGTAAGCTCTACAATTGCCCCAGCTATTGCCTCAGCTACTTACAAGCCACTGTGTAGGGAAGTGGAACCCAGGCAGAGTCTGGTGGTCTCATTCACTTGTGGAGAAGGACCTGAGAGTTAAGGGAACCAATGCAGGTAGAATTCACAGGATACCGTACTGTTAGGAGATATCTGCAGAGAGACAGAGACAGAGAGAGAGAGGAGAGCGAACTCTGCAGGTGTGCAGAGGGTTTCCTCTGATTTATACCTGAATATGGACCAGATTGTGCATGTGAGGAGACTACCTGAAGCCAGGGAGAAAAAGTATTTGAAATGATTAGAAGATATGCAATGGAATTATAAAAAATATGCAGTTGATTAAAAACATAACCTAAAAAGAGAGAAAAAAGGAACAAAGAATAGGTAGGACAAATAGAAAACAAATAGAAAGATAATAGATTTATATTTATCCACATATATAACTATATTAAATAGAAATGGTTTAAGAGGCCCTTAAATTACAAAAAAGCAAGACCCAGCTAAATGCTATCTACAAGAAACACATTTTAAATATAAAGGCACAGATACTTTAAAAGTAAAAGAATCGCAAAAATATACTATGCAAAAACTAATTTTTTAAAAGTTAGAGTGGCTATACTAATATTAGACAAAGTAGATCTCAAGGCAAAGAATATTAATAGGGATAGAAAAAGGTCATAATGATAAAGTGGTCAGTTAATCAAGAGGACATAATAATTTTAAACATTTATGCATGTAATGAAAGAGCTTTATAATTTATGAAGCAAAAACTGACAGAGATACAAGGATAAATAGATAAATCTACATTTATAATCAGAGATTTTTATACTCTTCTATTAATTGGTAGAACAAGCAGACAGGAAATCAGTTAGGATATAGAAGATCTGAACAACACTGCAACCAACTGATCTAACTGACATCTATAGGAAACCTCAGCCAAAGACTTAGAATAAACCATCTTTTCAAGTACCCATGGTATTTTACCAAGATATACCATATTCTGTCATTAGAAAGTCTCAGTACGCAATTTAAAAGGATCCAAGTAATATAACGTATGCTCTCTGACTACCATTCAAAGAAATTAGAAAACAGGAACAGAAAGATGCTGGGAAAATAGATAATTGGAAACTAAATATAGCTATTAAATTGGATCTGTTGTTAAAAACCTTCCCATAAAGAAAATGCTAGGCTCAGATGGTTTCATTTGTGAATTCTACCAAATATTTAAGGAAGAAATAATACCAAGCCTACACAAAGTATTTCAGGAAAGGAGAGGATACTTCCTAACCTGTTGTATGAGGCCAGCATTACCCTAACATCAAAAGCAAACAAAGACATTACAAAAAAAAAGAAGGTCAGTAGAGCACAATATCCTTAAAAACATACATGCAAAATTCTAAGTAGAATTTAACCAAATCAAACTCCAAAATATATAAAAGTCATGATATATTATGACCAAATGGGGTTTATCTCAGGAATGCTGATTTAACATTTTAAAAAATCAATATGCTTCATCATATTAATCTAAGAAAGATAAAACAAATAATCATCTCAGTGGACACAGAAAAAGCACTTGACAAAAGTCCAGCATCCATCCTCGATTAGAAAATATAAAAAAAGTAAAAAACTCTCAGCAAACTAGGAGCAAACTAAAAGGGGACTTCCTCAACCCAATTAAGGGCATTTTACCTGTAGTTAACATTTTCTTCCAAAAATGTTTTAAAAATTAATGAGAGATTACCGTGAGCAATGGTGCCCAGGAAAGGGTCTTCAAGAAAGAAGGGCTAAGGATAGCTGCCTGATGTGGATTTGTCCCCACTAAAGTTTTTAGTTTCTAGCATTGTGACTTAGGAAATACTTTATCTGGTGCATTTGGCAATCTCTGCCTTCAGCCTGCACCACCCTGCACTTGGCTGGCTGATTGCTGTCTCTTCAGTCTAACTGTGCACGGATCTGGCCTTGGAGAGAACACAGACACAAAACTCCTTGGGATTCCTTCAATAACTTGTTTCCTAAATTATCAGTCGGAATGCAGTCTAATTTTTATTGTCATGCATGATTTGGGATACAGTCATGCTGAACCTCATAAATCCTTAGCATCTGAATCATTGCAGGAGTTGGTTTGACTATTTTCAGACATAATCTCACTAGAATCTGGAATGTGGGTTCCTGAATCATCATTCCTAAATTTCTGAGCTAATCTGAGCTTTGTGATGATAATAATTGTAATTCTGGATTTAATGTAGTCCCTTTCATCTTCAAAGTGCTTGGCAAACGTTAACTAACTAGCCCTCCAGTCCTCAAGAAAATACAACAGCACCATTTTTTTTTTTTTTTTTTTTTTTTTTTTTTGCGTTACGCAGACCTCTCAATGTTGTGGCCTCTCCCGTTGCGGAGCACAGGCTCCGGACGCGCAGGCTCAGCGGCCATGGCTCACGGGCCTAGCCGCTCCGCGGCATGTGGGATCTTCCCGGACCGGGGCACGAACCCGTGTCCCCTGCATTGGCAGGTGGACTCTCAACCACTGCGCCACCAGGGAAGCCCAACAGCACCATTTTTAAAATGAGATGTAAAGAAGGAAAAATATTGAAGTTTATAGTTCATTAGCTTGAAGCAAAAATGTGGGAGTTAAACCTAGAACCTGCTCCAGTTATGTGGGTTTGGGGACATACCTCCACCAGAGGACTTCAGAAAATCACTAATTCTTTTCTTTTGCAAGTATGTGTATTATAAATGCTGTTACTTTAAATGCTAGGATTTCTTTTTATGCACTGATATTCCTTCTATCTAAAGAATTAACCTACAGATCTTGAGTCACACATAGGTAGTATTAACCTCATATTTTAAAGAAGCTTCTTCTGGTGCTTATGCCAAAGCAAGAGTACAGACGCATAGCCATAATTATGTCAGTACAGGAAACACATAAAAATAATGGTGTCTCAAAATGTCTAGCTGCAGGCGCTTCTTGTCCCTTTGGACTCAGACCATTTTCACAGTAAGAAATGGAGGCTTTCTGGATGCCTTATCAAACTCTGCCAAAAGTTCCTTTATTTGTTAAGCCTAAATTTCATATTCCCCTGCCTTCAAATTAACTCACCCTAATAATATGGAATGTCTTTCACGTTTGCTGCTTCCTTTATGAATGAACCTGGAAATCACAGGTGAAAAGCTAATATTGCTGCAGCCCCTGTGCAACATTTCACAAATAATACTGCTTAATTATCAACAGAGTACATTTGCTAACTGGTTCAGTCATGACTGTAAGTTATAACTGGGAAGGAAATCAGACAACGTCTTTGCTTACTTTCCTAAATGCGGCAACAACTGTGCCCCACGTTACTGAGAATAAAGCATGTGCAACAGAGGCTTTCACCGATTGCTGCGAACAGCAGCAAGCATTTGTCTGAATCTGGCTCTGGATGTACTCAGTGGCTTCCTTCCCCACCAGCAGTAAATTTTGATGCTTGCAACAAATAACCTTGAATGACATCATTGCAGTAAAGGCAGCCCATCTTGTGCTGTGTAGTCAGACCCAGGTCTTACTTAAAATAGGCCACCTTCACTAGGAGCATTTATCTCACTATTTCAAAGTGCTTGGTAAATATTAGTGCACTTTCTCAATGGTTTTGGAAAGCGTTATAACAATGGTTAAGAACAAAGTTGTTAGATGGGAAATCTAACTTCTGTAGGAAGTCTCCTACAGAACAATTAGCAGCCAATCAGATGTGTGCCTGGTGCTTGTTCATTTACATGTTTGACAAATATTTATCAAGAGTTTGTTATACTATTATATTAGACAGTATAGACATAAACCCTGGCCTCCCAGAGTTTACAGCCTGGTGAGAATATGAGATAGCCAAGTAGCCAAGCAATTATAAACAATGCAAAAGCCCCATTAGAAAAAAGAATACTTTGGTGACACTTAAGGGAGTTATCTATTTCTTGTTTGGTGCATCAGGGAAAGCATAGGGCAGTAACTGACTTCTACACTGAAATCTGAAAAGCAGGTAGGGGTCAGTTAGATGGGGGAACATAGGTAAGAGTGTTACCAGCCATGGCAATGGTGTGCATGAGAGCCTGGAAGCAAGCAAGGATGTGGAGTGATTGGGGAAGACAAGATTTTCACTCTCACAGGATAGGGTAGGAAGAGGGGAAGGAGATGTGGCTGTGGACATATTGCAACCAGGTTTTGCTAGTTTTGTAAACTATGTTAAGGACTTTGGACTTTTTTCCTGAGAGTACTGGGGAAAATGTTGAAGGATTTAAGCCATGACGTATCATAATTGGTTTCATATTTTTAAAAATATCACTTGTGGAGCAGAGTGGGAAAATGATTGATGGCAGAGGCTGCTGTAGTAATTCAGACACAGAATGATGGCGACCTAGATTAGGAAAGCAGCATTGGGGATGGAGAAGAGGGGATGGATTTATAGAAGATACAAGGGTTAAAACTTTTAGATCGTTGAATGTGGCAGGCAGGGGAGGCTGAGGAGTGAAAGCTGGCTCCCAGTTTCTGGCTACGTTTGATGTTGGTACCATTTGTTGATACCATGAGCACAAAGAAGAAGAGATGGGAGTGGGGCATGAGGGTAAGGAATAGACATTTTGTTAGTACCATGGTCTAAACACTATTGGAGATGACCGGTAGACAGCTGGCTATCATATTGGTCCGAACTCTAGGAGAGAGAGATAGACTGGGGCTACAGGTTTGAGAATCATGGCCTACATAGATGGTAGATGTATCAGGGGAGTTGCCCAGGGAGAGTATGTAGAGGGAGAAGAGAGAAAGCCTTGGGTAAAATCCCCAAACACCATCATCCAAGGGATAAAGAGGAATCTTGAAGGGAGATCAAGAAGCAGCCAGAGAAGTAAGAAGAATACCAAGAGAGAAAAATATCACAGAAGCCAAGGAACTGTGTTTCAAGAAAAAGGAAGATAAAGTGAGTAAATAAGGAACTGAAATCTATGAATTGGATTGAGAAATGAGATTGTTGGTGTCTTTGGTGAGGACATCCCATTTCGGTGGAATGGTTATGATAGAAAGAATATTTCTGTGAGCTAAAGAGTGAATATGAAGTGAGAAAACATAAACCATCTCTGTAGACCACATTTGAGAAATTGGGAAGAGGAGTAGAGGAATAGGGCAACTGCTGAAAGGTGAGGACGGTACATAGATGGTAATGTTACAATGTGAGAGCATATGTAACTGCTTAGAGAAAGGAGCTAGGACAAAGTGAGAAAAAAGGTACAGGATGACGAGCACATAGCTTATGGAGCAGCTGGGCTACTAGCCCCGGTACTCTCAGTACTGAGGTCCTTCCTGACCTCAGATCAAACATATTAAAATACACCAGTCGCTCACGTTAAGTACATTTTTCACAAAGAAAAAAAGTAAAATGATGCTTATAATTTTGCTTTCAAAATGAGTTGGCTCTAGATAACTCAATTTATAATTCAGTCTCTTGATCAACACTTACTGTGCATAGTCGGGATTTTGGAAAATGGAGAACATCCAACTCACAAATTGTTTTCAAATGGAGTGAAATGTTCATGAATATTAAGTTCACAATGCTGACATAATGTTACATTTTATATACATTCTGTTATTTATTACATTTGATTTTCATTATTTATATTTTGAATTCAAACTTTTTTTCTGGACACAAACATGTCTGTAGGTACTAGATTTCTTAAGGGCCGAAATGGTCTAAAGAACAAGGTTCTTTAGGAGGTGGGAGGTGTCAGGGTAAAGGGCAGAGGGGAAGGGACTATTCTTCAAAAGGAAACTCATTCTTCTGTACAAGAGAAAAGGACAAAAGAACAGATGAAGAAGTAAGTGGATAAAATTCCCAACTAATGGTATCTACTTACTCTAGGAGGTAGAAATTGAAATGCTGTCACCTCTTTGTGTGCCTCTGTGTATGTGTGTGTGTGTGTGTGTGTGTGTGTGCGTGCGTACATGTGTTCTTGAAAAGGCATGATATTCCTTCTGGAAACTTTCTTAGAAGCCAACACCTTGAAAATATTCTCCACTGATGGTGTTTGGAAACTGTTGCCTCTTTCCCTCCCCTGACATCTAGAGACATCACACCCTGTGGGGTTGGATATGAACAGATGCACAGAAGTACTGCACCTCTCTGTTCAAGCTAAGAAATTGCTTACTTGCCCCATTCTTCCTCCTCAAAGCAACCCCTCTTCCCCTCTCCCCTCATGTTAGGGTGCCAGAGGCTGATCAGGGCATTCTTATCCACCTTTGTGACACTGCACTCCACTCCCCTTTAAAGTCTTATTTAAAAGAAAGAGGAGAACATATTTTAATATGAATTGTAATACATCCTATTTTCTCCTTTCCTTTTTTTTGATAAATACTACATATTTCCTATAGAATAATCAGAAAATGCAGACAAAATTTAAAAAAATACCATCTTTGGGCTTCCCTGGTGGCGCAGTGGTTGAGAGTCTGCCTGCTGATGCAGGGGACACGGGTTCGTGCCCCGGTCCGGGAAGATCCCACATGCCGCGGAGCGGCTGGGCCCGTGAGCCATGGCTGCTGAGCCTGCGCGTCCGGAGCCTGTGCTCTGCAGCGGGAGAGGCCACAACAGTGAGAGGCCCGCGTACCGCAAAAAAGAAACAACAAAAAAAACCCATCTTTAATACATCAACCATGTTAATATGTCACTGTTTCTTAAAAAAAATTCATGATAGGAACTATTTTATAATCTGCTTTTTTATTTCAAGTAAAATATTGTGAAGGTCAATAAACATATTTTACAACAAAATGTTTTATAGCTATAGTGTGTTCCATTGTTTAACCATTTTCCTATTGCTGGATATTTGCTTCCAAAATGTCAATATTATAAAGAACACTGTGATGATTATCCTTGTATTTAAATGTGTGTATGCACTATTCTTTTTTTAGGTTGTTTAATTTTTTATTCTTTTTACTTTATTATTTTTGGCTGCATTGGGTCTTTGTCGCTGCATGTGGGCTTTCTCTAGTTGTTGAGAGCAGGGGCTACTCAGGGGCTACTGTTCGTTGCGGTGTGCAGGCTTCTCATTGTGGTGGCTTCTCTTGTTGCGGAGCACAGGCTCTAGGTGCACGGGCTTCAGTAGTTGCAGCACACGGGCTCAGTAGTTGCGGCATGTGGGCTCAGTAGTTGTGGATCGTGGGCTCTAGAGTGCAGGCTCAGTAGCTGTGTTGCACGGGCTTAGCTGCTCCACGCATGTGGTATCTTCCCGGTCCAGGGCTCGAACCTGTGTCCCCAGCATTGGCAGGCGGATTCTTAACCACTGCGCCACCAGGGAAGTCCCGTGTATGTATTATTGATTCTACTTACTGAGGATGAACTTTTAGTAGTGGAGTTGCTAGTTATGAGTTTGTACTTTTCAAGGCTGTGGATTCATTTCGAGGTCACTTTAACATAATCCCTTTACTCCTCTGAAATACCTAAGGTCTTGCCATCTATTTTCATCACCTTCTATATAGAGAAGTTGGAGGTGACTCAATGATTTGGGGGACCAGCTTGAAAAAAAAAATTGTCAAAAATCCAACCTTCTCAAAAGTCTCTGCCTCTTTAAAAATTTGAATCACTTCTTTTCTCAAAGATATCACCACAAAATGGTGTTAGACTCCAAAACTGCAAAGTTGATGCCAGACAATCCATTTCGGTAATGGGATGCCCGGTGCTGTTTTCAGCATTTGTAGGAATTGAAGGTCATGGGTAGTGAGAGCGAGGTCTTCTCTCCTGAAGCATCGGTGCAATCTTATTCACTTCGGAAATGCTGCAGTGCCTGTGGGAAACCTGAGAGCATCAGCGGGACACTATTATTAAAATCTCCTAATTATTTGAAAAGCCATTTGGGATAATAGAGTAGGTTTACTTTTCTTTCATTAATGTCCCTGGGCAGGCTATAGAGAAGTAAGAAAGTCACAACTTCGTTGCTTTTGGCCAAAGGCCATTGCAGTACTTCCAGATGGAGGGATAAAATAGGTAGAGTGTTCTTCAGAAAAGGTTATACGCTTGTAGACAGAACAGAATTAGCGTACAATTCTTAGTATACTAACACACAGTACTTTGGTATTGGCCTTCTGAAGAGAATGTCAGATCAATATACTCCCATGTCAAATGGACCGTGATGTCTAAAATAACTGTAGATCTGGCTTTAGAAGGAACTAGTGGGCAAATAAGAGACAAGAAGGTACATGAAAGTCTGTGACGGACAATAAGTAACTCACATCTTATGGAACAAGGTCTAGATAAGGTACCGGATAAATTACACTGATAAACTTCTGAAATTATCCAAAATACATGTGACAGAAGTCTAGAGTAATAAGAAACAAGTGTCTGTCATAATTCAGTGTAAGAAATACCATTTGAGTTAAGCTCCTTATACTGTGTAAATTTGCCTAAGCCACATAAATTAGTACACCTTTCTTTCTTATTGGTTTTTTATATAGCAAAATTAAAATAGAGCAGTCTTCAGGGGAGAGTATCTTGAAGGTCACAACAATGTGAAGAAGATGGCTGTGGGGCGTGTCAGCTGAATCACCCAAGGAAACTGGAGGAATAGGACTGGATTTCTTCCACGGAGCTGGCCTGGCAAATTCCCATGAAATTAGGTCACTAGGCAAACGTTCCAGGGCTGGCAGCATACTTATGATTCTCAATCTCCCTTCTATGTTGTTAAAAAAAAAAGAGTCTTTGGTATTTAGAAATCCTGCTAAGGCAGTATCTGAAATAACAGAATGGCTTGGGGGGACACCAGATGAATGCTAAATATGAGGAAAATATAGAGTTTAGAGAGAGTCCTGAGACTCGAGAGAGAAACTTAGCTACTGAGGCTAAAGGGTGAAGTCAGAAGCTAATCAATCAACCAATTAACAAGTATTTATCGAGAATGTACAAGACACCTGATACCACAGCAACTAGAGATGCTGAGAAGTGCAGGACCTGCGCTGGCTGCTGCCTCTAGTTCATTTGGAGATTCAGGAACAGCCCAATCAGGGCTACTACATAGAAAACATCCACCTGGTGCACTCGGCTGCACATTCAGAGGTTGACAAAAAGATAGATGAAGTAATGTGTTGGTCAGTGGCCAGTGTTTTAACTCACAAGGCTCATAACCTTCTCATACCTCAGATCTCAAGTTCTGTTCTTAGACACGCATTTTCTGGCACATTCATTTCAAGAAGTCTCTAAACAAATACCAATTCTAAATACTCTCAGAAACCCAAGAACGTCTAAGTAATTTTTTCCAGCCAACAGCACAGATATAACAACGTCCCTCTTACTGTCCAATACTTGTTTTAAAATTTAAGAGATATTCTTTAGCTTAGGTAGCTGGGCATCCCTCATTTACAAGTAATGGTACAACTTTCCAGGGAAAAACAAAAGCTTCCCGAGGTAACTGAGTGTCCGTATTCCCTGCACTGTGTCTGAGGGCAGCCCCTGGCCCCTCCGTGCTGTGGTCTTTAGCATTATTGCTTGGAAAGGTGACCTATGTGTGCTTCCAACTATATGGATGAAGATTGTCTCCCATAATCAAAAGAGGAGAAGGTACTGAAAGTCTACTTCCTGTTGCAGTAACAAAGGCCCAAGTAACCTTTATCAACTGAACCTTGCTGGTTCAATTGATGGTTTTCTAGTCATTGGTTTTTACGTGTGGAGAAGCCAGTATGTGTAAAGATACTTATCACCTGCTCCAGTGGCCTGTGGTCAGTGTACTTAGAACATCACCAATAACAACACACAATGATTTTCTTTAAAGATTATCTTGGACTCAGGTCCTAAGCTGTCTTTTTTTTTTTTTAATCTAGTGAGAAACTAGTGGACATTAGCTATGCTTGGTTAAAAGTTTGAAAACCATGCAGCTAGAGAAACAGTCTTGCAGTGAGTGAAATGCTATAACTTGACTTTCACACTCTTTTAGTTTCATCACATTGACAGCAGATTTTTACATTTCTTATGAATTTTTGATTATTTTTATCAGACAGTTTGAGAAATTCTAAATATCACATTGCAAACCTAATTATTTTTAAGAAGAGCGTTATGTCACAAATGACTGACTGCTTATCTATAATATGCAGGAAGACTAATCTTATTTGGAAATAACCAAAAGGATCTGTTAAATTATGGATAAAGCATGAATCATTTTATGCCTAATTATAAAAATAATGAGTAAAATATCAGAGAAATTTGTTTGGGGAATTCTAGTAAAAAAAAAAAATAAAACAGTTACCAATTTTCCTAATAGAACTTTGGAAGTAATTGTATTCCCAATTTCACGGAAAAATAATTTCATTATTATTAATGTGTTTAATTCTCAAAAGTTAGCTGTGATATTTTTAGTGTAAGCTTGTAAGACATTCATATGTGAATTTTATTATTCCTCCAAGAAAGCAAAAATAAACAGTAAGACTAATTTCAGATAAGGATAAAGATGTCTAGATTATTTGTGCTCTACTGCTGAGCAACCTTTGGCAAATTAATTTTCTGGAACTTGATTTCCACATCTATTAAACAAAGAGGCTAGAAGAGACATACTCTGAAAAACAATGTTCCTTGGGCAAATGAATTTGGAAATCACTATACATTGTATCTCCAGTAGGATATTCACAATCCTGTAGTAAAGGAACTTGCTTATCTTTGTTATTGCCAAAATTCCCCAAAGTGATTTGGCCACAGACTTCTTCCTCTGTTTTCTTTGCATAACAAATAGCATACTTGGAAGCACTTTGAGAAACTCTGGCCATATGATCCGAAGGGTGTGCTCCAGATCCCACATGGTGCTGTCTTATGTAATTCAAGGCAAGACAATGAAAAGCTGAGTCTCACTCTTCTTTCAAGAACAAAAATTGGGATCTTTGTGTGCATTGAAATCCTGTTATTCTTCCTAATGATAGTTTACTAGTCCCACTTTTTTAGTATCCATGAACACCAAAAGTCATACATTTTATGCAGGCCCTGGACCACAACTTTTTAGCCACTGAGACTTCTGAGCCACTAGCAAATTACCACAAATAGCTTAAGCCTTACTCAATTATGAAACAAATGTCAAAAAGGACAAATGGCTAAAGCCTTGGACATCCAAACCAAACTTTCATACTTCTCAAATCATTGTAGCAAATTGTTGGCCACATTTGTTCAATAAACACTTAGTGAAGATATGTTATATCACAACATTATGACAGATACTCTCAAGCAATGAAGAAGAAATGCTCCCATATATGAAAGGAGATTTTTGTCTAGCAGGAGATGAGATATACTAAAACATTAATGCTAATAATATACTATTATATTACGTAAATAATAATAACAGCAAAAAAACCCAATTACTACTGTTTATTAAGTCTATATTATATGGCAGGTACTACATATACATTATCATTTATCTTGTTAAAAAACCCTGAAAACATAGATTCTATTATTATTCTCGTTTTACAATGAGGAAACTAAGAGAGGAATGATTTGTTCAAGGACACACAGCCGTCAAATGACAGAGGATTCAGACTCGGGTTTACATGACTCTAGCCTCACACGACCTTTCAAATCAGGCTTAAATGAGACTGTAGGCAGAAAAGAAGGGATTAATGAGATAGGGAAACAGTGAGAATTAATTGATATAACTAGGTAGGATCAAATCAAGTTTGCCAGGAAGTGAGTGAGTTGACCTTGGCAAAAAAAATAAATAAAAATCGGATATCTCTTTCTCCGAGACAGGAATGAAAAAGATATGGATGAAAGAGGAGACAGACGTGTCAGGAGAAAAAAGCCTTCTAGACTCATTCCTTCCTCACATGAAGACCTGGGGAGGATTCCTAATATTCACTCTCACCCAGGCCTACATGTTTGAACTTGATCTCCCTTTGTTACTCAGTGTGAGCCTGGGTCCAGATGGACACAAGGCCTTGCAATGAAGTATCAAGTCTTCCTTACCAGATCAAGTATCAGTATCCATCTCAGAAACTGAGACCCCAGCCATGCCCCCCAACCATTTTATTTTTTAAACTGAAAAAGCAGGCATAAGATATATTCCAGAATCCCAAAATAACTGAAAAAGATTCTCCCGGGCTTCCTGGGTATGGAGGCACAGTTCCCCCATCTTATTGTCAGGGAACCTTTCAAATGCAAAAAAAAAACCCCATTTGTTCTTAGAGAACCTCAACTGCTGTTGGAAGCCTAGAGAAAGAGCACCTTGTATCTCAATGTACTCCAAATGTAAAGATTTACCTCAGCTTGAAAGGGCGTCTTCATTCTTGGTTCCCAGCACTGCTTTTTGGCTTATCCTGGGCACCCAGATTCCTAACAGTGTCAGAGCTGGTAACTGGCAGCTTGTTACCGTTGACCATCACTGTGTGTCTTCCCTATGTAACCTTTACCTGCTTGAAAGGACTGAGAAAAGAACCCCCTATAACCTTTCACCCCTCTTCCATTTGTAACCTTTGAACTTCATGGGGCTTAAACAAATTAAAGTATTAGATTCCACCATGACTCAAAGTAATGAAAACCTTTCTCCAGGGTCTCAGATGAGCTGCAGAAAATAAAGACCGTATGTGAATTTTTTACGTCCATGACGTTGGGCTGTTCAATGGGTGTTTAGAAGGGCTCCAAGAGCATCTTAACCAGGCCTCATCCTAAGGTAAGCAATGGTTTGGGACCCAAATGCTCTGAGTTCTAGCCTCAGCCTCTCTGCTAATTCACTGAGTGGCCTTGGGGCATTTAGAGGAGTTGGGTTAAACTGTCTCTTTTAAAGATCCTTCCAGGGCTTCCCTGGTGGCGCAGTGCTTGAGAGCCTGCCTGCCGATGCAGGGGACACGGGTTCGTGCCCCAGTCTGGGAGGATCCCACATGCCGCGGAGCGGCTGGGCCCGTGAGCCATGGCCGCTGGGCCTGTGCGTCCGGAGCCTGTGCTCCGCAGCGGAAGAGGCCACAGCGGTGAGAGGCCCGCGTACCGCAAAAAAGAAAACAAAACAAAAAAAACATCCTTCCAGTTCAAATATTCTAGATTTAAGTGGGCAAAATGAAACATCTGCATTGAGGAAAAACTCAGCTTTGGGTGTGTGTATTTCAGAATGCAATGCACACAGATCTCTGTAAGCCAAAGACAGTATTTCCTCTGGACACTCAGTGTTTAGAGTGTGTATGCAAAAATAGACTCATTCATGGGAATCACATTAATAAATTATATGATTGTATAATAAGTTCAAGCAGTGTGCTTGGCAACAGTTTCTCAACTCTGTCCAATAAAGGGACAAAAATCCATACACTCTGGTCACCTTTGAGAGAGTCAGCAATTATCCTCAGGAGTTTGCAAGTCAGGAATTCTATACCTCTGATGCCTGCAATCCCAGAACCTGTCCACACCAGACCATAGGACTCTGTGCCCTCTTACTTTGCAATAGGAAGAAGCAAATATAGCTTCCCAACTTGGGGAAGGTCAAGAAGTCTAACAAATGTGTCCAACATTTACAATATTATGGAATTAACAATTTACCAAATTAAAGAGAAGGGCTTCCGGTGCCCTTGTTGTGTGTCATTTTTAATAATAATGCAATATTTGGGTAAAACTTTTCCTCTTGCACGTCGCCTATGTCCTGAGTACACAAACATTTGGGAAACTGCTGGCTTGAGTTCAGAGGTGAAGTATGTAGCATTGGAAGAAAAGAAAACTAACTGATGAACTTAAATCTTGGGTCCATAGTTTAGTCTTGCTCAATCCGTACTACACTGAGACCAAAATTAAATCTAAGAAATGTCATTCTGTGTCTTAGCTGTCATTTTCCATTTGATTGCCACCAAGAGTGCTAAATGTATTGTTTTCTCTCCATGAGGAAAATTCCTATTTTTTTCCCAGAAAAATTTTCTGCCACATGATAGGAAAGTTCAAAATAAACGAGATTCTAAACTATACGAGAAAAAGAATATACGTTGGCATCCCCTGACCTGGTGTGGTCCCTGGTGCCAGTAGGTGTTTACTAAATGTTTATTGAATAAAGTTACTAAATTAATGAAGTAATGGGAGAATGAAGAATTTAGGGTCCTAACAACATGTGAGTATATGGAGCTTGCAAATATCTTTGTGGTGCATTATGATCCTTTGTAAAATGCTGTAAGTTTGGATTGGTTGATTCCATTCAGAGACTGACTCCCTAGCATAATTCTACTGGATAATTATAAATTCCAACGAAAATCAAGAACATTCTCTTTACCAATTCAGATTGGTCCTGGCAGACCTGAATCTGTGAATTCTTGGTATGGTAAATTCTCATCAAATGCCAGCAGAACAATGTCTGGAGAAAAATGTTCTCTGTTAGGTTCACTAAAAATGAGAACAGCATTTTTTTCCCTTTGATTCTTCCTAGAATAATTTGTTATAATGAAAGAACACCCTGCTCTCCCAGGGTCATTTCTAAGAAAGTTTAAGTTTAGACTTTTCTCTCAGTGTCTTTCAATAAGGTCTTCTGGAGTGATAAATATTACTGTAGCCCTATCAACTTTGCAATAAGTAAACATGGAATCAAAGGAAAGCTACCTTTTTTCCCCTCAACTATGTCCAGTCACAGCTTTGGCAGTCTTGGGTTCAATTACTAGGAGTTCTGCCAGCATCTTGATATTTCTTCTAGGGCCAGACAGAAGAAGGACAAAGCTGATCCACTTATATGCTACCACTGCCTTTGCTCTTTCCCCCTCTTGTTCCTATGTAGCCAAGGAGTCATCATCTCTATCTTAGTTCCTCTTTGTTGTGTCAAAAGTTAGTGAAGAATTGCCAGGTGGATGATGAACTCTTTCATTTTCAGGCTTGAGGATCCTCAGCTTTATTGGGGAGAAAATAATGTAGAAACTTCCTGTGAAGTGAATGAACAGGTTTCATATAAATCGATAACAAAATGATTTTATCTTCCAAAAACAGCTCATTCATAAAAAATGAGACTAACGTTTATTTTCCCCTCTGAAGAAGAATAACACTGGCTATAAGAAGCTTGTATAGGACTTCCCTGGTGGCACAGTGGTTAAGAATCCGCCTGCCAATGCAGGGGACATGGGTTCGAGCCCTGGTCCGGGAAGATCCCACATGCCGTGGAGCAACTAAGCCTGTGTGCCACAACTACTGAGCCTGTGCTCTAAATCCTGGGAGCCACAACTACTGAGTCCACGTGCCACAACTACTGAAGCCCGCAGGCCTAGAGCCTGTGCTCCGCAACAAGAGAAGCCACCGCAATGAGAAGCCTGTGCACTGCAACCAAGAGTAGCCCCCCTCGCTGCAACTAGAGGAAGCCTGCACACAGCAACGAAGACCCACTGCAGCCAAAAATAAATAAATAAATAAAAAGAAGCTTGTATAATGTTTATATAAGAATTTATTCATTTATCTGACAAATGTTTATTAAGCACTGAATATGTGCCTGGTGTGGTTCTAGTTCCTGGGAAGACAATGGTGAATAATTCCAAAAAATCCCTGTTCTCAAAAGAGACATTTAAAAAACAAACTAATAGTTTAACGTAATTTCAGGTGATTCTATGAAGAAAAGAAAAGCAGGGTAAAGCAGAGGGGACAGATGTGCATTTGTCTGAGAGGTAACATCCACATGTAGACCTGAATGACATCAAGAGAAACATCAGACATAAAAGCCCAGTGGAGGTGTGAGATCAGAAGGTGCTGAAAAGCAAGGGAGGAGGTGGGTGGTGGAGCTAGGAGCCAAGAAGGACAGGGCCCCAGTGAAGTGGGTCTTTCAGCCAAGTTGAAGTTAGAACTTCATCCTCAGCGTAATGGTGAGGAATTGAAGACTTGGATGGCGAGTGATGCAATCTGATTTTTACTTTAAAAGATCACTTTGGCTATTTCATGGGGAAAAAGAGGGAGCTGGGAGCTGGTAGGAGGCTTTTTCAGCAGCCCAGGCAAGCGAGAAATGATGGTGAAAATGTCAAAGTGCCAACGAGTAACGTCATTAGAACTCTTCCTCTGGGTTTGTTTGGCGTGGGTATTCTTTCATAATCTCTGTCTCAGCGTCACGCCCTCTTAATCTCAGAAATAAGAATCCTGAACAAAAGCATTCTGCAATCATGTCTCCTACAGTTGGGTGTCCAACACATTTTCCCTTCTTGCTAAGCCTAGTTAGACTTCAAGGATATTTATGGAAGCTCCCAAAATGAAGAAAATGAGGCAAATTATGTGAGACAAATGGAGACACATGATAACAAGGGGGATTGTTGTTCAAGCGAAGAATGGTAATCGTGGGCTAAGAGGAAAGGCGGTGATGTTGGGATTTCAACACACCAACCAATCCTCAACACTCCCTGTAAAGACGTAGATGGTTGAGCACAAGAAACACACACAAAATAAAATATTCCAGTGAACTGGATACTGATTTATTACATTTTCAACACCAAAAATCTAAAGAGTATGGCCAGAGAAAAGGATTTTTGTAGCAATTCTGTGCATCTTTGGCAATGCAGGAAATGTATCTTGAATATTCAAATGTTAGAATTGCCAGGAAATGTTCATGGTTTTATGTAGACAAAGGAGCCTTATTGTTTAGTTTGAGACCATTGAAGAAAGTTGGGGATAGACAGACATATGATCTATAGAGTGCTCTTCTTTAAAAGTAGATTTCCGTCCACCAGATATAACCTTGGTGAAGGGAGAGAAGGGAATTTCGCCTCCATTCTCTAAGCAGGAGAATGGAACACAGAGAGGTGAGAAGAACTGCTTTCAATTCCATGAAGATGAGATCCAACCCAGAAACTCCACATCCATCTCCTCATCCACTACGCTGGCTACTCTAGTCTGGTCACTTAACAAGGGTCTGTAAGTCACCGCATCCTTTCTTTTCTTTCATGTTGTTTCACTTAGTAGAGGAATGAGTTTCCCTGGCAGGGAAAGTGGAACAAAAGGAAAAAATGCTTATTTGCGAAAAGAAAAAGAAGCTATAAAACAGCATATATGTCACACACACACACACACACACACACACACACACACACACACAAATCATTCATCCTTTAGAAGCAATATATTTTTATCATACTTTTTCTACTTCTAGCCATGAGAAGATCTACTGTTCGTGTAGTTCAGTAAAGAATCAAATAAGTTAAGAAGTAGAAAGTGAAACCCAGGGAAAAAAGATCAAAATGGATCGAAAAGCTTAATTCTGAAAGACAGGGGCTGAAAGAGAATTCCATAGCAATTTACAAACAAAACAACTTATGCAGAGGTTGGTGACCAATTGCTACCAGTGTCGCATATTTGAACGTCTCCTCATTTTTGATGCAAGGATGCTGATCTAGCTTCACAATGAATACAACAAGAATGGCTTGAAACTTCATTATGAGAATTTCTGGTTAGTTATAACTCAGACTTCTGGGAAATAAAGCAACTGTTGAATACTAGCGTGATTTACACCAAGTGAGGGCTTTAAAAAGTAAACTCTATTCCTCTGAGGTCCATTTCAGCCTATTCTCTCTCCCAGTCACTTCCTTCTTTCTATCATTGAATATATCATCCCATGCACTCTTTCCTTTTTCTTCTGTTTTCAAGCCATAACTTATTTCAAGGCATAGTTCAAATACCACAATGGTGATTTTCACCTTCTATAAACCTCTGCAACAAAGCAGACTTTTGGAATTTATAGATATACCATTTGTACTTTCAACTATTGCAAAGGATTCCAATTCTTATTACTTTCATTGGGTATTAGAATCATGGTGTACAGTAAGAAATCACTGACCAGTGTGGGAATCTAGTCTACGGTTGAGCATCTTCAACTTAATGAAATCCTGTAGTTCTCTACCTATCTTTGTCACGCAGCAACTCTTGAACATGAAATTTGGAATCTTTAGCTTTTATCTCTGGCAAATCCCAGATTTAGGTACGATCTACTGTACCTAAAGTCTGTATCATAGAACATAACTAGGGGTCCAGAAAGGATCTAATCTGAGTACACCTCCCCTAGGAGCTCTGCAATATGATGGCATGACTCTTGTTCTTTGATTTACATATAAAATCATTTCAGCTGGTGAGAAATGAGTTTAAACTTCCTTTTCACAGTTCCTGGTAAGTTATACAAAACATCTGGGAAAAAAAGTGTTTTGGAGAATTTAGGTTCAGTATGCAATGGCCATACCGAACCTAGCACCTTCCAATGATTCTATGAAAACGACATTGAACTTGCCCTCATACTACAGTATGAAGAAGGGTCCCAGCTCTGACCCCAGAGACAGCCAGTAGGAATGGGTTCTACTTTAAGTCATGGAGAAATGGCAGAGAAGAAGTGGTGTTAGTGCAGGAAAAGTGGGATCGTGCCATAGGAATTTCCACGGTCCAGCTCTATGAACATTTAGCCTAAATCCTTCAAAAATTAGCTCTAATGTATTAAAAAGTAAGAGCGTTGTTTAGAGGTCAAGCAAGCCATTACAATTGTTGGTAAGAGATATGATGAGTAGTGGGAGATGGAAATCTCAGAACTGGGAGAACACTGACCAATTCTGCATAAGTACTGAATGGGCTAAAAGAGTAACAATAATTAAAGGTAATAATGATAATACTCATCCTTGATAGAGTGAGTTCTCTTTATGGGTCAACACTACGTACATTATCTCATCTAATCCTTACAACTACTGTTTGAGGTAGTATCATTAAGTCATATTACAGAGCAGGAAACTGAAGCATAGAGAATTGAAGCAATTTACCAAGAATCACATAGGGCATAAGTGTCAGGGTCAGAATTCAAGCTTACACTTATGTGATTTCATAGCTCCTATTCTTAACCCCTATGTTCTATGTCTTCTACACGATGGGACAAGGCAGAGGAATGTTCTTGTATCAAAGAACAAAGCCCAGGGCTTCCCTGGTGGCGCAGTGGTTGAGGGTCCGCCTGCCGATGCAGGGGACACGGGTTCGTGCCCCGGTCCGGGAAGATCCCACATGCCGCGGAGCGGCTGGGCCCATGAGCCATGGCCACTGAGCCTGCACGTCCGGAGCCTGTGCTCCGCAACGGGAGAGGCCACGACAGTGAGAGGCCTGCGTACCGCAAAAAAATAAAAATAAAAATAAAAATAAAATAAAAATAAATAAATAAAAAGAACAAAGCCCATGTAAATCTGCCTCATAAAAGGAATCCTAAACCTGGCCACCTGACGGCTGCAGTGAGGTGGGGTGGGATGGGAGACTGATGGGGTATGAAGACATAAGAATCCAGAGGGTTGACCTCAGTTAGAATGGCCCAGCCTTGGATTTCCCAGTAACAGAGGTGGCCTGTAAAACAAAGGTTCCCCTTATATTTTTCTCTAATCATTTAACGTGCGGCATGTATCACTTTCAAGGTGAGAACTCAGTCTCTTATAATATTATTTAAGAATGCTTAACATTTAATAGATAGATGAGAAGTTTCATTATGGCCCCATGGAAATGAAAGTCAGAGGACTGACCACAATTACTTTTAAAGGGCTTTTCAGTTCCCAAAGAACTTGAGTTTTAGTTACGTCCTCATTTGTAAAAGACATATTCAGATATTCAGGAAATTTCCTGGGCAACAAATGTTTTTCTCTTGGATAGTTATACCCTTCACCTTTGCTTTCAATTCTGAACTTTAGAGAAAACAAGACGTAATCAACTCATGGTCCAAACCTGCAAACCAAGCGTATGTAGATTTATGTAAATATCCATGCAAATCAGGCACAGCCACTGGGCTTCTGGGAGGTTGCAAATGGAGCCCTTGGTTCAGCAGAGGTCAAATATCCTTGGATTAGAGCTCAATTCTACATGCAGATTTTTATAGGACAATGGCAGCCCCTAAACACAGCAGTCTTTAAATGCCGTGATAATTCTATGCTTGAGTAGTTTTCAGTCATAATTAGGAAGAGGTGACCTGGTTCAGAGAAAAATGAAGAGCAGAATGAAACTGATCTCTAATGTTCCTGTTTACTTAAGTTGGGTACTTATTATCTTCCTGTCCCTGCTTTCCTAATTTTTTCACGTGCCCATGGAAAGACCTCAGGTGGCATGAAAAATGACTTTTTAAATTTTTCAGCTGGCTTTGATTTGAGTACTGAATTTCTCCAACTTACCTAAAAGACAGGATAGAGAATAGTCCAAGGGCAGTGTCCTTGGAATGGCTTCAATGTCAACGGACCACCTTCCCTGAGATGCTGCACCACCACCATCACCAGTTAAATTATCCAAGGTTATAGCAACAGAGAATCTGCAATGACTGTTATCACTACTGTTACTAAGAGCTATGGAATTTTAATTCCAGGGTGATCAGTGAAAAAGGCCATTAGACTTTGGAATGTCCTTGTGGGAGCTTGCTGGATTCTCCTGGGTACAGTAGACTAGGCTATTCCCAGTCCCTCAGTCTCAGGGCAGAGGAGCAGGTCTGCGGAGCAAACGGCGGTGATCATACCAAGTCAGTGTTAGACTTGGAGAAATGAGCACAAATGGTCCTCTGCCATCCATGTGTGTGCGATGGCTATTGAGTTTCCAACCAGAGGTTTTGTCCGCTTTTGTTGCAGGGTTCAATTAATTAAGCTTTACCAACATTTCTTGCCCGGAAACAACACTCATGCAGGAAAACTTTAACGGTTTCCAACCCTGGCCACTCCCAGTCCACTGCCACCCAGCACTGCCTCCTGGTCTCCCCAGACACCTCGTTTCATACCTGACACTGAGAATATTCCTGTTCTCTGAACGTGTTTCCAGGACTGTGGCCAACGGCAGACACCAGGTCTTTAAACACATTCGCAGCTGAATGACTAAAGAAATGACATGATAGTTTTAATTAATTCTTTGCAATTGAGCCCTATGTTCCTTGGATAAGATTATTACTTCCATGTTCCTCTGGTTCCACTTCTATAAAACAGATCAAAATGCCAATTTTCTTCAATGAAATGGTCTGGAAAATAAGAAAGACAAAAATCTGAAAGCATTTACAAATATCTCTTGTTAAGTTGAGAAAAGGAAATGAGTGACTTTAAAATTAGCCAAATTCAATGAAGTCCTCGTGGAATTTTTTTTACAGTCGTCTGTAAAAACTTTATCAGGATTAAGAGCTGTGGTTCTAGTGCTGACAAAATGTGAAAACAAGATTAAAATAGGTGGAGTGAGGAATCTAAAAAGTCAGAGGTGGAGTTCGCTGTGTCGAGGGCAGAGAGCCAAGGACTTGGGGCATAGGGAGTGGGTGCGGGAGCTTTTCTTTAAATAGACAAGAGAAAGCAGGCAAATTATGCCATGGGGAATGGATCACAACCCAGCTTTCAGTTTGCCAGATAAGTACTTTCATTTAGACTGTAAATAATCTCACCCATGGTTAGGTATAAACCAGGTAAGCAGTACCAATATTTGAAAGAGAAAATTGTTCTCACTTCTAATTAAAAGATGTTATAGTCTCAGCTGGCTGTGTTGTCCAAGAATCTATTAATCAAAGAAGCCATTATATCTCTACTTACGTTAATTCCATTACTATATCACGTGAGTTATGTTCAAACATTTATTGCCCAATAATTTTCAGAGAAAAATGTAATAACTTGGGTGGAGATACCATTAATGTGAAGAGATTTTTTTTGGCACAGGAGTTAATGAAGTACATGAAGTAACCCCCAACCCCAATTATAATGAACTTTTCCAAATTCCAAGGCTAATGGGAAAGCTCCAAATGGTGTAAATGAGATTGTAGGATTCCAGCAGCACTCTGTGAATGTCAATTTAGTCCTAGACTTTTGCAAGGATAAGAGCAGGTAAACAAAATCAGGGATCTTTCTCACCTTCCAGAACACTGGAAGCTATTTCTTTCTTTCCCATTAATTTTTTTAGCAACAATTTCCATTATGGAAATCTTTATACACATAAAAAATTGCTTTCTAAAACAGGCAATAGATTGTTCCTTTTTAAAATCTCAAGTGTTAGAACAAAATATCCTTACAAAAATCATTCTAATAAGACCTTCTATGTTACTATAAGAGGATTTATCATGTGTATTGCCTTTTATCATTGGGCTTGTCAAACTACAGAATTGTGAGATAAATGGTGATAGTAGTCACATAATCTTTTCTGTAGGTTGTCTGAGCGATTGTAAGATGAGATGGTCCTTGCTAGACCTAACGCTTGGTTCCAGACCCCTGAAATGTCAGAGGTCTATGCAGATCTGAGGCAGAAAAGAGAGACTGAAAATGAGAAAATGTGGATTTGGGCTCAGTCAATCACAGCATCTCAATGTTTGCAGTGACCTCAGGAATTATCTAGAACAGACCATTCTCCCAGTCAGAGATGAGGTGAGGCCTGAAGCTGAGGAACCCCATTGCCCCAGTGTAGAGAAGGGTAGGAGAGTGGGGAGCCCCCCAGGTCCTCAGGGAGTGGTTTTCCTTTTTTAGCAACAGAAAGTCAACAGACCACATTTGAAGTAAAATAATGTGTGACATCCCAATATATGAAACATGTAAGATAGAGGGGCTGGGTTGAAGGCAGAGGGGGTGGAGGGTAGCCATCCCCCCACCAGGCTCTGCACCATAGTCCCACAAAGTTTTCCTGTGGGAAGTTATCAGACCCTTAGATCTCTGGGGAACTGCATGAGTTAGGACTCTTCTAGTTGCAAAGGAAAGAACTCAACCTGAGTAAGGATGAGGTCAAACAAAGTCATAATGATGATGATAACAATTCCCTCCTAGACCCAGAGGAGTCACTCACGCAGCTGGCTTTGAGGGAGGACCTAGAACTGGGGCGGTAGGGCATCAGATCTCTCTGTCTCTCTCTGTCTCTGTCTCTCCCTTTAAACACACAGATACACTTCTGAATCCTATGTGCAAAGATCAGGATGGATCCAGTCTGGGTAGGGTCACCACCTGTGATGGGGTGGGGGGGGTATGCAGGGAGGAAGGGGGTCACAGGGTCATGGAGTAGACACCTGGCTGCTGTGGGTCAGGGGTCAGGGCCCAGAGAAGAAGAGCTGGTCAGATCACCCAGCAGTTAGAAAACCACTGAAATAATACACGGGAGGTGGAGACACACAAACTGGAATGGGAACAGAGCCTGGAGACCAAGTGAGTTACAGGTAACCAGGCCGGGCATCTGAGCACAGACATGCGATCCAGGACTGCCAGGGGTCCAGGCAGCAAAGGCACTGCTGTTCACCACCTGAGTCCACAGGACTAGGTGGTGTCTAAGACCCCAGACCTGCATGGCAGTGGGAACCTGGGCACCATGAGGAAGCGGGCAGACAGCACAGGGAGCTTGGGGAGCATGTTCCTGGGTCCCCACTTCTGGCTGAGCCCCAGGTCCTGTGGCACAAGCATAAGGTAGGGCCCTACCTCGGAAGAGGTGGAAACCAGGAAGTGGCCTTGAAATAAACATGGATTGGACAAGACAGAAGCCTCGCTTTTAGTCTAGACCTGGAGATTAGGGGAAGGGACTGTCTCTGGGATAGTTAGTCCCATGGGCTGCTGACCCGGGACTCAAGACCCAGCTGAGCAGTTCAGATGGCTTTCTGAGTAGGGGCCCAGGGGAACCCGCAGGCAACAGCGGGGCTGAGAACGTGGCCTCTGCTGGGACAGAACGAGAAGGGTCCTCAGAACTTCCACTTGCTCTGAATGGCATTTGTGGGGACGTGCCATCCCCGTGCCCCCTGCTCAGTGGTGGTCTCTCTCTTAACCCTTCCTGATAGTGTGAGTGATTCCTGAGAGGAGAAAAGGGTAACAGCTCCAGTCACATATAACGTCTGAGCCAAAATAAAGAGAGATGTGTTGAAAATGTGTGTTCTCTGAAAATGAACAAACACAACCGGTATATACCTTCTAACCTAACACTTTGAATAGATGTAGGCTTAGGGTGTTTATAAAGATTTTTAAAGAAAGATTTCATGAAATAACTTCCAGAGTTGCTCTTATATATATTACCTCATGGTATTTTTCATCCACAGAAGGACTAATACGTTAAGCTTGCCTACATCTCAATGTGCTACATGTTTTACTCATTTGCTTAATTTGCTGGAGACTTCAACATCACGTGGCTGCTAGAAGAAGGACATGGAAACGTTTAGAAGCAGGACTCAGGGTTTTAACTTCAAACGCCCACTCCCAATCCTCCTGCCAAGAAATAACAAAATATTTGTCTCTGAGATAGCTAACCTCCCTTCCACGCACAATCTACAACACATTGCGCTGGCAAGCTTTACGCGTCGCTCTGTCCTATAGACGATGGAAATCTTTTTGCCTAGGTTTTCAGTTTTTGTCACAAAGATGAGAAACACCAGGAACACACACACAGTTCTCCAACAAATCAGCTTGTCTTGAGGTGATTTTTCACCTAATTTAAGGGTAAGTGTCAGAGAAATGTTTCACTAAGAGCTGAAATTTCAAACGGAGACAAAAAATGTGGTTTGTAACTCCAGTGAGCATTAAAATTTATCTGCATAGCGCTCTCTCCCAGTCCCCAGGATTCAGTGTCCAGAGGAAGAATAGACATCTGGGCTTGTCACCCCGGGGTGACAGAGTTGAGCATCTTCTTTTGTTTTTCCAGTTCCTTTCTTTCCCCCACGGACTCTGGATGCATTACGTATAAAACCAACCCATGGCTTTTCTGACATATTTTGCCCAAGCTGGCATTATACACACCTGCCAATCACCAATGAAAGGTGATTACTTATTCAGGAGAGAGGAGCTTTGAAGAACAGTGGGACATGGTTTCAAATAAGTGACACATTTTATCTGTTTTTCAAATAATTCATGGAAAATACTGACATAAAGTGCCAATTATTTTTTGCCCTTGAATAGGGCTGGCAGTCTTATTGTATGCTTTAAAAGTCACTTACAATTTGCTCACTTTTTTTTTTTTAATTCCCCATGGAAAAGGATGTACTTTCTTTGCTCTAAAGATTAAAGTTCAATTTGACTTCCTATTTTATGAAAGGGATTCTTAAAGACATTGCAGTCTCGTCCCCTCCTAGATATTACTACAAGTCATAAATTTGGTGATTGATGTGTAGAGGATAGCCTCCAGAGGCTGCACGCTTGTTAAAATAATAAAGTGCTCTTTATCTACTGGATGCATTCGGGAGAATAGCGGGTGGTCATTGTTTACAGCGCTAACGCCAGCCACCCCATTGGAGAAAGCTCATTTTGGACCCAAGCTTCACGCCATGCCTGAGTGATTAGACTTCTAACAAAGCCAACAACAGACTTATTCTCTTTGTTTAATCTAAATGAGAATTAAGTGCTGCTGCATGACAGCTCAAGACCCTGTATTGTAAAATGGTTTGCTAGATATGTTTATTGAAGTCTAGTGGCTGCAAGATTTTGGAGGGGGGCAGGAATGATATCCAGTGGAAGCACACTCTTCATTTTCCACCTTCCCAAGCTATGCTAGACTGAAGCCAACATGGCAGATAGGAGAAAGAGAGGTGGCAATGTCCTTTGGCTTGTGTCAGGGGCAGCTGTGTCACTTGGACTCCCAGGGAAGCACACGGGCTCAGGAAAACAGTGGCCCATATATTTTCATTAAGGAAAGAGTATGCAACTAGTCCATGAGCCATCAGGGTAATTGACACAGAGCCCTTCTCAAAGAGCATTGTAGCTACACAAGCATAGGGCTGGTCTATGCATTAGCTGCTGACGTTCCAGTTGAGAGGGTCAAACAAACAAACAAAAAACACAAGAAACAAAAACCTGTGCAAGACACTGTTCCCTAAAGTAGCCTCCTGGATACGGTTGAACAGGACTCTTTGGGACGAGCAGTAATTGTATCCTGGACACTTGGCAGGTCTAGCCACATACAACATAGACCATTCTAGCCTTGTACCTTAAAACATGCATTTTAGATGTGATCTAAAGAATCTGAGTTCAAATACACAAGCGTCAGAGTGCTTTAGAAAGGACTCATTGGGGTCTGGTGTAAGGACCAAGGCCAAAGCATTAACCAAAATGCTGGCTTCTAAGCCACTGCTCCCGTTTTAAGGACCAGCTTGTTTTTATGTATTTACTTGCATTGCTGCTCTCCAGTTTCTGCTCAGGACACATTCAGTATCATATTTTTCTTTGAAAAAGATAGGTCATTCGTCTAAGACCAGAGGAGAGCCAGAGAGCTCAGGGTGGTCACAAAAATTATTACTGAAGTACAACAATCAAGGTATTAATGCCATCGGTATTGTTACTAGAAGAAAAAAACAGATGCCATGACCCAGGGTCATCATGGCAATCCTCATTGACTTATTAATTTATTGTTACTTCAAAGATGTTTTTCTTTCTTTCTTTTTTTTTTTTTTTTTTTTTGCGGTACGCGGGCCTCTCACTGTTGTGGCCTCTCCCATTGCGGAGCACAGGCTCCGGACGCGCAGGCTCAGCGGCCACGGCTCACGGGCCCAGCCGCTCCGCGGCACGTGGGATCTTCCCGGACCGGGGCACGAACCCGTGTCCCCTGCATCGGCAGGCGGACTCTCAACCACTGCGCCACCAGGGAAGCCCAAAGATGTTTTTCTTGACTCAGTCAATGCAGCCTTGTGAATACTGATACTTTGTTTCTCACGCATTTATCTGCTCATGCAATGGTTTCTACCAATGATGCTGGGCATTTTCAAGGTTCAGTGTAGAGATGTGTATGGACAGGCTGTTTGTCTATGACTGTCTGCTGGGATAATGGAGTTTCCAGGAGTGCAGGGCAGCATAAGTGGGAAGCCCACCCATTTCCTTACAAAACAATTCTCTACCTCTGTTCTCCAGTTTAAATAGCCTTAACTATACTTACCTTTTTTTCCTAAGACTTATCCAATCCCTATTCATTTTGACTAATCTCCTTGGGATTCCTGCACCAGGTGTATAATCATTCTCTTAAGGCTTCAAGAATCTCCCAAGTTTCAGTCCATTGGTGGCAGATCTGGGTAATCAATTAAGAAATCTTTTTATACTTTCTGGAAACACTGTATCCTGTTTTATGATCCCCATTTTCTCAGAGTCTGGCTAACTTAGGACGTGGGTAAAAGAAAACATTTACTAAGTCTCAGCTAAGAACAACATGAAGCTCATCCTCTTGGAGAAAGTAAAAAAATACCAAAAATAATAGAAAAGACAGTTGAATCGCTTTCATTTATTCCCTCCCAACAAAGTCTAGAGTAAGAGCAGATTCTAGCTCCCAGGCAGTGAGGTGTAGTTCTCTTTGCCATTTTTGTCATGAACCTTTGATGCTTCACAGGCCAGGAAGGAAGTTAGAACTTGAAATCTGCAGAATCCGGGCCTTTAGAAAGCAGTGGAATCCTCCCAGGTGAGAAGTCAGGAGTCAGAATGAAGGGTAGCAGGTACAATAAGACAGAGGCTCAGCAGCTAGGAAACATTTCCAGAGTCCCACGCCCAGGTTTTAAGATCAGAAACCTGTCGACATCTAGAAACTCCATTCGTGATGCACGGGCGACAAGGCTTGCAACTCTGCCTCTGGTGCAGACCCTTTGTATGGTTTTTCCTGGGGCAGGAGTCATTCTGGGTGTATATCCTGCCAAGGACAAGGGCTGAAAACAAAGGCTGCTGCTGCTGGGAGTACAAGGGAATATATAAATGGCTCTACTGGGCAAGTATATTTGTGATGATATCCATTACCTAATATAGACCCTCTTCTTGTTATTTATTCATTTATCCTCTGGCTTTATTGAGGTATAGTTGACAAAATGGTGTATATTTAGGCTGTACAATGTCATGATTATGTGTATATGTGTGTGTATATATATATGTGTGTGTGTGTGTATATATATATATATATATATATAATTATGAATGCTCAGAATACATTACTACAGATTTCCAACTTTCAGTGATCTTTAAAGCCATCTGGAAACTTTGGCTATAAGTCATATCCAATCTTAAAGCACTTCATCCATATCAACACGTTAAGTTCTGCTGCTGGGTTTCTTCAGCTCCTTCTGAGCTTCAAGGTACAGGATATTTCCAATACTGTATCTGTTAGGTGAGCCGACGCTGGTTGTGAAACAATTCAAAGAAAAATTAACAAGGGAAGAAAGGAAAGTTTTTATTCACTTTCCAAGGGAAGAAAGGGGCCAGGTGCATAGAGTGGCATCGGCACCGAAGAGGGGGGAGGGTTAGGTCTTTTACTGGGCTTCAAAGGGCAAGATGCTGGAAAAGGGGGTGGGTTTATGTCTGTTCTGATCCACAGAAGTACCCGGGCTGGCTGTGTCTCTATAGGATGTGGTTTTTTGGAGAATAGACTTGCAGTCTTTAGTAACTTTCCAGTTCTTGGGTGTCTGAAAGAGACTTAATAGTGGCTCTTGACAGGCACTGCTCTATTGTGAACAATGTTGGATGGTTTTACAGTATCATTATCTTAAAAAAGGCTATTTCTTCTCTAGAGCTTTGCCTCGTAATGACCAGGATCATAATAACGATTCCTGTCTAGAAGAGAGAATCTAGAGAGGAAGAGGGTGAGACAGAGCTCAAAAACAAGAAGTGGCTGGTATTGGAGATAGAGTTTTAACAATATGAAAGCAGAGAAAAATTAAAAGAGACAATAAAACATGCATGTACCTATGCAAACATACATTGGATGGTTTCAGTGAAAATAAGAGCACCACAGAGAGATTCCTGGGCATCTCATCCAGGCTGATGGAGAATGAGAGCCTGAGGAGACAGCTTGGGCTGCTGTAACAAAGTACCATGGACTGAGTGGCTTAAAGACAACAAAAAGTTCTTTCTCACAGTCCCGGAGGCTGGAAGTCCAAGAGCAGGGTGCCAGCGTGGACGAGCTCTGATGAGAGCCCTATTCGGGGTGGAAGCTGTCTCCTTTTTGTTGCTTCTTCACATGGCAGAGAGAGACAGAAAGCAAGCTCTCTCATGACACTTATAAGGGCACTAATCCCATTCAAGGGGGCTCCACCTTCCTGACCTCATCTAATCCTAATTACCTCCCAAAGGCCCCAACATCATCACACTGTGGGTAGAGTTTCAAATTACAAAATGGAGGGAGTGCACAAACATTCAGTCCATAACAGTAACTATAAGCTCTACTATTTCATAATGAACTCCAATTTCAAACAGGTTAAAAAATGGACATTAGGGAAAGCAAGATAATAAATGTATTACAATGTGCAGCCCTGTTGTCAAGAGGATAACTGTTTAGACTAAGCTTGTCAGAAATCAGAGCCTGATTTCTTCATTAGGAGCTGCAATCCCAAGTTGCAGAGGGAGGGAAAAGGGAAAAGGGAAGAGGGTGAGCCTATAATTGTCTCTACCGACTGTGACTGATTGCTAGGTCCATCTTTCAAGAAGCTGCATAGACTGTATCTGGTCAGTAGGTCTTGGGGAGAAAATGAGAATATTTATCCTCCATCTCCATCTCTCACCACTGAATGCTCTGCCCAGGGTGCATAAACCCTTCCACTCTTCAGGTTGTACTTATGTGGACTCTGGGCAGGGTTTCCCTTGGATGGAAGGTGAGAGGCACATGACATGGGAATGAGGGAAGGTGACATCAAGGTTGTGCAAAATAGTCCCAAACTGTGCAGAAAAGGATGATCCTCCATTTGATGGCTAGAAAAAGAGATGAGGATGAGCTCTGAAGTGTTACTGAAGAGGTATCTGATTTAGTAACTAAACACAAAGAGCAGTCAGGCGTCTTTGAGGTCTTCTGTTTATTCATTCAGAAAGAGTTGTGGAGCACTTGATGTTCTTGACACTCTTCTAAGATCTTTGCACATATATTTCCATGGTAGTCTTGCAAGGTTGGCACTATTACACTGTCATTTTACAGACTAGGAAACTGGTACTTAAAGAGTTTTAGTACCTTGGTCAAAGTCTTATGCTAGTAAGGAGTATGTCTGGGATTTGAATCCAGCTCTGTCTAACTCCTAATCCCATTTTCATTACATGACATCAGCACCTCATACCAGACCAATGATATCAGAGTTTACTGGGAACGGATCTATCTATTGGCACTTAAAAAAAATCCCCAACTAGTTCCGACGTGCATCTAGGCTTGGGAATAACTGCCCTATCTTAAAAACAAAAAACCCTTAGAATAATTACCCACTGATTTCAAATATAAGTTGGCCTTCACTTGCACTCTGCTTATTTTATTACTGTGAAGATTTGTTGTATTTCAATGTTGATAGGATAAGGGCTTCTGTGTAGGTTAGAAATCTATACAATAGTCAATATGCAGGCAGAATATTTATTAACCCCCTAACATTCAACACTATGTTGTGATCACATCTTTAACTTTTGATAACAATCTTTTGTTGTACTTTTCCTACAGTGTAATCTCCTGAACTGTGTTGCTCCAACTTGGAATAAAAAAGAAATGCCTCTAGATTCTCCCTGGCAAAGATAAATCTTAGAAAATCGAATTCCAACTAGAGAAATCTGGTTTGGATCAAAGTAACTAAATCATTAATCTGGATCTTTCCCCCAAACTGGAGCCAACCCAAGTCCAAGCCATGATAAATATGTAAGAGGCCAGATATTTAGAGGGAGATTAATTCTTCCTTATTGTTGATATGTTTCTGCTGACAGAGGGGACAGAGACCAATGATAGAAGACTGAAAGGCTATGTTTGGGTATTTTTAGCCTGATTAAAACAAGGAATAATTCAAAATGTATTTCAAACGTCTTTTCCCACAGAATTCTGCAAAACTCCCAGCCTGATTTCTGGATCTGAGAAGCTTGGCCAAACGGTCTGGATACTGATGAACCTCTCCCATTCGGACTGAGCCTCCTAGTCAGAGGTCACACCCCATCCGTCTAAACAACATTTTTTTGTGAAACACACACAGACCACAGATGGGACTTGTATTTGGTGTCTTGGATGGGAGATGCCAGCAGTTCTCATGGATTGGTTGAAGACATTAAAAATCACACTGCAGTTGGCAAAGCGACTGCTTACCTTCTGAGCAACTCTCTCAGGTGACAGCAAACACAGGCAGGTTCTGAGTCACGGGACGAAGCGAATGGGCACCAAACGTGCACTCCCGGAAGGAAAAGCTTTTTTCCAGCCCCCTGAGGCTGCTGCATTTTCAAAAAGGTTGGCTTTCCTGACTCCCATAGCTGGGGTTGGATGGAGGGCAGAGGGAGGGAGGGAAGCTGGATGACAACTCAAATCCTGCAATTTCCCCACTGGATTCCTAAGAAAGCCTGGACTGATGGGCAATCTGGGGGCTGATAAGACAGAAACACAATCGCTCTCCTGGGCCCTTGTATCTTGCAGGGTAACTTGGACAACACACCCAACCCCATTTTGGCACCTCTGCTATAGTCTGACTCACTTCCTCTACCCAGAGGAGAAACAAGGACTCCTTGGACAAAGCCTTGACCTTCACAGCCAATGAAGCCAGCAATTCTTCAGATTTTGAGAATTTGGGGGGACAAACCCCTCCAAACCTGTCCTCAGATGAAGTTCTTTCACTATTAGCTCTGGGTCCAGTCTGAGTTTCATTTCAGTGTTTTGGCTAATTCAATGCCTTAGATGTAAAAAGGAGCTGAAATAATTGGGGAATAAAAACAAACAAACAAATGCAGCCCTCCACCAAGATCTCCTGTTCCTTACTCTGCCCTATGACTCTATAGGTACAAACAGAGCCCAGGCGAGAGGCCAAGGTGGCCCACCCATGACAGACAGAGTCAAACCCATTTTATTCAATATTTATGAGCAGCCTCTGCTTGATAAAATTGACACACTTGGCAAAGCAGATAGAAAAGCTGAGCAGAATTCTGTAGAAAGAAACTGGACCTACCCAATCCCTTACTTCAGCTAGGAAATGTTCTTCCTCTGAGTCACCCAATTGCCCAGTTACCGGAAGGCCCCAGTGGTCACTCCTGGCACACAGGGAATTCTGAACCAGTAACACTTCTCTTGCTATGAATTCATATATTGGGTTTAATTGTGACGAAATTGATCCCAAGTGCCTCTTTTAATGGCTTTTTCTCCTTTCTGAATGCACACTCCACCCTGTAAACTTGCATGCCAGTCACCCACACGTAATGCTCTCTCTTCCGTTAAGAACTGGCAATACATCATTTTTACTTGAGTCAGTGTGGATGACAACCCTTGGGGACAGGAAAATCCAACCAGAGATTGCCACTGGGGTCACTGAATTGTAACTCAGCGGACACGTTTGGGACAACCAGGCATTCTATCTGCCACACTTTGGGGAGAACTAAGCTTGAAGATTCAGGAGGTAGATCTCAACATTCAAATCCCAGCTTCACTATTTTATGTCCAGGGGCAAATTACTTAACCTCTCAAAACCTTAGTTAGTTCATTTAAAAAATAATTATAAAATCGTCCCTGCTGTGAGGATTAGGTGAGATCAAGTCTGTCGGGTCCTTAGCATCCTGTGTGTGGCAAGGGGTAAGTATGGCTCAATAAATAGGAGCTAGGATTATCATTTTATTATCCTTATATGTCTTTAATCTTGACGGGATGCTACACAACTCAGTAGCATTTCCTGGATTCAACCAGATTTTCAAAAGGAAACTTCTCAATAATTCTCCTTATGACATTTAAGGTTGCTTCTCTGAGGTTTTAGGAAGATCTCCCAGTTTTCCTAACATAAAGGAGATCCTTTTCAGACTCCCTCTGACACCAGTATAGTTAGAGGGTAAAAACTGGGGTTCTTTATTACCTTATGATCCCAGAATCAGCCTGGGTAGTGTCGAGGGTCTGCGCTGAGATGAAGGGGCAGGCGTAGGCTCTCCACACCCTCCAATTCTTGTGTTTCTGGGCTTTTTTTGACCTGCTGAGGGTTCCTCTGGCTGCAAAGTGGTGCCGGATGGTGACAAGATCATCAGCTACATTAACTTGCTTCCATCCCAAGGTTGCCCGATGGGGATTGTGAATGTCAGGACTCTGGGTTTCACGGTTAATGGATCTAGCTAAGTAGATGGAGTGAGTGAGCTTAATTGATTTTGCCCAAGTTATGGGGCGTGGGGCAGGGGCAAAAATGGGTGCTAGAGAGGAGTAAGCTTAAGGTTATCAAAAAGAGATGAGGCAACCTATTTTATAGAGGATGGATACACAGCAAGGTCCTCCTGTATAGCACAGGGAATTCTATTCAATATCCTGTGATAACCCATAATGAAAAAGCACATGCAAAAGAAAGTATACATATGTGTAACTGAATCACTTTGCTGTACGGTAGAAATTAACACAACACTGTAAATCAACAGTACTTCAATAAAATATTTTTTTTTAAAAAAGAGATGAGAAATCTAAGGATTTTCATTGTTCACTAAAGAAGACCTCAGCGAGGACACCCTCTAAGCAAACAACGAAACAAGATTAGAGGAAGGCCAAGAGATGGCTCTTACCAAAGACAAATGAGTGGAGACATATTGGGTTTGAAATGTTTGGGTCTTTCTTGGCAAGAGACACGCTCCCATCTTGCTATTGTCTCCTTCCCCTTTCAGCTCTCATTTTTCAAAGACAGAGATCATCCCCAGACCTGATTTGAATCTGATTTGCCAGGATGTGCCCTGAAAACATTTTGTCCCTTTCCATTTTTTCCCTTCTCTTTAATTTTTTTTAAATCACAGGTATGTAATAGAATCTTCATTCCTGAAAGTGATTTATTTGTGCTGACATCATCAAAATATCACGACATGAATTCGACTTTGTGTTCAGGATGATTAAAAATGCATATTTCTTATCCTTAAAAACAGGAAATCATGTTTCTCCTTTAGAAATGGACCTCATCCCTAAAAGAGTTGGACTCTGTTTGAAATTCCCAGCATACGATTTTGAGGATCATCTGAAAGAGTCTGTTCTTTTTTTTTCTTTTTTCACCAAAACGTTCCCATAAACGTTCACATTAAAAGCAGAAATGCCCGGTAAATAGGACAAAAACCCTGAAAATTTGACTCACATTCTAAATGTTTCAGTGTATCCAGAAAACATCTGGACCAAAGGTTTTTTTTTTTTCCTCTTTAGAAAAAAAAAAAAAAAAACCCACTCATTCGTTTGTGTCTTTACATCTTAAACAAAATGAGTTAATGGCTTTTAAACCCTTTGCACTAAAAAAGGAAAGTGCTCCCAGCTTGACAACTTAAATGATAAGTTGCAGCCCAATGTGTTTTGAAATAGACCAAACATAAATCCATCTTCAATAGGGAGTTTTAATTGGAAGCCACACTGACCCCTCACTCCAGCGGTGCTGCCACACAGCTTGTGATAATGAAGACGGACAAATTGTCACAGCTGCATGTGGCCCTACAGGATCTCCCCTGACCGCCTTAGCCACACTGAGGAACGTCAGGAAGGAGATACACATTCCCAGGTGCAGGGAATCTACAGAGATCCAGTGCGAGCTGCTGCACCAGGGCTCCCTCCATGGGGGGGGTGGGGGGGGGCAGCCTCTCAACAATGGGAAGAGGAAGGGGCAAAACCCATCTGAACAGCGGGAAGCCCAGGAAAAAGCCTCAGAAATTCAAACAAAGGAGGAGGAAGGAAAGAAAAAAAGTCTCTTCTCCTGGAGACTTCCCTTTTTTGCAGCTTGCTTAGGGATTAAGTTATAGAATCTTCTTGAGCTTCTAAGATTGGTATAGGAGGGGTTGCAAATCTCATCCAGAGCCCTGATGATTTTTTTTTTCTGAAGAAAGTAAACCAGAAAACGAGTTTCTACTTTAAAGTGTGCTGTTGAACAGAGATTGTGAGATTGAGACCATTCCAGGAGAGGAAGTTTTAAGGCCAAAATTAAAATAGCACATTTGTTCCTTGCAATTTGACTTCAGAATCCCCCAAGGCTCCTTCCTTGGGAAGCCTTATTTTCATTTGAGAGATGTTGTGCACCATATGGATTTTCTTTTTTTTTTCTTTTTTTTTTTTTTTTTGGTTTACATACGGCATTTGCCAAGAATGTCTTATGCGACACAGCACCTCATTTTCCATGGGGGTCCCAAGAGAGACAGATACCTTCAAAGCTCTATTTGCTTGGTAACTGTAAACATGCAGAATAAAACAACACCATTTAGCAAATAAAATGATACTCCTAACTTTTAAGCTGTGCGAGTCATAATTACAGCAATCTCAATAATTATTAGCCCTTTTAGTGTTCAAAGAACACCAACTTTCACTTACAAGTGAACTAAAATTGGAATCCAGCCTTGGCATTAGCCTATGAAGAGTCAGAGCCTCAACGGAAGGCATATACGTGCTTGAACAGTTTGACTTAATTTCCAGGTGAATTCAATCAATGTGTCAGTTCCCACTGAACTTACAAGATGATTGACTAAATTGATTGGGCAAGTTGACTTGCTGTATGGTCACCTTGTAGACTTAGCCTCTGCGCAGATCTGGAAGTGGGGAGTTAGCTATGGGAAGATGGGACATGAAACAGGAGACAATCTAAAGTAGCTGAGTGTTCAAAAGTACCTCCGTGAACAATAAAGAAATCCAGCAAACACTAGGCATTGGTGAAATACCTTCTAGAACCACATGCTACCCATTTTAGAAATATTACCAGCGTAGAGATGTGAGTATCTTATCAGCATACTCTCGGATAATCTTTATGGTTATATATATACATATATATATATATATATCTTCAAAAGCGTGTGAAAGTAATATTCAAATTTCACTTCATATCCAGCTAAAAGCTTATGATCCATGATAAAAACAGGAAACACAATTCTGACAGAGAAAAATAAATAAATATCTTACAGTTTTGCATACCAATTATACTTTAATAAAACTGAAATTTAAGAAGTATAGTAGTTAAGTGTTGTGTTATTCTCTGTAATTCTTCATATTTGTGGCTGGTATATTTGGCAGTTCTCAACGGAATGTAATTCACTGAAGTGGACTTAAAATGGAGTTGTGGAAGTGTTGAGTTTAAGAGGAACACATTCAATCCTCCCCGACAAGTTCCTCTAGACTTCTTTGTCGCTGGCAGTCTTGGAATAACAGACTGTCTCATGATCTTTCAGCATCTTCTCTTTGGCACTCAGACAGAGTGGGTATTGCAATTTGAATCTGGAAGACTCTTAGTTGTGTGGATCTTGGTTAAAGAAGAAACTGTCTTCTCTTCACTTACTAAATAGTCTTCAAGTTGAGAACAATTACTCTCGCTGTCTGACTTCATCTGCTGAATCACTAAAATCTCATCAGCTAAACGTGCTCGGAATGACAGAACACGCAGGGAGCCCGTACAGGGGCCCCGGCCCTCTGAAGATCTTGTATTTTGTTTGTTTGCTTTTGTAATTTGTAATTAGAGTACTGTAATCTACGTTTCCTGAGGAATACTCCAGGAAATATCAAATATACATATATATGTGCATACACATATATATACACACACAACAACCTTTAAAAAATTATCTATATAAATAAAAAGTGCACAGTATTTATAACACAATCATATTCACAGCACGTTATTAAAATACTCAGAAACCGGGCTTCCCTGGTGGCGCAGTGGTTGAGAGTCCGCTTGCCGATGCAGGGGACACGGGTTCATGCCCCGGTCCGGGAAGATCCCACATGCCGCGGAGCGGCTGGGCCCGTGAGCCACGGCCGCTGAGCCTGCGCGTCCGGAGCCTGTGCTCCACAACGGGAGAGGCCACAACAGTGAGAGGTCCGCGTACCGCAAAAAAACAAACAAACAAAAATAAAATATAAAATAAAATACTCAGAAACTTACTGTATTCGGCACAATAACTCAAAGAAATAATGGAAACAGGATGGGGGGCCAGGGTGGGGAGTGACAACAGCCAAACAGAACATACGAGTGTGAAAAGCCTTGCGGCAAACTGTCTCCCCAGTATTCTACAGGAAGTGTCTTGGGCCATTCAGTTCCTGTGTCGAATTTGTAACTACTAGTTTGATGGAAGCTCTGGAATGGTGGCAAAGTAGATGGATATCTAGCAAAAATAGTGGCACAAACTCAAGAAGTTAACACACACCTGTTTTAGCTCACTTACTGTGTGCCAGACCCCAGAGCAAGTGCTTTATGTATTCGACCTTATGATTTTCCATAGAGCGTGGAACTTGGGGTCAGAAAGAACTCGCATCCATATCTTAGCTGTGGCATTGAACTAGCAGCGTGCACACGGAAAAGTTAGTTCAGTCTCTCCAAACGGTTGTTTGTTCACCTGTAATCAGGTACGGAACGCTGACCATTTCTGAAGAAAGCTTTATAAATGCGCATTTGTGTGTGCTGAATTTCTACGGATCACATTTTACTACGTGTGAGGGCTGTGCGCCTTAGATTTCACAGTCATCTTTCTATCCCCCAAATACCCCAGTTTCTTTGGTTTTCTCATGGAATTCATTTCGGAGGCATCAAATTATCTTCACTGTTCTTCTGAATTATGTCCAAATTCTCCATAATTCATTTTAGTTCCATTCCAAGAGAAATACAGCTCCCTAACCCAGGCCTGTCTGAAGTTGAATTAAAGGGAGGGATGGGCGTGGGTTTCTTGTGTGCAGCGCGTCAGCAGTCTGACGCCCAGTACACCCCCGGGAAAGAGGTGCCCTCTGTTTCAAATGGAGGAGCTGAGACACAGAGAAAAGAAACACCTCGCCCTCACATCACGTGGACCGGCAGCAGTTTGGCCTTCCTCCGACCTAATGTTCATTGAACACCAACGCTCTGTCTCTACCTGCTCTCCTGACAAAACGACAGAACCACGCTCTTTGTAACATTAGACTAAGATGCTGGCTTTTTGTTTTATAGATACATCAACAGTGTTTGAATTTTTGCGTCGCTAAGGGTAGATCGGCCTGGGGCAGCGTGCTGGAAGTGTCATGATTAGAACCACATTGACGTAGAAATAAAGTACACGTGGTATTTTGCAAGCAAAACTACTCATTTCAAGTTTTTTGGCAAGGACTGGTTTCTGATTCCTTGGAGACTTTTATTTATTTATTTTTAAAAGATTTATTTATTTACTTTTTGGCTCCGTCAGGTATCAGTTGTGGCACGTGGGACCTTCTCTGAGGCATGTGGAATCTTTCGTTGTGGTGTGCAGGCTTATCTCTTGTTGTGGCGTGCGGGTTTTTTTTTTCTCTTCTCTAGTTGTGGCGCACAGGCTCCAGGGCACATGGGCTCCAGGGCACGTGGGCTCCAGGGCACATGGGCTCTGTAGTTGTGGCTCACGGGCTCTAGTTGAGGCATGCGAGCTCAGTAGTTGTGGTGCGCCGGTTAAGTTGCCCCACAGCATGTGGGATCTTAGTTCCCTGACCAGGGATTGAACCCATGTCCCCTGCATTGTAAGGCAGATTCTTTACCACTGGACCACCAGGGAAGTCCCTCCTTGAAGACTTTTAAACCAGTATCATCAGAACAACTTAAAACAGAATAAAAGAAAATTAACTCCTTAGTCATGTTATATTGGGGACCATTTAGGTGAAGTAAAGAAAGACAAATGTGAGTAAGGTAAAGGATCCTGGAAGCATCTGAATGCAATTCCTTAATGACATCTTGTGTCTATCTTTCATGTTCCAGTTTTGTATGTTGTGGCATGTAACGTCCTCTAATGCGATAATTTACCTAGTAAAACCCTATGCTCAATTTAGAGTTTGTTTTGAATGAGGAAGATGAAAATAAAAGGTATCTCACTGCATCCGCACCTAAGACATCAGCAGAAGCCTGCTTTTACAAGTATCGTGCATATGAAAAACCACTCCAAAGAAGGATGGTTTTATTAAGACACCAGAGGAAAGTTCCACGTTGTGACCAGATTTCTTCCGTGTCTCCAGCAAATATTGTTCGGCATCTTCTGGGTGGTTACTACAGTTACAGATTTACCTCTGCCTTTGGAAATCTGGCTTTTCCCCTCTTTTGGTGGCATTACTCCCCGGAAGGCTGTGCCCACACCGTGATCTCCCCATGAGAGTAAAAGCAACAGTTTCTTGTTTTAGAAGAAGCATTTTTAAGGTTTCATCAAATCTGTCAAAGATAAATCCCTAGAGGTAAAATCTTTCCTCCACAAACAAGCTGATACCTACCCATCTCTGATCCCTCCAACTTCCCTTGGAGATAAGAGAATGTAGTTCCTTGAGAAGCAGGTTTGTCCTCAGAGGAGACCACAGTGCTTCAGGGGTCAGTCAAAAGGCTGAAAGTTCAGCCTCCAGCTCCTCTGAGCACTTTGCCCTCATGTCAAGCTTCTCAGAGATGGTGACAGCTAACAGCCGGATTCTTGGTGACGTGGAAACTTGATCACCACATCAGCACACAGGCCATCAAAAATGTGACCCTGAGGTGAAGCCTCCATGTCATGTTACCTCTCCCCTCAGCCAGGCCACTACCCTCCCGGCACTGCTTTTCAATTTATAATGATATTCTTCTTCCCTCCTCTCCTGTTCCTTCACACGCGGCAGTTGACAATGGTAATAAATGTGTCCACACTCAAGGATGGGGCTGTGACAGGCTCAATAAGAAGTGGACTGATTTGTTGCTTTGGGGTTGAAAGCTCAGACTTTCATGAAACAAAAATATTATATTCAGGGTAATGATTTATGGCTCAACTCCTGTTTGATTGCAGACCATAAATACTAGCAAACGGTACTTACAGCATCTCTAGAGGACATTAAGAACATACTCAAGTTTATTTTATACAGCAATTACTGATTCAGTATAAGCATGGACATTATTTGAAAGACGTGATTTTTCCCCAATACCCCTTTGGAGATGATAGGGTTCAACAATGATTTTCACACACTCCAACCTTATCCGTGTGCCTCTAAAGGGCTCAGAGAAATCCAATGACAGGTCAACTGGTGACGCAAAAGCTGATGCCCATCAACACTGTGACAAGGATGTCATTTTTTTTTTTTAACCCTGTAATAACCAAGACCCCAGCCTCGAATGCATGGTCTATGACTAGCATTATCCCATTAAAATTTAGAAGCTACCACGTCAGTCACCTCAGTATAAACTTGCTGACTGGGCTCCCAACTTGAACCTTGATGGAATCGCTTTGATTTCCTTGTACCTAATTTCTTCAGTGGTGAAGCAAGAACCATCTGTTTCAATGGCTAGTTTGGCCCTTGATCACACCATTTCGATCTGCTGGCCTTTTGGGGTGTCATCCTGTTACTACTCTCATCCCAGAGGGGATCCTGATTTCTCATGCCCTTTTGACCACACCCAAGTCTTGGAGCGCACAAATGAGGCACAATTAGCCATTTATAACCGAAGCCCATACCGGCCAGAATGGAGAGGAATGCCTCGTGTAACGTTTCATTTATGCTACAGAAACATTTCAATCCCAGGAGGAACTTATTTATACACGCTATAGCCAGTGCGCAGTGAATTAATTTTAAAGCAGTGAATTATATTTTTCTATGATACAGATTTGATTCCTACTTGGAAAAGAAAAAGACCTTTCTAAAAGCTTCTGTTGAGTTGTAGAAGGTGGATCCCAAAGATGCTCCTTGAAGTGCAATTCAAGCAAAGTCTCCAGCAGATGAGGGTATGGCTTAGGAGCTGCTTTATGTTTATTATTATAGTAGGTAGCCACTTTCCCTTCCCCATCTTGTTTGAGAGACTTCCCAGAAGATAGAAACCAATTAACTCTTTATTTTGGCACAGATCGTCCTAGGTGTTCTTTCAATGGGTAATATTCTTGCTAAATTATGGATGAGCTTGATAGTAAGACAAATGCCATTATCTGAGTTATTTATTCATGCGACGTTGTCTGTAACATACTCACACTGGTTTTTCTCAAACTTCAGTATTGATCAATTGCTTTAATCAGTTGTCCAGAGGGATGCTAAAAGACTCAGCAATCACAGCTTGAGTACCAACATCTCTCTCTGGGTCTCTGCCAGACTAAGAGTGAAAACTGGATATTTTCAAACTCTTGGTAACAAGAACACTGAGTAGAAGAGGCTGGACAGCTCCGTACACTCACATGGGTGAATGTACCTCCTCCTTCCAACGCCACACACAGGAAGGCATCACTTTGACAATCCCGTCATATTTTTGCTCACACATTTTGTTCAACTGTGATGTTAGTTGGAATGACTACAGGCATCCAGCTCTGCCCTCTCTTAATGATACCCACATATCTTTTCTGCCTTTGCTTTCAAACCAAGGCACAAGCTCTGCTGGCTCCCCAGAAACACACGGCCAAGACCTCAGTAGACAGTCAGTATTCTGTCCAGAGGCAATTAAAGATGATATAGTTGGGGCTCTACTTTTATTTATACTGTGTAATGAGGCTCCAAATTTAAAAAGTTATATCCTAATCTCTATTAATATAAGCAGTTGCAGTCTTGTGAGTGCAGTGGTCCATATTAGGTGACAAATTGATCATTTTTACACTTTCTTTCAGTGCCAAGATTCAGCATTTCCCAAGGACAAGTGCCGATGCAAATAGCAGGGGAGCTACCCCCTCCCTCCTCGTGCAACTGTGGAAGTGGGTTTCATTTGAGCAATAAGACCTGACAGACTGTGCATTTGTGGGCAATTTTGGTACACCTTGGGTGGTATTAGAAAGCATACAGTCAAAGACAGGGGCTTGAACTTCCTAAGATGTGCAATCATGACCCTGAAATGCACAGCTGGGCTCCTTTTTACAATTGTGAGACGGAATACATTAAAATAATGAAAATAAGGAACAAAGACATAAGTGGTAATTGGTAGATGGGGGTATGAAGTCTATGTCAAACCATCGTAAGTCTTTGTATTTGGATTTCTAAAGGCATTTCCAAATGGTCATCCCTTTACAAAGCTTCACCGCTTTCTCATGCACAATGAGACCCACCGTCTACAAAGAGCTTCTGACCTGTTTCTCTACATTTCTTTTTTTTTCTTTTTTTTTTTTTTTGCGGTACACGGGCCTGTCACTGTTGCGGCCTCTCCCATTGCAGAGCACAGGCTCCGGACGCGCAGGCTCAGCGGCCATGGCTCACGGGCCCAGCCGCTCCGCGGCATGTGGGATCCTCCCAAACCCGTGTGCCCTGTATCAGCAGGCGGACTCTCAACCACTGCGCCACCAGGGAAGCCCCTCTACATTTCTTAATGAAGTTGGTAAGATCTGGAAAGGTTTTGTTTGAGAAGAGAACTTTGCCAAGTGGGGTCTGCATTAGTTTTTAGACTTAGGCCAGAGGTCTGAACGGGAAAGAGGCACTTGGGGAGGACAGAACCCCTTTGGGTCAGTAAAGCACAACTGAGTAACTGCTGAGAAATTCAAGACAGTCTGTATAATTATGAGCTCTGTGGTAGGCTGAAAAATAGCCCCCCCAAAATACCCACGCCTTAATTCCTGAAACCTGCGAATGTTACCCTACACGGCAAAAAAAGAGTCTTTGCAGCTGTGATTAAGGCAGGGATCTTGAGATAGAGAGATTATTCTGGATTGTCCAGTAGGCCCTAGATGCAACCACGTTTCCTTATAAGAGGGAGGGTCTACACACACACACACACACACACACACACACACACACACACACGGGAGGCGATGTTACCACACGGCAAAGATTGCCGTGATGCAGCCACAGCAGCCCAGGAGCGCCCGAAGCCTCTGACAGCTGGAGGAACAAGGAAGCAATTCACCCCCAGAGGCTCAGGAAGGAGCTGGATTTCGACCCAGTGATACTGACTTTGGACTTGTGGCCTTCAAGACTGTGAGAGAATACTTTTCTGTTGTTTTATGCCTCCCATTTTGTGGTAACTTGTTACAGTGGCCTCAGGAGATGGATCCAAGTCCCAGTGGGTTTGGGGCTTCTGGTCTTTGAGCCCCTGTCCCCCCCCCCCCCTGTCCCCTGACTATTCTTCAAGTTACATTATGGAGTTATTTCTAGATAATACTCTATCTTCAAAGAACTCAGAAGAGTAAAATGTCTTGATTCCCACTCAGCTGCCGTCTTCCTGCTACAGTTTTCTGAGGGAACCTCAGACCCAGGTTCAAAGCCTCCCAAATACTTCTTTTATAAGCCCAAGCCTCTCCTCACCCTGTTACCCCGACCCACACGGCCACGGTTCTCCTTCCCTTTCCAGACCCGAGGGTCTTCCTTGAGGCTCCTACCCAGGAGCGTCCTCCCCCTTCAAATAACCTGTATCTATTTTAACCCTTCTGTGCCATTTGCCCCAGAGATATCCGGTTCTGTAGCCATCTTCCTGTGAGGGCATAACCCCATGCAGGAAGAAAGAGCCTCTGTATCCTCCAAGGGGCCTGGACCAGCTTCACACCCTGAGGGACAGGACTTCTCTGAATACATTTTCCTTGGCTGAAGAGCATGAGAACCGTGCAGAGGCATGTGTACCCCCAGGCCTGGAGTCTGGAGCATCTTATATGATGAAGAAGGGAGAGCTCAGGCAGCTCTACAGGTCAAAACTTAAGACATTGGCCCCAGGACTTTCAAGGTGCCAAGTAGGAGATGCTAAGGGTCAAGACCATGGGGAAGGTGAAGGATTGCGGGGAGGTGGGGCTGTACTAAGAGGGTTCTGACCTGTGTGTGCAGAGCTGGGGAGCCCACAGTTTGTGCCACTGGAACAGACCACCTAGAGAAATGAGGTCCACAAGGCCATGAACAAATAGACATCAGTGAATACATGCACTGTTGCATGGATGGGGGTAGCACACACTTGCCCACCTCTGTCCACTTGCGTCACATCTACCCAGGAGAGTCACAGCCACCAGGTACAGAGCCCGTTAGCTTTCCACTTACTTAGAGGTCAGGGGCCGAGGCTGGACTGTGGCGTCCTGGGGACTGTCTGCAGGGCCCTCAGTCCCGCTCAGGCAATTCTGTAGACAAATCACTTGCTTATTTCACTCACAACCCTTACGTATTGTCACAACAATTCAATACAGACTCATTTCATAAACTGTCCTCCCAGCGTAAACCAGGGATGACAGTTCACAGACTCTTGCACCCACCTGCACTCTGAATTCCCACAGAATTAATCCGGCTCATCTCAGAGCACTCCCATATGTGTCATTTATAAGAAAGAATTATCCTCCTCCCTCCTCTATCTGGCACGTGTTCCAAGACCCTGAAGAGCTTGTTGGATTTTTGGGTATCAGAAATCTGATTCCTGTTGGATGGAAAAAAAGAGTTGGCTGGACTTGCTACCCTCAGAGCTGGCACTCCGACTTGGCTGTTGGGAGGAACTGCCCCTAGTCAGGACTCAACAAACTATTGAAAATCTAGGAAGAAGCTCTTTCTCCCAGAAACACTTCCCCTGAAGGTGTTTGTTTCACATACAATTTAGTAGTCTCCTGGGGGCCGAAAGGAAAAAAGAGATTTTTGTGTATTTGTTTATTTTTTTAAGCCTATGATGAAAGAAAATCCACAAATAACTAGGGTATCAATTGAAATTTTTTTTTTAGGTATAAATCTCTCCTTCACATTTAGGTAACAACTGGGGCAGTTCTAGAATAAAACTATTTAAAAAAAAGAAAACTACTGATAAATAATAACATTCATGATGATTATAATATCTGATAATTATCGAGGCTTGGCTCTGTGTCAAAGATTCAGACGCTCTTGCTTCATTCTTGCAACAAGCCTGTAAGATTGGTATTGATGCTATTGTTCATCCCGGGTTTACAGATGAAGAAACTGAGGTCAGGGAGGTTAAGAGACTTGCCAAGGTCACACACAGCTAGGTAGTGGTGGAGCTGGGGCCAGAGCCCAGCAGTCTGTCTCAGAGCACGTGCTTGTTGGGATACACAGGGTAGAAAGCTCTATACTTTTGTAGCAGGTATAAATTTTAGTTTATACAGTCTGGTGGTTTCCCATTCATCAATCACCTTCACATCATCTCTAAGTCATTTTCCCTCTGGGCTGGAGGAAAGAAAGGCTGAGCCACTGCTGGGGCTTCCTCATCACCACCTTCGGCGTGTCTGAGCAGCGTCTGGGGATCTGATGCTGAGACCTCGGGTGGCCAAGGTTCCTCCGTCTGCCTGGTGGCACGTGGTCCCAGGGCCCGGGATGAGCTCTGCTCTGCAGCTTCTATGCGAAGCTTGGGGCTGCGAGTCTTGGGGGCATCACCTGCCCACCTCCCCTGAGGCCCCGCGTCAGCCTCAAGATGGTGCCCAGAGCAGGGAGCAAGCCCTCACCTGCCTGAACTGGGGAGATCTGAGTTGCTCAGAGGGAGATCACCTCCCTCCTTCCCTCCTTCCCTGCCCTCCCCCCGCCTTATCTCCCCGGAAGATGCATATAGACACTCTCTCCTGAGTCACTGCACTTCTCAATGGCTGTAGAATTTTGACAATTTTTGCTTTCTTCCCTGCTGCAAATCCCCAGCAGGCACTGATCTTGATATCTGCTGAAACAGGTGAAGAAGGTAAGGGTAGAATACAGAGTGAAAACTTCAGCAAATATTGCAAAATACACACCTGCCGCATCTCCCCTCACTTATGTTCACACTTGTGTGTTGGCCTCACCGCTGGCCCTAGCTCTCACACGCACACAATCATTCCCATGTGGGCATAGTTTCCCATTCTTTTGATCTTTAATAACACTTTCTTCTCCTATCAGGTGAGGCTTATATTATCTAGGCTTTGTCTCTGACAATAAAGATGTGTTATGAAAATACATTAAATGTTCCTTGATTAAAATTCCCAACAAGTTGTACATTAGAGCTGATGCCCTAGAGGTAGTGGTTGGTGCATAGGTGACCAACGTTTTCTATATGTCAATTCATACCCACAGTAATTCTTAAATGTCTTATAATTTGTATTTTTTGGGGGGGGGGTGGTACGCGGGCCTCTCACTGTTGTGGCCTCTTCCGCTGCGGAGCACAGGCTCCGGACGCACAGGCTCAGCGGCCATGGCTCACGGGCCCAGCCGCTCCGCGGCATATGGGATCTTCCCGGACCGGGGCACGAACCTGTGTCCCCTGCATCGGCAGGCGGACTCTCAACCACTGCACCACCAGGGAAGCCCTGTATTTTAATTTATAATTATCTTGGAAGATCTGATTGTTTGGAATTCGCAATTAAGCTATTCCAGTTATTCAAATCTTCAGAAAGGTTATTAAAGGAATATTTAAGTATCTCATTTTATGGAAATTAGGAACACTGGGCTATAATTAAATATAGTTATTCAGAAAGTTGGGGAGAAAATCTCTAGGGAAGATACAGTATTTACTGTCCATATTGGTTTCAATATTGCCATGTGTGGGGCTTTTTAAAAAATATATTGTTTCTATTTTATCTTGTGTTTCTCTACCAGGAGTAAAGCCCTAGGCTGTCAGTGCATACAGGACATATGTGGGGACGCTTTCTGAGCAGACCTCATCTTCAGGGATCATTTTATTTCCACAGTTTAGTGCCTCCTTACGAGAATAGAGCACTCCATAATTTTTTCTGAAGATTCTATCAGTCTTGATCCAATGTGTGGGGTGATAAATGACAGGAGGTTGGCCACAGAGGAGAAGGAAGGAATGAATCATGCTGTCTCCTAGTAACCAGTCAGTAAAGAGCTTCCAGCAAGCATGTTAAACTGTTAAACCCCAAAGTACACTTACCTTTGGTATCATCTTTAGACAGGCAGTCCTAATCTATATCTGTGCTCTCAGCCTTCTTTCAAAACTTCCAAGAAAACAGAAACAAATGGGATCCAGTATGCATATGCTTACCACCTCCTTCCAAACCCAAATGAAACATACCTACCCAGAGAGTCCTTTCCCCAAGGGCAAGAGCTCCTTGCCCTTGATTTGCTTTTCTGTATGTTGCTTGTTATGTTGTTTTGAAGCAGTGTTTGCTATGTATTCTTTTTTGTTTACAGGAACGTTCCTCTACGTACTGATACTTGGTTCCATAATTCAGAGTAAAGGTCAGCAAGGATCGGCAAAATTTCAGAATAGAAAGCTGCAGAAAAGTATCTTTCTTATGCATCCCATCAACTAAAGATTGAATCTTAAATTTATTAAGGTTGTGGAAAACATCAGCTCTCCCTAAATGACAGATAAGAAGGAGGAGAATTAGGCATATTAACCGTATTCTCACTGTTTCCTCCAATCTTTAAGGATGGGAGTTCTCAGGAATATGGAGGAAAACAAGAGAGTTAGTGCTGGAGCTTGGAACCCAGGGATATAAAGGGCTGCTGCAAATCATCTTAGAAGAACCTCTACCGTGTGGTTGCAAGTCTCTGAATAAAACCATCAGTTCTATAACGGTAGGATTTATTCTGGTTCCTGTTTTCTTCAAAACTCTATGCAGAGTAAGTGTGCAGGCAATGTTTGCTGCACAAATATGCTTCCACTTTAGGCAAAAAGAATACGCAATCTTTAGACAGAAAAAAAGGACTAACAAGAATGTTTGGGGTTATTCTTAGGGACTGTCTTAGGGTTATTTAGAGGCAGCTCTGGGATTTTCCCAAGAAAGCTTTTGGCTTTTGGGAAAGTTGTCCCCAAAGTTAGGCTGTCTTGTAAATAAGCTACAAGGATACACACATAGGGAATATAGCCGATATTTTATAATAACTATAAATGGAATACAACACTTAAAATTGTGAATCCCTATGTTGTACATCTGAAAATAAATATTGTATGTATACAATATAAACATTGCACATCAACTATATCTCTCAACGAATAAATAAATAATGAAATAAATGGGAAAAAAAGTTAGGCTCTCTTGGATAAACTGAACCTCAATCCTTCTTAAAAGCATCTCTTTACATTGAAAATGTAAGCTTCATTTATTAATGGGGAAGAGTCCTAAGGTGGCCGAGAACTTTGATGAAGGTCATACAGAAGAGTGAGTGGTGGTGCTGGAGGCTGATGTCAATGTCATTGTATTTCCTCCTCTGGATGGACCTATCTTATTCCAAGCTTCAGAAGGTAACGATAAGGTTGTTGGCTTCTAATTCTTATTACCGGTATAAGAAATTAAATCTAAACTAATAAGGATGCACTGTATAGCAAAGAGAACTCTACTCAATGCTCTGTAATGGCCTATATGGGAAAAGAATCTAAAAAAGAGTGCATATATGTCTACCCATAACAGATTCACTTTGCTGTACACCTGAAACTAACACAACATTGTAAATTAGCTCTACCCCAATAAAGTTTTTTTAAAAAGAAATTAAATCGATACGGAAGAAAATGTTTTGCTCGGTCTAATTTGGTCTTTTTATTAATAAAGTAGCCACCTAGCTGAGCACTTATTTCACATTTCAAACATAACATGAGTTTTTCATAAATGATCTTTTTAATCCTCCCCAAAATTCCATAAGATGGGTCTTTTCTCTACATTCATCACCTGAGTCTTGGAGAGGCAAAGCAATTCACCTAGTGTCACGAAACTAAGATACAGAGCTGAGATTTGAACCCAAGCTCTGCTGATCCTGGAGCTGATCTTTTTAACCACTCGGCTACATAGTTTCCCTTCTGGAAGCCTCAAGCCTGAAACAGGTTGAAAAATAAATTTTAGTGTTTATTAATCTAGTTAGAGAGTAGTTGTAGAATTATATGACAATCATAAAATTGTAGCTATGCTAGGAATATCAGAAAGCATTTAATCTTGTGGTTTTCAGATGAGTTTCCAGATTGCTCAGAGGTACTCAGAGCTGCCCAAGGGGAGGAAGGGGTGGAGGAGATGGGAAGGCCGAGGGCCAGAGCTCCAGATTTTCAATCCCCTTTTCCAAACACAAAAACTTCCCTCTCCTTTTTTACATTAGAGTTCTACACAAGATTTCATTTAGGGGGAAATAAGAGATTCACCATTCTGAAAAAAATGAGTGACAATCGCTGAGCTAGTGACTGTGACAATCTTTCATTTTATACGTGAAAAGACAGAGAGCTAAACAGTCATTTAGCCAAAGCCACTCTGTTAAAATTATAGCATCTCTGAGATAGAAGCACCCTTGAGGGTCATCCACTCCAAACTTCTGCCAGCATTGGCCTCCCCTAAACTATGTTCACCCACACTGGGCCCCAAGCCTCTGTTACTGGGAGCTCATGGTCTACAGAATCTCCCCATCTTTCCAGCCCTTAGAAAACATTTCCTTATAAGAAACTAAAATCTGCCCTTCCATATCCCTAGGAGCCAAGTAGAAGAATTAAAGTCATTTTTCTACATGACAACACTTCAGATATTTGAAGACACCTAACATGTCCCCACTGGGTCTGTCATCTCCAGGTACAACATCTCCATTTCCGTGTCTGCTCCTCAGACTACATGGATTCTTTCAAGTCTGGTTGCCCCGCTTCAGAAAGGTGTCAGTTTGTTTATATTCCCTTTAATGATTTGAGTGGCGAATTGCACATAATACTTCAATAATACTTTAATTTGTTCATTAAGTCTTCTTTGAAACTTCCACTCTTTACACAATATCTTCTTAACTCCTTCAAGTTTGGTGAGGATTGATAGGCAAGAGAAATAATGTAGAGATACAATTATCTACAGGCTGGGTTCACCACACAGACAAAAATTCATGCCCACCTTTCCCCTCTGTTTCTTCTCCTTCTTTCTTTCTTTTTTTTTGCATTCATCTTTTAAAATTTTGAGATACTTAAGAGATTCACATGAACCTGTAAGAAATAATGCAGGGAACAATTCATGTGCCTTTTACCATTTTCCCCCCAGTGATAACATCTTTCAAAACTATAGCACACCATCACAACCAGATTATTGACATTGATACAGTCAAGGTAAAGAACAGTTCCATCACCAAAGGAACTGTGCCCTTTGATAGCCACCCTCACTTTTCTCTTGCCCCAGTTCACTCCTTAACTCTTGACAACCACTGATATGTTATCCATTTCTATAATTTTGTTATTTCAAAAATAATATATAAATAGAATCATGCTGTGTGTAACCTTTTCTTAAAAAAATTTTTATCGGAGTATAGTTGATTTACGATGTTGTGTTAGTTTCAGGTGTCTTCCCTTCTGTTTCTTAAAAGGGATTCCTGACACCAAAGTAACCCCGGTGGCTTTGTGCTCCTTCCTAAGGCAAGCCTTTACTCTTTGCCATTAACTATATGCAGAAGGATTTATACATTTGAAACAAATAATCAGCTGGCTACGGGGCTATGTTGAGTCAGATTTAGATCACTCTGCTCAAGCCACATCCATGATGGCAGCTATCCTGTCCATGTAATAGATGCCAAGATCAAGCCACAGAAAGTTCATTTGAGAGCAGGAACCAATTTTAAGTATCTTGACAGATATACCTGCATGTGAGATGATAAAGGAGAAAATAATTATAATACACAAAAAACATGTTTTGAATTTTATAAAAGGCATTATAATTGGCCCTCACATAGCTCTGCTAAGGGAGGGAACGTATATACGTAATCTCAAATGACAAGCAAAATGCCATTAAACCCTGGGTCTGAAGTGTATTGGGATTTATATTTTCAAAGCAATAGCAAATTACCTTTCTAATAATAGATGGTTTTATTAAATATTAAAAGTGCTTAGTGTTTCCTTGAGTTCATCCTGACTTGTCCTGGTACATCCTGAGTGGCAGGGGAGTCAACCTGAAATGGAACATTTCCTAGAAATAATCCACCAAAGAGTAATCCGTACATGGATTGAGAGATGATTATATTCTACAGTTACTGCTATTTTTGAGCTGCTCTAAGTGGTTTACTGTTCATTGCTTTTCATTCAAGAAATTAAATGTGCTTTATGTGTATCATCTTGTTTACTGTCACCACTGCCCTGTTAAATATAATTAGCTCTATTTTGTATTTGGGGAAAACGAAGGTTTAGGATTGTTAAGGAGCAATATTTCAGGAGAGGAAAAGCGCAAACCTCACAGAGAATATTCAGCAAGATTTAGAATTCTTGAGTATTTCAGTTGGAGAAGACTCAAGGATCAACTACTCAACCCCATCATTTTAAAGATGAAGACAGGGAATTCCCTGGCGGTCCAGTGGTTAGGACTCCACGCTTTCACTGCCGAGGGCGTGGGTTCAATCCCTGGTCAGGGAACTAAGATCTTGCAAGCTGCGTGGTGTGGCCAAAAAATAAAAAATCAAAACAGTAAAGATGAAGACAGTGACGGTAGAACCACTTCAATGTTCTATGTAGTGAACTTCAATATTCTTCTATTTCATTTCCATTTCCTGAATGTGAAATGAGAATACTTACATTAGCTTTTTTTCTAATAATAGAATTCTCATAACCATTGATGGGAGTGTGCCAAGATGAATGGAAATGTCTGTCTGTCTGACATCTTGCTAATGGGCAGTGTGGCCCCCAGACTGTTGGGCTGGGTTTAGAAGCCTGGACCCCACCTCATCTATGACACTAACCCTGCTTTCAGCAAACAGCTCTCAGACATACGTTTGGATCTCAGCGTCTGCATCTCTAAAATTAGGGGTTGGACTAAATCTTATAAATGTTCTTAGAGCTCTAATGCACCACGATTCTCACTTTCTTTATATAATTTTTTTCGAATGCATAATATATACGTATGTCAAAGAGATGTAAATTCATAGACACTATAAAGACAGGAGGGAAGCAGAAATTTTAAATGGAAGATCACATTATATTTGACTATATTTCAAAGGTAAGTGATCTCTAAAGAGGAAGATGTTGATCTGATATATTTTTTAACACTACACTTGCTAATAGACAATAAATTTTGAAGCGACTTGTTCCTCTTAGGGTATGTTTATTATCTTCATAAGGTTTGGGGAGTCTGTGTTTTCAAATAAGCATCAAATTCTCTTAGTTTGATATGCTGTGGCTACCCTTGTTCAGGAGAGTGTTTCAACACATCGACTCCTGCAAGTCAGGGAAGAAAAGGGCGGGGGTATATCTCTCCGGATGAGTCTCTTTTGGTTTGCTTGGAATCTGTCAGAAGCTGTAATTCTCGGCTGGCAATACTACCTCATTCCTCTTGTAACCGATTATGTCATCACAAACAGAGATTTATGAGCCCCGACTCTAAAGAAACAGAAGGCAGGATGAATTATGAGAAGTTCCAGGTCTGCAAACACTTTCTTCAATAATTAGCCTAAGGTGGGGAGGAGGGAGAAATTAACCTCACTAAACTCCCATTTTACACAACCCAAGTAATACACTGCTAGCATCTGACTGAGCACAGAAATTCATCTTAGGTGATCCAGTTTAAAACCCATTTGTAAATTCAGTCTGAAGGGCTTCAAGTGAAAAGAATGAAGGGCTGGCAAATGCACAGTGGGGAGCAGGCTGCCTCTCTGTAGAACAGCCTGGATGGCTTAATAGGGCCTCTCCAGCTCTGATGGATGGGTCTCTGAGATGGCCCACAGGTACATGGGAAATGGTTTTGTGTTCCAAGAGGGAAAAGGTGAGTTCATCACCACAGCCACAGGCTTCTGTGTTTTCCCAGTGCAAACAGAAAAACCAACGTGCAGACGCAGTGATGTGCTCATAACCCCTCATTGTGGCAGCGTGTTTGCAGGCCACTGAACGTAAGGACTGCACACTTTTACTTACTGTGTCATTACTCGTGGACATTCCATTAGCTGTAAAAAGGCAACCTAATATTCAACGCATGGTATATTTGTCCCCTCTCATAAAGGAGAAGGTATCTTGGGGAAGAGGCAATAGGAATCTATTAATCTACCAATGAATATTTATTGTGTCTCCACCATTTGAGAGAGATTATTATGAGACCTGGTAAGAAATAATAGCTAAAAAATATATAGAGTAGGTCCAGCTCTCAGGAATCTTCTAATTTTTCACAGAAGTAGAACAATCCTAAAATTTGTCTGGAACCATAAAAGACCCCAAAAAACCAAAGTAATCTTAAGAAAGAACAAAGCTGGCAGCATCATGCTCCTAGATTCCAAATTATATTACAAAGCCATAGTAATCAAAGCAGTATAGTGTTGGCATAAAAATAGACACATAAGTTAATGGAACAGTGTGGAGAGCTCAGTAATTAACCCATATATATGTGGTCGATTAATTTTGACAAAGCAGCCAGGAATATACAATGGGAAAAGGACAACCACATGCAAAAGCAAAAAACTGGACCACAGTCTTACACCATACACAAAAACTCACTCAAAATGGATTAAAGACTTGAATGTAAGACCTGAAACCATGAAACTCCTAGAAGAAAACATAGGCAGGAAACGCCTTGACATTGGTTTGGTGATGGTTTTTTTGGATTTGACAACAAAACAAGAGCAATGAAAGTAAAAATAAACAAATGGGACTCATCAAACTAAAAAGCTTTTGCACAGCAAAGGAAACCCTCAACAAAATGAAAAGGCAACCTACTGAAAGAGGGAGAAAATATTTGCAAATCATATATGTGATAAGGAGTTAACATACGAAATATATAAAGAACTCAAACAGCTCAGCACCAAAAACCCCAAACAATCCCATTAAAGATGGGCAGATAATCTAACATACCACCGGTTTTTCCAAAGAAGATGTACTAATGGCTATTTGAAACATGAAAAGATGCTCAACATCACTAATCATTGGGAAAATGCAAATCAAAACCATAATAAGATATCACCTCACACCTGTCAGAATGGCTTTTATCAAAATGACAAGAAATAACAAGTGTTGGTGAGGATGTGGAGAAAAGAGAACCTTTGCCCACTGTTGGTAGGAATGTGAGCTGGTGCAGCCACTGTGGAAAACAGTATGGTGGTTCCTCAAAAAACTAGAAAAAGAACAGCTGTATGATGCAGCAATTCCACTCCTGGGTATTTACCATAAGAAAATGAAAACACTAACTCAAAAAGATATATACACCCCCGTGGTTATTGCAGCATTATTTACAATAGCCAAGATATGGAAACAACTTAAATGTCCATTGATGGATGAATGGATAAAGAAAATGTGGCATAAAAATACAGTGGAATATTATTCAGCCATAAAAGAATTAAATCCTGTCATTTGTGACAACATGGATGGATCTTGAGGGCATTATGGTAAATGGAATAAGTCAGAGAAAGACAAATACCATATGATCCTCTCTTATATGTAGAATCTGAAAACAAAAGCCAAAACAAGAACAAAACCCTAAGCTCACAGATTCAGAGATTCAAATTGGTGGTTGCCAGAGACCGGAGTGAGGGCTGGGCGAAATGGGTGAAGAAGGTTGAGAAGTACAGACTTCCGGTTATAAAATAAATAAGTCATGGAGATGTAACGTCCAGCATGGAGACTATCGTTAATAACACTGCACTGCATATTTGAAAGTTGTTAAGGAAGTAAATCTTAAAAGTTCCTCATAAAAATATATCCTGTAACTATGTATCGTGATGAATGCTTACAAGACTTATTGTGGTGATCATTTCTCAATGTATACAAATGTTGAATCATTATTTTGTACATCTGGAACTAATATAATATTGTACGTCAATTTTACCTGAATAAAAATAAATGGGATCTTCCATTCTAGCTCAGGAGGTAGGACACATGCACACCAGTAGAACCAGTAATACAGGCAAAGTGTGGCGAGTCAATGGGAGTGATGCAGATGGGAAGAGAGATGGGAGCTCAAAGGGGGAAAGAGCCTGAAGCCTGTAGGAATCAAGAAGTGCTTCCAGAAATTGCCTTTGAAAGAAATGATCCTCGTAGTTGGATGAAAGTGAAAGCCTGCAGGGAGCTGTAAGTAGGATTTCAGACTTACCAGGAAGAGAAACAGTGAGAGAGACAGAAGCAGGTGGAAAGCAAGAGAACAAGCAAGGTGGTTTCTTGGGAGAGTTAATTAAGAGAAAGGTATTGGGGAGAGAATAAGGAGACATTCAAAGATGACATTGGAGAAGATACTGAGAAAAGAGAACGGAGATAAATACTTATTAAGCACCTACTATATACCAGTCACTGTGCTAGGCACTCTACATATGTTATCTCTTTTAATTCTCAGAAAGTTCATAGGACCAAAATCATTGTTGTCATTTTACTGATGAGACACTAAGGTTCAGAGGCACTGAACCTTAAGTAAATGGAGTCAGAAGTGAACCCCAGGGCTTCCCTGCTGGCGCAGTGGTTGAGAGTCCGCCTGCCGATGCAGGGGACACGAGTTCGTGTCCCGGTCCAGGAGGATCCCACATGCCGCGGAGTGGCTGGGCCCATGAGCCATGGCCGCTGAGCCTGCGCGTCCGGAGCCTGTGGTCCGTAATGGGAGAGGCCACAACAGTGAGAGGCCCGCGTACCGCAAAAAAAAAAAGTGAACCCCAGTTCTTATGACTTCAAACCCCAGCTTTTTCTACTGTTCTCTTCCATGTTCCTATATCTAAAGAGGTGCAGTTTCACCATCTGTCAAAATAGGGCACTAGACTAGAAAAGCTCTAAGGAGCATTTTAGCTTCAAAGGACTATAAGCATCATTCTAAATAGAGAAGAAGGGACTTCCCTGCTGGTCCAGTGGTTAAGACTTCGCCTTCCAACGCAAGGGGTGTGGGTTCGATCCCTGGTCGGGGAGCTAAGATCCCACATGCCTCGCGGCCAAAAAAACAAAAAATGTAAAACAGAAGCAATATTATAACAAATTCAATAAAGACTTTAAAAATGGTCCATATTAAAAAAAAAAAAAAAAAACCTTAAAAATAAATAAATAAATAGAGAGAGAAAGAAAAAGCAAGCAGAAACGTTACTCCAGGGAAAAGTGGGAAGACGGAGAGCTGCATGGAGGTCTGGAAGACAGCGTTGCTGAGGAATTCGGACTCACAATAAATTCACTCAGACTCTCTTCCTTGCCATCTTCCTTGTCCTTGTCTCTAACTAAGTAGGGGCTGAGAAGTCCAAGCCAGTCAGAAGTATCTCGGAGAGAGATACCTGAGAGGTGCCTGCCCCCATCAACCATAAAGGTTCATCCACAAACAAGGTGGGTAAACATCTCAGGATCACCTCAAGAGGAAGACCTTTTCTTGCCTGCCTGGGTCTACTGCCAACCTCTACCTCACGGCCTCCCAGAACTGGTGGGACTTCAATGGCCTTCCAAACAGACATGGCCAAAAGTCGTCACCAGGGGCTTGTTTCAAGCATATTTCACTCCCCAGAAGACGACTAGAAAGAATAAGCAATTCTAATGAGAGACATATTGAGGACAGACAGGTGTGAAATGGAGAGTGACGTATGAATCTTGAACGTATAAGGAAAAGAGAGGTGTAGTAAAGAAAGCATCCCAGGAATCCCAAAGTGTAAAACAACAAAAAAGGATACCTATACACTTCTATAAGTGTGTCAAAAACGACCAATTTGTTCACTGTGAAAGTGGAGAGAGCTGGAAGTGAGAGCCAGAGGTAAAGCAGGGTAGTGCTAATGCAGTGACGGACTGCTTCCCTGTGACAAGGGCAATCCTTACATTTCTCAGGCAGGGTTGAAGACGAGTTGTGTGTCTGCATAGACTTTATCTATGTGCCCTGAGAAACTTCTGGCTACTGGAGCAACAAGAACTGAAGAATTTCCTCTCTAGCCCTGGGCCATTCTCCGCTCCACTTGTCACATCTGTAATGTTTTTTTAAAATGTCTGAATTCTGTGGAGAGGGAAACCTAGAAAAATCCAGGAATGCAAGCTACTCAAGGTTCTTGCTCTCATGGTGCTGAGTCGGGGCACTCAAGTCTCTGAAAAGGGTGCATCGAAATATTGAGACTAATAAATCACGATGAAGGATGAATCCATAATTTAGCCTCTAAATGCCTTAAACTACCGGGGCAAATGAAACTCCAGACAACAGTTCTTCACCTGGCAGGGGCTCAGGGCTGTATTTGTTTCCTCAGATCCCTCCAGTAACTTTGGAAGTTGGGTACTAATGGCTGAGTTTGCAGAGAGATGGAAGCATTCACCAGGACCCACCTGGATATTATGAACTCTTTGAGGATGTGGCCTCAATTCATCAGTGTGAATATATCCAGGAAACGCCCTGGAGCAAATTTCTTTCTTTTTTTCCTTTTTCCTTAATGGACATTTGCTTTGTCAGACTTGCATCTCAGTGGAGTTATAAATATAGAAATGAAATATTGATGACTCGTCTCAACTCATCCACAACTTGTGCGAGATCACACACCGCAGAGCTGCAGAGACCGAGGGGGTGGAAGATGCCAGCGCTTTCAGGAACTGAACTCTCTTGAATGGCTCTGGCTGAAATTCATTTTCAAAAAGCATTTTCTCACTAGATTATTTCGAGAACCAGAAGTAAGGTTTAGGATAGACTTTTTCCCATGAAAATTAGGACCTTGTTGTCTTGCAAATCTTTTCCTTCCCACCCACAGAGCTGGTCAACCTCCATTCATTTGGGCACCACAGGCATGCAGAATAATGGTGGTTGCCCAGACGGTGGCTGGGAGAGGCCCACTGCCACCCAGGCATCAACACAGCTCTCAGCCGGGAATAGCAAGCAAGCAGTAAAAGAATAACTCAAGCTTGTTTTGATTCCAGGCAGAATGCAAATAACGCATTCCCTAGATGTTAGGTCAAAACAACCACCAACCTAAACAAAGCAAGAGAAAGAAGTTTCACAAGAGCAAACAGCTACTGATTCCCCCAGACTTGTTCTTGGGCAGAAACTCTATTAGTTTCGTATGGGTAAGCCTGTTGGATGCCACCTTAACCAAGTTATAAAAACCGGTATTTGGACAAATTGACATCAAAAGACTCCTGATATGATTCCTTGAGAAGGACACAACATTACTTTTGTGGTATTCCTGCCAAAAATTCACAAGCAGAATCCAAGCATGAGGAAATATCAGCGAACCCAAATTGAGGATTTTACAAAATAATGGACTTGCATTCTTCAAAAGGTCAAGGTCAAGGAAGACAAAGAAAGGGCTTAGAAGCTGTTACCGATTAAAGATACTAAAGAGACACAAAACCTAAATGAAATGCATAATCTTGAATTGCAAATTGGAATATGGATTGTGGAACAGACAGTGGCATTATGTCAATATTAAATTACTTGACTTTGATAATTGTACTATGGTTATGTAGAATGTTCTCTGGTCTTAGGGAACACACAATGAAGTAGTAACAGAGCAAGCATGATGTCTTCAACTTAATTTTCAATGATTCAGGGGAAAAAATCGACCTATCTAGAGAGAGAGAAGAAAAAAAGAGAGAATAAGATAGCAGATGGGACAAAATGTACAAAATTAGGAAGTCTGGGTCAACAGTATAAGGGAGTATCTTGTACTATATTTTTGAAAGTTTTCTAGAAGTTTGAAAATATAGCAGAAGTTAAAATTTCCAAACAGTGTCCCCAGGATTGAATCTATCAGTGTCAGGGCTATAATTATTAGCTTTTCCTTCAAGAATAAGACTTAAAAATCCACCAAAAAGTTTCCAGCTCCTCTGAGATGGAGGAAGCACTCTCCACCCTGTCTTGTCATGTGGCAGAATGCACGGAGCAGCTGTTTGAGGACTCTGAAAAGTCAAAAGCAGCTGACAGATTGGGGAATATGTCTAAAATTGAAGTACCACTGAACTGGTGGAGAGTCCACCATTTTGTCCATCTTTTGGCATATTCTCTGACCTGAACTCCATGCAGCCTGAAACCTGGAAGTGGGCCTCAGGACCAGACACAGAGAGCTCCAGAAGAAGACCTCCCGTTCTGTCTCCAGGAACCTGAAGGGGAGCTCTTAACTCTCAGAGAAAGCAGGGAAATCCTGTTATACTTTTTATCTTCTTTGTTTTTATTTTTTTCTCTGTTTCCTCACAACCTGGCCCCAGAGCTGTTCTGTGTTTGCACTGGTGGTGGTGGTGATGGGTTTGTGCAAGAATATAAAACTCTGAGGGAGGAGACTGCGATCCCAAGAGGGTAGGCCAGGTTGATTGCATTTTTCATCTCTCTGTCTTCCTGATAGAATGAGCTGCCACTTTCTGGCTTGAAGACTGAAAAGGAGAGCCCCAGGGAACTGGAAAGTCCCAAGGTGGTCATGGAGAGGAAGAAGCTCAGGAAAACAGCCTTGTAAAGTTGTCTGTGAACTCCTGGGTTCCCGCTTGAGCAGCTTATGTCTGGATCTACACCTACACAGCAGAGGCAGGTAGACCTTGAGATCTGAACTGTGGGATAGACCACCGCCCCTGACCCAGACTGGCCTCTAGGTGGTACACATGGGTGACAGTCTAGCCCTGCAGAGGTTTGGAAAACCAAACTGACATTGGAATGAAAACTCAAATAAGGGTAGTCATAACTAACCAGATAAAATTTTTTATCTGCTGAATCAAAAACATCAAAATTCTCCATAGAATTTTATCAAGATTCACAGCCCTATCTTATTCGTAACGCTCAGGATAAAATTCAAAATTATGTGACATAGAAAGAAGCAGGAAAATATCAACTCACATGGCAAAAGATAATCAACAGATGCCCCCAAAATGAGATGATACAGATTCTGGTTTCTCTGGCAAAGACTTCAAAGTAGCTACTATAAAAATGCTTGAACAAGCAATCACAAGTATTCTTGAAACAAAGTTAAAATAGAAAGTATCATCAAAGAAAGAGAAGGTATAAAGGACCACATGGAAATGTTAGAACTGTCAAATACAATAACCAAAATAAAAAATTCACTGGATGGCTCAATAGCAGAATGGACATGACAGAGTAAAAATTCAGTGCACTCGATGATGGAAGAATAGATATTATCCCACCTGAACAACAGAGAGAAAAAGATCAAAATTGAAAAATGGTCAGGGACCATGAAACAATTCCAAAAAGTCTTATTTGCATGTCATCAGAATTCCAGAAGGAGAAGATCAAGATTCAGAAAAAGCATCTGAAGAAATAATGGATAAAAACTTCCAAAATTTGGTGAAAGACATAAACATATAGATTCAAGAAACTCACTGAGCCCCAAACAAGATATAGCAAAAAAATTCTACACTCGCATACATTATATTCAAACTGCTGAGAACTAAGACAAAGAAAAAAACCAAACCAAAACAGGAAATTTAGCAGAGAAAAGTAATAAAATGCTCATAGGGGGACACCAATGCATATGACTGTAGTCATCAAAAACCTTGGAGGCCAGATTAAAAAGGAAGAAATAAAACTATTTTTACTCACAGTTGATATGATGATTTTTTTTGGCCATGCCACATGGCATGCAGGATCTTAGTTCCCTGAACTAAGGGAACTTAGTTTCCCGACCAGGGATCGAATCTGTGCCCCCTGCAGTGGAAGCATGGAATCTTAACCACTGGACTGCCAGGGAAGTCCCAATATGATTTTCTTTATAGACATTTCTGGGGGATTCACAACATTACTCCTAGAACTAATAAGTAAGTTTGACAAGATTTTAGGATACAACGTCAACACATAACAATTAATTGTATTTCTACATAAAAGCAACAAACAATTGGAAACTGAAATAAATAAAATATATCACAATAGCTCTGAAAAAAAGAAGTCTTAGGTATAAAATTTAACAAATCATGTGCAGAATCTGCATGCAGAAAACGTGAAACTCCAGGGAAAGAAATCAAAGACCTAAATAAATTAAGGGATATATCATGGACTGGAAGGGTCAACATAGTAAAGATAAATTGATGTACAGATTTAATGCAATTCCTATCAAGATCTCAGCAGGATATTTTATACACATGGATAAGCTGACCCTAAAATTGATACAGAAATTAAAAGGAACAAGAATAGTCAAAACACTATTAAGTTTTTTTAAAAACCAAAGTTGAAAGAATCATACTACCTGATTTAAGACTGATTGTATAAAATACTAGCAAACAGAATCCAACAACACATTAAAAGGATCATACACCATGATCAAGTGGGATTTATCCCAGGGATACAAGGATTCTTCAATATATGCAAATCAATCAATGTGATACACCATATTAACAACCTGAAGAATAAAAACCATATGATCATCTCAATAGATGCAGAAAAAGCTTTTGACAAAATTCCACACCCATTTATGATAAAAACCCTGCAGAAAGTGGGCATAGAGGGAACCTACCTCCACATAATAAAGGCCATAAACGACAAACCTACAGCAAACATCATTCTCAATGGTGAAAAACTGAAAGCATTTCCTCTAAGATCAGGAACAAGACAAGGGAGTCCACTCTCACCACTCTTATTCAACATAGTTTTGGAAGTCCTAGCCATGGCATCAGAGAAGAAAAAGAAACAAAAGGAATCCAAATTGGAAAAAAAGAAGTAAAACTGTCACTGTTTGCAGATGACATGATACTATACATAGAGAATCCTAAAAGTGCCACCACAAAACTACTAGAGCTAATCAATGAATTTGGTAAAGTTGCAGGATACAAAATTAATGCACAGAAATCTCTTGCATTCCTATACACTAATGATGAAAAAGCTGAAAGAGAAATTAAGGAAACACTCTCATTTACTATTGCAACAAAAAGAATAAAATACCTAGGAATAAACCTACCTAGGGAGACAAAAGACCTGTATGCAGAAAACTATAAGACACTGATGAAAGAAATTAAAAAGATACCAAGAGATGGAGAGATATACCATGTTCTTGGATTGGAAGAATCAATATTGTGAAAATGACTCTACTACCCAAAGCAATCTACAGATTCAATGTAATCCCTATCAAATTACCAATGGCATTTTTTACAGAACTAGAACAAAAAATTTCACAATTTGTATGGAAACACAAAAGTCCCCAAATAGCCAAAGCAGTCTTGGGGGAAAAAACGGAGCTGGAGGAATCAGGCTCCCTGTCTTCAGACTATACTACAAAGCTACAGTAATCAAGACAATATGGTACCGGCACAAAAACAGAAATGTAGATCAATGGAACAAGATAGAAAGCCCAGAGGTAAACCCATGCACCTATGGTCAACTAATCTATGACAAAGGAGGCAAGGATATACAATGGAGAAAAGATAGTCTCTTCAATAAGTGGTGCTGGAAAAACTGGACAGCTACATGTAAAAGAATGAAATTAGAGCACTCCCTAACACCAAACACAAAAATAAACTCAAAATGGATTAAAGACCTAAATGTAAGGCCAGACACTCTAAAACTCTTAGAGGAAAGCATAGGAAGAACACTCTTTGACATAAATCACAACAAGATCATTATTGATCCACCTCCTAGAGTAATGGAAATAAAAACAAAAATAAACAAATGGGACCTAATGAAACTTAAAAGCTTTTGCACAGCAAAGGAAACCATAAACAAGACGAAAAGACAACCCTCAGAATGGGAGAAAATATTTGCAAATGAATCATTGGACAAAGGATTAATCTCCAAAATATATAAACAGCTCATGCAGCTCAATATTAAAGAAACAAACAACCGAATCCAAAAATGGGCAGAAGACCTAAATAGACATTTCTCTAAAGAAGACATACGGATGGCCAAGAAGCACATGAAAAGTTGCTCAGCATCACTAATTATTAGAGAAATGCAAATCAAAACTACAATGAGGTATCACCTCACACCAGTTAGAATGGGCATCATCAGAAAATCTGCAAACAACAAATGCTGCGGAGGGTGTGGAGAAAAGGGAACCCTCTTGCACTGTTGGTGGGAATGTAAATTGATACAGCCACTATGGAGAACAGTATGGAGGTTCCTTAAAAAACTAAAAATAGAATTACTATCTGACCCAGCAATCCCACTACTGGGCATATACCCAGAGAAAACCATAATTCAAGAAGACACGTACACCCCAATGTTCATTGCAGCACTATTTACAGTAGCCAGGTCATGGAAGCAACCTAAATGCCCATTGACCGACGAATGGATAAAGAAGATGTGGCACATATATACGATGGAATATTACTCAGCCATAAAAGGAAAGAAATTGGGTCATTTGTTGAGATATGGATGGACCTAGAGACTGTCATACAGAGTGAAGTAAGTTAGAAAGAGAAAAACAAATATCGTATATTAACTCAGGTATGTGGAACCTAGAAAAATGGTACAGATGAACCGGTTTGCAGGGCAGAAGTTGAGGCACAGATGTAGAGAAGAAACGTATGGACACCAAGGGGGGAAAGCTGCGGGGGGGTGGGGATGGTGGTGTGATGAATTGGGCGATTGGGTTTGACATGTATACACTGATGTGTATAAAATTGATGACTAATAAGAACCTACTGTATAAAAAAGTAAATAAAATAAAATTTAAAAATTAGAAAAAGACTTATTCTATAAAGCCACAATAATCAAGACAGTGTGGTACTGATGAAAGGATAGACACATTGATTGAGCAGAATTGAGAGTCCAGAATAGACACACACATATGGCCTATTGATTTTTTTTTCTTTTTGGTGGCCTATTGATTTTTGACAAAGGTGCAAAGGCAATTCAATGGGAAAAAGACAGTCATTTCAATGAATGTCTTTAGAACAATTGAGTATTCATTTGCAAAAAATAAAATGAACTTTGACCTAACTCTTAGACTGTATAAAATATTAGTTCAAAATGGATGATAGACCTAAAAGTAAAATGTAAAACCAGAAAATATTTGGAAGAAAACATAGAAAAAACCTTTAAGATCTGAAGCTAGGCAAAGAGATTTTGCACAAGACCACAAAACTGGGTCCATCTAATAAAAACTTGATAATTGAACTTTGTCAAAATTAAATATATTTACTCTGTGCACAGAATTCAACTATAAGAAAACAAACAACCCAATATTAAGAACGAGAAAAATACTTAGGCACTTCACCAAAGAAGATATAAGGAAGGCAAATAAGCACATAAAAACGTGCTCCACATCAATAATCATTAGGGAAATGCAAATTAAAAGCACAATAAACTAGAATTCTATACCGATTAGAATGTCTAAAATAATACCAAGTGCTGACAAGGATACTGAGCCACTGGAACTCTCATACACTGCTGGTGGGAAGATGGTCCAGCTGCTCTGGAAAACACTTTGGCGATTTTTATAAAATAAATGTATATTTGCCATATAATCCAGCAATCCACCTCTAAGTATTTTACCCAAGAGAAATGAAATCAAGTTCATACAAGACCTGTACACAGATTTTACAGCATTTCTGTTCATAATTGCCATATGCCAGGAACAACTCAAATTTCCTTCAACATGCTAGTGGATAAACTACAGTACATCCATACAATGGAATATTACTTAACATAGAAGGAACGAAGTATTGATACATACAACCACTTTGATGAATATTAAAGACATTACCCTGAGAGAAAGAAGTCAGTCTTAAAGATTACATACAGTATTACTCCCTTGGTATAATATTCTTACAAAGACAAACTAGTTACAGAGACTACATCAGTAGTTGACAGAGGTTGGAGCAGTGTAGGGTGTGACTACAAATGACGGTACGAGGGAGTTGGGGTACTACCCTGTTTCCTGATTGTCGTGGGGCTTATATGATTCTTTTTTTTTTAATTGAAGTATAGTTGATTTACAATGGTGTTTAGTTTCCAGTGTACAGCAAAGTGATTCAAATAAATATATATATTCTTTTCAGATTCTTTTTCCTTAGAGGTTATTACAAACTATTGCGTATTCCCTGTACTATATAGTAGGTCCTTGTTGTTTATCTATTTTGTATGTAGTAGTGTGTATCTGTTAATCCCAAACTCATAATTTATCCCTCCACCGCTTTCCCCTTTGGTAACCATAAGAATGTTTCTTATGTCTGTGAGTCTATTTATGTTTTGCAAAAAATTCATTTGTATCATTTTTTTAGATTCCACATATACATGATACCAAATGATATTTGTCTTTCTCTGTCTGACTTACTTCACTTAGTATGATAATCTCTAGTTTCATCCATGTTGCTGCAAATGGCATTATTTCATTCTTTTTTAGGGCTGAGTAATATTTCATTGTATCTTCTTTATCCATTCATCATTGATGGACACTTAGGTTGCTTCCATGACCTGGCTATTGTAAATAGTGCTGCTATGAACATTGGGGTGCATGTATCTTCTCGATTAGAGTTTTCATCTTTTCCGGATATATGCCCAAGAGTGGGATTGCTGGATCATATGGTAACTCTATTTTTAGTTTTTTAAGGAACCTCTGTACTAGGGCTTACATGATTCTTACATGTGCTCAAATTCACAGAACTATACACAAAAATGTCAATTTTATTGTACATATTTTAAAATTAAATTTAAATATCAACTATAATTTACTTAAGAATAAATTTAGCTTCTAAATGGAAAGAGAACATTTAAAAGAATCACCGACTAAGGATTGGCATTATGATATAGGTGCAATTCATTTTTATTGTCATATTGCTTTAGGCAGTTTGGCAAAACACATCCATCAGAAAGAATTCAGTCATTTTGGAATTCAATCACTGCCACCACTATTCAGTCTCCTGCTGGAAACAATCAACTTAACAGCTTGTGAAGGAGGAATCTATCTTGCTCTGCTATCGTGGGTATTCTGCTGGCTTGGGGTATGGACTCCTGCAGAAGAGAGAGCTTCCTCAGGTATAGAGACTAGAGATGTTTCAAATGGAGGTAGGTGATGAGGGTGGGAAGTTGGCAAGGAGGACAAGCTGCCAAGTTTCCAACAAGACGGTGTAATCTTAATGAGTATCATACATAATCGTACAGAGTACGGATGCTCACATTTTCGAGGTCAGAGGTTTGATCTCGTCATTGCCTCTGAGGTGACTGGATGCAGAGGGTGTAGTGAAGATCCTTCATAGCCTCTATGTACCCTTACAATTGGGAGCTGGCACCCTTTCTTAGAATCATCCAACTCCCTTTGCCAGATTCATGCTCAGCAAGCAGCCTTCTGGTAGTTCACTCGTTTATTCATTCATTCACTATACATCTCTCGAGCACCACCACTGTGACAAATATCACACTCGGTGCTGGGCATACCAAGATAAATAATGCATATGCACTGCTTCGAGCAGCTCATGGATTTTGCTGCAGGGTAGAGAGTGTGATGGCCAGCTGCCAGGTATTCCAGACCCTGTGGCAATGATTTTCCACATTGTGATTTAACAAGATAAGGTTAGATGCAGTCAGTCATTCTCTTGTGAATTTGCTTGACCAAAACCATTTCCTCGAATTTTACGACATTAAGAAAAATATTATAAAACCCCAAGATGGGAGCCCAAACCGATTATTCCAATGAGGAATTGCCCACCTGTGAGATTCCAGCCTGTATCACAACACTAATGATCCACCTTAGAACCCAAAGTGACATTTATCCTCAATCCACACTCAGCAGTTTTATTCCAACTCTGATTTCTCCTTGTTTACTACATTATACCATCTGTAATACAACATGCCATCCTCAGCAGGCTGCAACTGAAGCTAGGGACTGAGCTTCAGGCACGCTTGTGTTCTCTTGCTCCACTCCATCCTCAGCAGCTAGTTCAGTGCTTTGAAAATTATACTGCAAATGAATTGCAATTTATGTTTATGTGAAAGCGAAGAGTGAGAGAGGAAGAAAGAGAGCGAGAGAAAGAAAAGAAAGAGAGGCTTAAGCCACTTGGAATTTGAAGTTTAAGTGCCTCTTAAGTAAAGCATATTTTTAATAGACTAGTACAAGAAATACACTTTTCAACGGAAAAAAATGGGCTCTAATTTTGCCTGCGACTCGTTAGCTTTGTTATCTTTATAAGGTAATTATCATCTCCAGCCTTGGTTTTCTTAACCATAAAATGAAATGATTGGGTTAAAGGATTTCTAAATCATTCCAGTACCCGTTGATTCCAGTATTTCTCAAGACAAAATCCTCTCTTCAGATCCTTCTCTGTTTTTGTTTTGTAATTTGTTTCCCCATTTCCTCTTGACACTTAAAAGGACTTTGTGAAAACTACTAGTTTTCCTAGTAGATTTCCTACAAACATCATATCATATATGTTTCCTATTAGGGTTTCTGACATTCCACATGTTTTTCAAAGGTAATTGGAAATACTGGAGACAATTTAAGGGTCATTATTGGGTTAGCCAAGAAAATAGCTAATGATGACTTTAGCTACCAGACTATTGAGCCGATCATAGAACCCATTAGCTCAATTACGTAAATCAAATAGGAAAAAACATTTAGACTTAAAAAGCCACCCACCACTACCTACTATTTGCCTTCGAGCTACTATTTCATGGTGAATTCAAATTGTTCCTTCTATGAAAAAGAAAATGACCAGATCATCTGATTTAGCAGATATAGTGATGCAAGATCACTTAGCATATATAATCATGAACCAAAAATTACATCACACAGCAATTTTAAGAAAACGGGTAAGACTAGACCTTCTGTGTAAACAGGGCATGAGCCTCTCTTGAGTGGTTTATTTCCCTGTACTGGGGCAGGTGCGTGAGGGAAGCATTTTGTGGTCTTTGCTTCCCTTAAGGAAATTCTTTCAATCCTGGAATGGTCTGTAGGTTCAGATTTGTGGGAAGGCAAGGAACTGGCTTTGAGATGAACATTTATGACCGTAAACGTCCTAATTCTAGCAAAGTTTACAGCATGTAGATACTGAGCAGGCACGTGAACTTTCAAAGACAAGCCCTCCAGATAATGCTGACTTGAGCTTGCAGTTTTTTATTACATAAGTGGGCAGGTCACAGGATGTTCGAAGTGAGTCATAGGGAGAAAAGAATACCACAGCTCATATTATTTAATATTCATTAAGTGTGGTAATTATGTTCAGACTATTATGATGTTGCTGGAGAGAGTTGGTCCATAGAGTGAAGGTTCGAAAATGATGTAGTGCATATTTCATCCAATTATAAATTCAGCAACTGATGTAATCCATGATGTGCTGGCAAATCCTTGACAACTGGCTTCTCAGCATGGATTTCATGGTGTAGAGCATGGTGAAGACCCTCCCTTCAGGGTGGGTGGATATCAAGCTACCGATATGAGGTCACCTGACTCGCACAACTGCTGAAAAGCGAGCGGGAACAGACAGCTCCAGCACAGTTCTGGATGTGACCTGAGCTAAGGAATAAGGAAAAGGATGGCCTACATGTAATTGGAACTCCAAGACATTTATTTCTTAGACGACACACCTAAATGCTTCTGTTTTTCCAACCTTCATTCCAAATTGGCAGAGGGTATTGGGTCACTTTTTCAGAAGACCCCTGTGAAGGAGCCCTTTGGAAAAAGGCTGGAATCGGGAAATCTACATTCTAAATATCAACGGTTCATCATCCTCTGTGCGACCATGGGCAAGTCATTCCATTTCGCTGAGCGTCATACATGAAATAAACAGATTGCGTATCGGGAAGGCGTAAGTTCTCTTCCATTTCTGCTGCTCCATATACAAGTTAGCCCAAACTCAACTCCAGTGCGGATCGTCAAACTGGGTGCCAATAGCCATGTAGGTCCTGAACTATGAATGGTCACTACCCATTTAGGAGGTGGGAAGTCTCCAATGCCTCCCCAGGGACTTCCTAGGACCTTGATCTCTCCCTGAGAGAGGCTATTTTACTGACCCCGAATACAGGTAGGGACAGCTCTACTATCTCCAAGCTGTGTCTTCCCTTCGACCAATGATCTCTCCTTATCTCAGTCCACCCAGTGCAGTGCTTCATCCCGAAACCTTTCTTTCCTATCTCCACTTCTCCTTTCACCCCTATGTCATGAGGTAGCGATGTATAACATTATTTCATTCTCATGCTGAAACTCTCACCACCGAGCAACAGGAGACTATAAAATTTGCAAAATCAAGACGTGATTTAGGCCCTTAAGTACAATAGTGTAAAAAACCTCATCATTTACTGCTGCTTATTCAACTGTATCTTTTTTTTTTTTTTTGCGTACGCGGGCCTCTCACTGTTGTGGCCTCTCCCGTTGTGGAGCACAGGCTCTGGACGCGCAGGCTCAGCGGCCATGGCTCACGGACCCAGCCGCTCCGCGGCATGTGGGATCTTCCCAGACTGGGGCACGAACCCGTGTCCCCTGCATCGGCAGGCGGACTCTCAACCACTGCGCCACCAGGGAAGCCCCAACTGTATCTTAATATTCATTATTTCTATTGATACTTATCTATCTAAACATGAGCTCTGCACAGTCGAGTCAGTAAATATCTGTTGAATGAATCAATGAATGTCTGATGTTCTATCTATCCGTCTGAACAGATGAGGTGGCCACTGGTTCATTTTCAGGTTTCTAGTGCTATGACACATTTTTCCTATTTTATATTTTTCTTTATGTTCTCTGTTTATTTCTAAAGAATGGCAAATAGCTTCGTGCACTGTGGGGGGGATTTTGGCAGGAAAATCGTCCTCTATACCTGTCAGCTACCTTCCAGAAATGCCTGAACCGAGAGATTGGGAGAGGACAAAACACGTCGCTCGATCGCTGACAGTCGGTAGAGCAGCCAGTGCCTCGGAGTGGGTGGCACTAGGCCCTGTTTCCATGCTCTGATCTGAAGCTTCTATAACAGATGTACTGGAGGCTGCAGAACGGGGTGCTCATTTGCGGAGGTGAAAGAGCTGGGGAAATGCAAGGGCCACGGTAACAGGGGTAGACAGTGCCGCGGGCTGGGGACCCTATTGGTTCTGCTAGGCGGTTTTCCTTCAGAAACATTTTTAACCGTTTGCAAGGCTAGAAGCGATGGCAAACATTGCTAATTTACCGTTTCTCTCTAAGGCTAGAGCACTGGGACTAGATTGCATGGACCTTCTTGAAAATACTATCATTTTATGTTTATTTTTGAGTAGAATTTAACCTCCCACTTGACAAAATTAGCATCCCAGAAGCCTTTTATGTTGTTGCTGTTAATCATAAAAATGGCATGAGTGTAATATAATTCTGGTGTAAAAAACTGAGTAGTTTTTTCTGTAATCAACCTGATGTCTTTTTTATATGTATAGTATTGAATGCTTTTTCTTATTCCTGCTTTTGTTTTTATCTCTTTTTTCTTTTGTTTTAGTTCTCCTTTCTCCCACATAAGCCCATATCTTATATTCTAGTTTTCATATTTCTCCAAGTAGAAAAATAAATCTTAGGAAGTTATAGGAATAACCATCTATTTGACATCCAAATACATTCTTTCCCAGGATCTTATGGTATATTTCCACAATAAAGATGGTTTTTAAAAACGTCCTGACAAAGGGGAAGTTAACCCACAATTTTCAAATCAGAGTTAATCCTTAACTTTATATGTTAATCAATGGGTATGTTTAGTTTAAACTAAATGGCTTCTCTGGTCTTTATTTGACCAATAAAAAGTTGAAATGATATAGATTTTTACTCCTCAAAATTAAAAAAAAAAAATGGGAAGCTCAAGAAGATGCAAAATATTCTGACTTTCAAAAAAGTTGGTAGAGAGAGAGACCATGTCTGTTTCTAATTACACAAACTAGTTAAGAAAAAGAATTTTAAGTCAGCTGGTATTTTTCCTTTCATTATTTGTGATTTAAACCAGCTCTTCTTTTTCCTTTCGTTATTTTCATGACATCTAATAACTGGTCTGATTGAATTGGAACATTTGGAATGGGTTTGTGTATGGAGAACCAGGGTCTAGAAGAGTCACATGGTTCACTAGCAGGAGTTTTATATTTTTCATGAAATACAGAACTGAAAAAGTCAATTTCTCTGTTTCCTTAATTTTGATTCTCTGCTTACTTACACAAAATAATGCAAATTAGGTCATTAGTTATTGAAAATATTGTCAATTAAGAGAGCAAAATCAGTAATCGACCATACAAGCCTGACCTCCAATTGTATATTTCATTTTAGAGGAACGTTTCATCAGTGACAAACCCAATATTTCTGCTCATCACCTGGGTTCTAAATCCACTGAAAGGATCATGGTATAGAATCTTAAGTTGAACAGAACTTTTAAAAAGTTATCACCATTATACTTCATATCTGCTGTGGCTTAAATGGTCTCAGAGGCCCTAGTACTGCAGCAAGTGGAGACCAAATCACGAAAGACACTGCCCTTGTACCTGCAAGGCAATCCATGCCCCCTTTACATAGTGAGTTCCCTTAGAAGAGAGCAATAAGATAGACGGCTGTTAGAAAAGGCTTCATGATCGTGAAACTGTGAAGAAATTAGCCTGGTAACAATCAGAAACAGCTTTTGTGGGTTTGGCCTTAGAGCCTGGCCTTCTTCTCTCTCATCTGCACGCAAATTTATTAACTGCAGGGGTAGGGGTTGCCTCTACCTTGCATTCCTATGTAGCCATGAATTAATTCCCAAATGCCAATGCGAGTCTGTTTTCCTTTTCATGCATCATATGAGGGGAGACAGCTGGAAATACTACTCTGTGTGCCCCATGCACCCACTCAGCACAATCTCTTGTTCACACAGTGGGGTAAAGAGGTAAAGAAATTATTCATCCCTGTCTTAGTGTGTGCACTATAAATTGTCTCAAAATTGGTAGAGCTTTACTGCGCTAATGAAAACATCCAAAAAGTGGACAGAAAATAATAAAGTCTGTGTCTTTAAAAAAAAGCACCTAAGTTTTATATTCCATCCGTCAATAATCATAGAATTTTAAAGCAAAAAGAATTTTAGAGATCTTGAAAAAAGTATAGGAGTGAAGATGTACTCATCTTTAAAGTAAAAACACTGAATTTGTAATCAGAAGATCCAGGTAGCTCAAATGTTTTATGAACAAGGGAAGTTTCACTGTAGCTTATATGACTTTTATATGTTATTTTTCTGAATGTCATGATGACACCTTATAAGGAGTATTCAACAGGAACCAAGCTCTGAGAGTACAGGACAGGGATCTCCAGGTTCTTGGGAGTTATAAGCTGTGTTGTTACTTAATTTTTAGAAGTCTCTCACATTCTTAGAGGTGTTTTCAACACATTTAAAAAATTTAAACTGGACTCAAATGAAATATATATAATAAAGGAATTCCATTGGAATTGAGAGAGGAAATCAAGAGAAATTTTTTACTCTGATTATGGAGTGTGTATTTTTTTTTACAGGGAGGCTATATTCAAGTATAATTCCTATGGTAAAAAGCATTATTCAAATGAAGAATATACTCTCTTACATGAGGAAGTATTAAGACGTTTTACACACCTTTACCTCTGGCCTAATACCTTACTTTGAGCTAATAGTCAGTACCAAAAAATACAGAAGCAGAATAACGAAAAAGAGCACAATCACATGTGTTCCCCCAGCCCTACAAGTAATATTGTCTTAAGAATTTTGCATCATTTCTTAGTCAATTAGATTCATCCTGAGGTGTTTCCAAACACATAAAATCTGGAAATCTCTGCTGTGAGAAAGTAAAATAGAACTGCAGAGCATATCGAAACAAGATATCCCTGACCAAACAGAAAAGTTCTGAACTTATCATTCCTCTTGGGTAGACCTTCCAAGAATATTCTTCATTGATATGAACAATTTACCTGATTGTTCACTGAGATTTGTCGGTAAGACACCAAAATACTTTCTTTTGATCAGCTAGGCCAGAGACCAGAAGACTTCCAATTATACTTCTGTCATTATTTTTGCTTCTAAAAGATGGTAGAATTCCAGGGAAATTTTAATCCCGCCATGGTGGTTAAGATAAAGCTGAGAATTTTAAAAGCTAGGGATACCCCCAAAGATATTGATATTTGGTATCTGGGGCTTCCAAGCACCTAGTAAGCATCTGTGCTTCCTCGAGGGCTGGTCCCTAGCAAGTTGTTTATAAATATTTGTTGAAGAAGGAATAGAAGAGAGGGAAGGAGAAAAGAAAGAAGAAGGAAGGAAGGAAAGCTGATGGATGCCAGTATTTAAACTAATTACTTTGAATGAAAATGACAATAAAAGCAGCCTTATTACCACCCCACAGTAAGAAGGTTCTCAAGGCAGGGTTTTTCTAGGACACCAAGAGCACAAGCAACAAAAGCAAAAATAAACAAGTGAGACTACATCTAAAACTACTACAAACTAAAAAGCTTCTGCACAGCAAGGAAAACAATCAACAGAATGAAAAGGCAACCTACAGAATGAGAGAAAATATTTGCAAACCACACATAAGATAAAGGGTTATGTGTTATATAAAGGGTTAATATCCAAAGTATATAAACAACTCATACAACCCAATAGCAATAATAATAATAGTCCACTCAATATGGGCAGAGGACCTGAACAGACATTTTTCCAGAGAAGATATGTAAATGGCCAACAGGTACTTGAAAAGGTTCTCAACATCACTAATCATTAGGGAAATGCAAACAAAACCGTGATGATACATCACATCACACCTGTTAGAATGGCTATTCTCAAACAGGCAAGAGATAAGTAAGCGCTGGAGAAGATGTGGAGAAAAGGGAACCCTGGTACACAGTTGGTGGACATGTAAATTGCCACTATGTAAAACACACACAGAAGTAAAAATTGTAGCAATTGTGCTGGGATGACATGATTATGAATTTTTCAATCTCTTTTTTACATTGTTACGACTCCTTTTTAATGAGAAAGTATTCACAAATGAAATCTAAGGTCTCCGTCAAATACACGATGGTCACGTACCATGTAAATTGGTATAGCCACTATGGAAAACAGTATGGACATTCCTCAAAAAATTAAAAATAGAACTATCATATGACCCAGCAACCCTATCTGGGTGTATATCCAAAGGAAATGAAATCACTATCTCTAAGAGATATCTGCACTCCTATATTCATTGCACCATTATTTACAATAGTTAAGATATGAAAACAATTACAGATGAATGGACAAAAAAGATAACTTAAAAAAAAGACATTTTCAAACAAACAAAAACTGAGGGAATGGATGTGTTCGTTGGTGGCAGAACTTCTTCATAAGAGACGTTATATGGTAAAGGAGCTTCTCCAGGCAAAAGGAGTGTGATAGAGGTCAGAACCTTGAATCTACACAAAGAAATGAAGAGCACTAGAGATGGAATAAATGGAGGTAAATTTTTTTCTTATTAATTGCTCTAAAAATAACTTTAAAGAGTAGTAACAATGTCCTGAATGTTTACAGAATATGTAAAAATAAAATTTATGACAACGCTGCAAGAGATTGGAGTGAGGAATTGGAAATACACCATGATAAGGTGCTTACCCAACACAAGGAAGTAAAACTTATTTGAAATTGGACACAAATTATGTAAAAATTGTATTGTAAATCCTAAGATAACCACTAGCAATTATCTTAAAGAAGTTAGATAATTCAACAGAGGAGATGAAATTGAATTATAATTGCTTAATTAAACCTAGAGAAGTTAGAAAAAGAAGACAAATAAAGAACAAATGGAACAAATAGAAATCCGATATCAAGATGGTTGATTTAACCCAACCATTTCAAAAATCACTAAATGTGAAGGGAGGAGGTGGACATTCAGACCAGATTCTTGCTTGAGCCTGCAGGTAAAATATTCTGGAGTTATCTATTTTATTCCCCAAACTCACTTTTCCAGAAAAGAACAGGATCCCTAAGCGAAGCTGGTGTCCCTGTGTATCATCTCCTAGGAAACACCGCCAAGTGCAGTGACAGTTACCTAGAGTGGAGATTCTGTCTTGCGGGACAACGCACAATCCTGCATTATAGATAGATATATATAGTGTAGGTTATACCAGGGGCCTCTTTATTCAGGAAGAGAGAGCTGCCTGGAGAACAGAGGAGTCCAAGAGGGCTTTGCAGAGCAATAGGACTTAAGTTACATCCAGAAGTTGTCCAGTGGCATGCAAGTTGGACTGAGGGGAAGATGGCAGGATACAAGAATGGGGCCCAGGGGTATTCGATTTTGCCTAAAATTTCGACTCTACTAAATATTGCAGTGGCTGCTGACCCTACATCATCCAGTTGAAATGTGTTTGTCAGCATTGCAGACTTCCTATTTGCTGCTCTAGGGGTAGAATCTGAATATAGTCATTAAAAAGTCTTCGGTGGCTGTTTGATCCCTTGTCTAAAGCCTTTGAAATGATTTTCCATCAACTTCATTCATGGTGATTTTGGAGGGAGGTAGGGCCCTTGAGTTATTCCCATTCTTACCTGAAGGTACAGCCTGTCCTTTTGTTAAATGTATTTTACTGGTATTTATGGAACAATTTACGCTGTCTAATCAAACAAATTAGAACACTTATTTTTGCTTTCCTCAATTCAGTCAATTGTTAATAATCATGTTGTCATTTTTTTTCCAGACTTGGCACCAAAACTTTATTCATTTTCCTTAGAAATTCTGTCACCAACCTACTATAAAAACTGTCATTATCTCTCAAAGTCACAGTCCTGACATCTGTTAAGTAAAGGTTTATTTTACACTTCAAAAGTCAATCTGCACAGCTGACTAAACTCCTTCAGAATTTTACAGCTTGCTCTTGTCAAATATTTGGGAAAATAAAATTTGCTTTTAGAAAAATATTTGGTTTTCATAGAAAAGAAAATACTCTTTTTTTAATCAAAAGATTCTTTTATTTCTTTCCCCAAAAAAGAAAAAAAAAACTTTTCTTATCAATTGGTTTTTAGAAAAACATGTAAAAGAATTGGATTAATGTTTGTGTGTTTTATTTCAAGCAACACACCAATTTCTCCTAACATCCTTGAAGGTTGAATAGGTCATCTAAATTCCAGAGAACTTATAAGAAAGAAAATCCCAGCAACATGGTTGCCCTGGAGAAGGAGGGGAGAGACTCTGCTCGCTTTCCCTCCAGCCTCTCTCCATAGCCCCTGCCTGACAGATTTGGATTTGACCATGGCTCTCTGTGCTGAAGATCCTCTCTGACCCATCATATCAATCCAGGGCTCTAGGAGACAAATCCCCACTTGCTTTCTAATGTCTCTGGAAACAAAGGAAGGTAATGAAGATCTAGTGGAGTATTTTCTCTGTATTGGGGTTTGTGCTAAGAACATTCCATGGGCTACTTTGTTTAATCCTTACAATAGTCCTACAAGATAGGGATTATCTTTGTGTCTCATGTCAAAGCTTATGATTGGACTCTCAATCTTTGCTGCTTCCCAGCAGGCTACCTAATACCTTGTTCCATACTTTTACTAATATACTTTCTGTTGTTGTTTGGCATCTTGTGATTCCAAGCTTCAAACTTCTCTCTAGTGAGAATGCATGTCTCTGTAGCTATACAGAATTGTGAACCTGTACATTCCTAACTGCCCCTTTGTGCTTTTGAAGTGTTTCCAGACAGATTCTGTTCTGAGGGATGCTACCTTCTTTCTCATGTGGATCTACTTTCTAATGTAAATAGAGATGGGTATGAGCACAGAGTTTACAATAATTTCTATTGCTGAGTTTAAGTCCAAAGCTTAAACAATTCTCTACTGCTTCTGACACAGAAGCCATGAAACAGAAGATGCAATGTACAAGAAATCAGAAGACCTGGTCTCTGACACTTGTTCTGCCATTAATTAGCCAGCTGTTTCACATCGGATTCTTCCATGGCATTCTCTTTTTGGTGCAAAATGGAGAGATGATAGTACTTACCTCTCTGGTTTCTATAAAAACCAAATGAGTGACGTGGAAGTAGTTTGAAAACTAAAGGATTTTCAGTGAAGTTCATATTCAGCTTACACCTTCAATGGGACCCTTCAAAGCTTCTGTTGTCCTTAAGTTCAAAACCAACCTCTTAATCACTGTTCACTAGTCAAGGTTCTGGGTTGTAAGCAACTGAAATGAGTTCTGGTGAACTTAGGCAGAAGGAGGTTTTTGGAAGACGGTAGCAGGCTCAAAGAATCGCTGGATGGCTTGGGAAAAGAGAAGAATGGAGGGAGGGGGGCTCTGGAGGCCAGATGGAAGGACAGAGCACCAGATAGCGCTGCTGCCACTGCTGGATACCACAGGGTGCCACTGCCACGAATAAATGCTGCACTCTTCCTGTGACTGCATTTCCTGCTCCGGATCCAGGGTGAGTAAGCGGACAAACATAGGTCCCATGACTATGCCTTGGATGCTAGGAGATGGGAGAAGGACGATCTCTTGGCTTCATCCTCCATAACAGGAGACTATAGCTATGGATATGATTGATGTCATGCACAGTGGGAGATGCCCCCCAAACAGAAAGAAGGGGTGGATGCTATATGGTGAAACTGAAACAAAAACAACTCAAACCTCCTGCATGATCTGTCCCTGCTTCACTCATTAGCCTCATCTGGCACCACCCCTTGCTCTACTGACTAGTGTTATTTCATTTCCTCTTTTGTGCCAAGCTCTTTTCCACCTCCAAGCCACGCAACTGGGATTATCCACCGTTTCCTATCTTCTCCTTCAGTGAACCCCTCCTGAGCCTTTAAGTTGCAGCTTCATCGAAACTTCCATGGGAAATACTTTTCCTGCCACCACTTCTGGCCAAATCTAGGTTAGAGCCCTCCCCACTCACCCGCTGTATACTTCCACAAAATCTTGTGCTTCTTTTTCATTGTGCTTATAATTAAATAATCACTGGCATTATTTTGTAGATGTCTGTCTCCCTCACTAGACTACAAGCTTCATGAGTATAAGGTCTTTACCTATCTTATTCACACATATATCCCAGTTTCCAGTAAACACTCAATAAATACTTATTGGGTGAATAACTGAGTTAATAGATACGCATGTGAGGACTACTTACCAGCAACCTGAGACCCTCAGGTTTTCCCATTTACCCAAATGTTAGCAGCCATAGCCCTCTCTTCCTGCCTATGGTGCTGTGAGGTCCTGAAGGACACGACCGAGTGCTTATTCCTCTTTGTACCCCTCTCACTGGCATAATTCTAGGAACATTGAATAAATGGATCAACAGATGAATGGATGGATGCATGCATGAATGAAGCATCTGGAGTTGTAGTGCAAAAGCTGTTACTACCGTTCTCCTCTGAGCCCCTCCAATATGTCTTGGATTAAATTCCTTTTGTTACTTCAAGCTAGGAGGAAAAAATGAGCACACGCATCTTCTTTTATCAGCTGATCCATACGGACTAGGTTTCTGTTAGGTGTGACAGGGGTTAAAAGTAATTTTAAGACTTCATTTTCCCCTCTCCAAAAGCTTATCATTGAGGTAGGAAGACTGGTCAATAATACGTGAGGAAGTAAACAATAAAGGTTGCAGACAATAATCCAAGACAGTAGTAAAGGAGACGTTACATGTATCATTAATTGCCAATAGAGCGCAGACAAGAGGCCCTACTCATTCCGAGGAGAGTGAGATTTGAGCTTTTAGACTGACCCTGCTTTCTACCATTCATCCACACAGATACACAGACTCTTCCCAAAGAAACTGCACCTTTTAAAATAACACTTTTCTCCACCCTCCTATTGCATCCTCTTCCTGCTCTCTCCACCTTCCTAAGCACCCTTTGAGTTGTGCTTCCTGGAAACAATTACCTCCCTGTGCCCCAGGCTTCGGGAGGCTATAACTCTGTGTCTTTCCCAAGATACTCCAAATGTGAACCACTGTCAGCCCAGAGGCCCCATAGCGGCTGCTCCATAGAAGATCATCCCAAAGGGAGGTGAAGGTACAAACGGTGATTGGTTAGGAGGTGGCCATTATTCAGTTCGGCTAGACAACTAGTTTATAATAAATTGTAGAAGTTGCCATTTTTCATCTAGTTTTGTTAACTGGAAATGGGTCTATCCTTGAGAATCTTTGATTTTCTCTGTGCACATTGGGCACTTAGCTTGGTCAGGAGTTTGGGTCAAGTCCGAGGACAGACTGACCGGTTTGAATTCTGCCACTTCTGTGTGTCTTTAACCTCTTTAAGCCTCAGCTTTCTCATCTGTAAAATGGGCACCATAAAAGGACTTGCCTAGAAGGCTTAGCGTGAACGTTAAAAAAGAGCATGCGTGCGAAGACCGCGCAGTCCCTGCTACAGAGGTAGCCCTCGGTCAAGTATAACTGTCGTTCTTAAAGTAGCCAAAACCTCTTGGTCTGCCTTCTTCGTTGTGCGTGAGGGTACATGTCCCCCAGCTCTCTCATGTTCCTTCGCTCTTTTCCCACCACATACTTCACAGGGAAATTTCCTGATTGGACAGAAGAGTGCTGTGAACTCGCCCCTCTGCATTGAAGCCTTCACCAGAACAAGCCGATATGAGTCCGTCACCGGCAACAGCCGCAGGATGCCTTGCTGATTTAAGCTCAGCTCCGAGAGCCTGACTCGCTCATGGGATATGTGTGCCGTTAGCAGTAACCCTGGGGCCAGGATACACATCAGGAGTCAGAGTAAGAAGTGTAAATATTGCGGAGTGAGCATCGTGCAGCTGCGTACAGCTTCATGATTGCTGCTGGGGCCTTTACAGCCACGTGACAGAAGCGGCCCTCCTTAACCCTACGCGGGTTCATCTCACGCGCCCCGGGTAGGGAGGGGGTCTTTCCCTCTCCTCCGTGCTCCTGACAATCCACGGGCAGAGCAATTGCCTAGACCGGTGACTCTGGTGGGTCAGTAATCAGGACTCTGAACTGTGCTCATCTCCATAAGATTAGAAAAAAAATTCCCAGCCTTAAGGTGGACATCGCAGAGTCTGTGCGAGCGCACTAATGAGGAAAACAATTTCCACCTATAGGCAAAGCGGCACCAAGGACAGCAAACGCGATGTCATTTTCGGGCGATTAGAGATGGCTGCTTTCCTCTCTCCATGCACGTTAAACTGGGTGCGTACGGCGAACGGCAGAAACACCGCGTGGAAAGGAGAAAAGGAGACCTGTGATCCGGCTTTAATTAGCTTCTTCTCTGACATTAGTTGGGTCTCCCTCTGTCCACCCGTCCTAGGTCCTGTAATCATTTCTTACCACGGACGATGAACGTATGTCCCTCCCGTTCTAACAGGCACCTGTCTGCACTAGGAAGCAGGCCAAGCCCTTCCCCTCCCTCCCTGCAGATGGAGATGTTTAAGCTTCAAATTTCAATTCGGGCCCCTGGGTCTGAGGCCCAATTTTGAACAAGTTGGCATGGGGTGGGTTCTGGTGGTGTGCTTTGTAATTGCATTATCCTGAGCGATGAAAATCTTTTCATTCTTCATGCATAAAAGCTCACGCTGCGCGGGGCACAGGCTCCGCACCGGGACTTTGAGCCAGGGCCCAGTTCCCTCCCAGGGCCACTTTGTCAGCTGTTCTAAGATCTCTTGTCATCTCATTGCTCTTAATTGCCCTTGAGCAGCACAAGGCTTTCTAATTCAGATTTTCCTAGAACAGCAGGAGGGAAAAATGGAATGATTGTAAAAGGGAGTTAATGATAATTGCTAATGTAGGTAGAGGTTTTTGTTGTTGTTTAAGATAGTCCTTTAAATTTTGTAATCTTGACATAAAGAAGCAGAGATTGGATAAAGAATCGCAGTGCCAGGACCTTCTTGATAAGCCAGAGGAGAGGGAATCAATATGCTTTCCTTTCTTTCCTTGTTTTATGAAATCGACTTGCCCCAAAAGATCTCGTTTGAGTCAGAAATACAGGAGATGCCTGGGGGGGCCCACCAGTACATGTCCTGATTTCAGAGACTCAAAGGGGAAAAGAAACAAAAAAATTCAACCTGAGAGATACAAAGGAAAATTCATATGGACATCTTAGGAGATTTTAAATACCATCTACATTGCTGATGGCGGGTGAAATAAAGTATTAAAGAAAAGTTCTTACCCTTTGGGGAGTTCGAAATAAAGAGTTGAAGGATCAGGTCCTTGACATAGACTTTAAAAGAGTCAGGAGAGATTTTTAGTATCAACAGGTAATTTAATCCACCATCTTGATACCAGGAAAAGGAAGCTGTCTTCTTTTTTAGCCAGAATCATTAACCATTTCCACCATTAAAGTGGTGTTTTAATTATGTCCGTAAATGTATCCTTACACAATTTCTTGGTATAAAGAGACTATTATATATTGTGGTAGATGAATATTCTTCTTTCCTTAAATAGTAGTCACCAAAAATCCAAAGTATGGCTTTTTGTTTTCACTGAATTCCCATTCTGGGCTCTTCTGCCCCAGTCCCACCCAGATGAGAGTCCCAGCCCCTCAAGACCGAATGGCTTCTTGCCACCATTTTGGAGGCCACAGTAGTTTTCTCTGAGAGACCACTCATGACCTCAGTCCTGAATCTGCTAGAAGCTCTGTGGAAGGTCAGGCTCCCCTGTGGAGACCTCAGAAATGAAGAACCATTTCCCTGCCCTTGGGCTGTAAGACTTTCAGAATGGTTTCAAATGGCTAAAGAGGTGTGTTACAGCCAGGCCCCTCTGGGTTTTCCATTTCAGTCACTCTCCTCTCCGAGTGCTCTCACATCTAAATTCCAGGAGGGGAACGTACAGCTCCCAGTGTCAGGGATCCCTTTGGGGCAAGTGGCAGGGACCCCTTTGGGGCCAGCGCAGACTCAAGTTTACAAACCCAGGTTGAAAGAGCCAGCACCTCACAGAGGACGAAGGGGCCCTAACACGAAACCCTCTAAGTGAGGGCTTTTCTGATGCGAGTGAAAGCACCCCAGTGTCCACCCCTGACAGCAACAGACGTCCTCACTGAGGTCAGATTCAATGGCTAGCACCTAATGCAAAATATTCCCAACATCAAGGCTCGATGTCTTCTCCCAGTCCAGTTCTCTGACATGATTAAAGATCTACTTACATTGCATTTGCTTCGAATCTGCAAGAAATGGGCACCCCAAGGAGTTATTAGTGTTATTTTAAAATTCTCTGGTCTTGTTAAAAACTCACTCATTGTCACACACATTGGGTAGTTACTCTACAAAGGCACACTTCCGTGGCATGGTGGGAAATACGAGTGTACAAATACAGGCGTCACTTGACACCTTTCCCACTCAGAGTTAAAGGGGTTTGCATTTTGTTATCCAGCCCAGCCTCCCACTTGAAGGCAAGTCATTTCTGGTCACTTCCAAACTAGGTGGCAGGACAGACCTTATGGTTCATCATGTGCGTGAAAACCCTGGGAAACTTGTTTCTGGGAAAGTCAGCCAACAAGGTGAGAATGACAGTGGACCCCCGATTCTGTCTTGCACTAAAGAACCCAGCCGAGCATTTGGGGCGGAGCTGGGTTGGGTTTCTAACGTTGCCGCTTCCCGCTGGGTGGCTCTAGACCAGGGATACAACCACTCTAAGCCTGTGTCCTGAGTGGTGTCCTAGCGAGAACGATACCGGGATGGTAGGGCTGATGGAGAGTTTAAAGTATGCTCAGAGCATTTACGATCATGCCTGGCACGTGATTAAGTGCTGGGTAAGTGTCAAGCCCACATTGGGTCCTTGCGTCACCTGGGTCACATCTTAGGCACACACCTAAGACGAGAGTGACACATGGGAGAGTGAGAGGGAACATTATTCATAATCACACCAGGACGGAGGCAGGAACTGGGACAGTCCCAGACCTGTCATCCTCACAAAAATCACGTCCTACTTCCTCAGCAGAGGTCTTGCCTGAAGCTTCTGGAAGTGCCTCCCTTTGGAAATGAGGGTTGCTTCTAGTGTGGTCTCCCCTCTCTTGGCGCAGATGAGCCTGATGGAGATCCATCCACTCCTCAACCCTCTCCCCTGGACCCCACCTAAGCAAGCCCAGCAACTCCGGCAAGCAATGCCCTGTAGCTGATGCAAAGGGCAAAGCCCCTTCACGGTGTCCGGCCACTGGCTCCTTTCATCAGGATAAGGCCCCCTCTGGCAGGGAATTCTAGCCCTAGTAGCACTTCTGGCCGCCCAAACACGCCAGCCCCACTCCATCATCCTGCGGCCACTGCAGAAAACTTAACGCTGCAAATGACAAAGACACTTCACAGAGGGGATGGACGGCGTTAGAACAGAGCCCCTTGAGCTCAGGCAAGAACAAAGATGCTCCAGTGCTCAGGCACTGCCCTGCCCTCCAGGGAAAAGCGAGTCGACATTTTGCTCTCGGAAATTGCCACATCTGCCCACCTGCCCCACCTGAACACACGTCCCACTTTTTTTTTTTGAAGTTGATCTTCACTGGAAAAATAAAAACCCAGCAGTTTGATGTAGTTCTTCTTTGTTCTCAGGCATAACCATACCAAACTTACTGTTCATAAAGTGAAGAATGAAGGGAAAAACACCTCTTTCTGACTATTCTCCCAGAGGAGCCCTTCAAGATGTAGAAAAAATAAAATGAAATCAAACCATATTATTTAAACTTGAAACTGTTGGATGAGAAAAGAGTTTGTAAAATCTACTGTTTTATTTCCTTTCTTCCAGAACAATAACCATGCACGGCTTTCCTAAGCCCATGTACTGCATTTTCTTCCCAATTCTCTGTGTTCCTTCCACACAAAAATGTGAGTTAATAATACCTGCCTCCCGGCCTCTCGGGATTTTCTGTGCAGACTGATGATAATAAAATAACAGGAATAATCCATGTTTATATGGTGCTGTACAGTTTATAGAGAAAGCGGTTTCACTTAATCCTCACAATGACCCAGTGAGGTGGGTAATATGAGATTCTACACATAACTGTGGGTTGAGAGCCTCACGCTACAGAAAGCCGGGCACTGTGCTTATTGGTGCTGTAACTGTTAGTGGTGATGACAAATCGTGTCTATGTGCCTGATTCTTTCTGGAGGAGGGCTGGAGTCCCCTGTCAGCAGCCTGAGTAGATCTCAGCCTCAGTATTTCAGCTTCTCAAGCAGCTGGGTGAACCGAGGAGCAGGGTTGGGGCTGGTGAAGGAAGAGCTGGGACTAGGGCTCCCCGGCTCATGGCCACAGCCCCCGGGGGAAGGCCTTTCTGAATCATGACTCCGCTAGAGAGGCTGTGAACAGTCCAGCTTCATCCCCCCCGCTCCCATGTGATCTCACTCCTGCCCCCCTGTCCCGCCCACTGCCTCCCACAGTGAGAGTCTGCTTGTCAGGTGTGTCCAAGGTCAACGACACGGTGTTGAAACCCACTTCCAGCGTCAGTCCAGAAACCCAGCAGGGATGCAGTCTCTTCTTCCTGGGAGGCTTGGCACCATCACTCAGACGCCACAAACATCATCTCAGAGGTCCTAAGAACTAGGATGGAAGTTTAGTCCTCTGAAGAACTAAACTTCAGAGATTAGATTTCTGAAAGTAAGTGGATTTTGCAAACAATCCCTCGAGTTTTAGATTAAATTTGCAGTCTGGATTTCTACTCCTACATCAATACTAGGCCCTCCACTCTGGATCACTATTCTCTCTGCTGGCGGATGTCACTTCTTCGAGGAGCCTGTGTCCTTCTCCAAGCTGGTTGCTCTCCCTGGGGCCCCCATGGCTCCTTGGGGGTCACCCTACTGCAGGAGTGTGATTCCTTCCCTTCTCTTTTACCTCCCCCAGGAGACTGTCAGTTTCTTGAAGGCAAGGACTGTGATCTCTTATCTTTCTACTTCAGACACTTAGCACCTGGTGAAAAATAACTTTAGAATGAGTCAGTAAGTTTAACAAATGTATCAAAGCCACCTAGAGAGGAGGGGAAAGCAAACTCAACACATTCCTGGATCGCACATCACGCGTGACTCATAGGTGCCCATTTGGATTACCGTATTTGCCAGAATCAAAGTGTTTCAAATAAATCCCTCACCCTCAAAGTTATCCCTGCTTCATCCTATTTGTAGACTACAAGAGCATCATCCTTCAACAAGCTTGAAAGACTATTTTAAAAGCGGGTTGGGAGGGTACATGTGAATTTTTTAATAAAATTCTTGTTTGAGGAAAAAGGTTAAAATGATCATAAAAAAATGAGTTAACTTTTTCTAAGGCTCATTACCCTGATTTCCTTGGGCCTGTAAGCACAGAATCAGCTCACCATCTTTGCCGGCTAAAGCTCCCGGCTCACATGGACAATTGGCCTATTCAAGTTGATGTGGCAGTTGTAGGACATAAGTGCACACCAGGCTGTCAAGACACAGTGCAGAGGCTCTGGGAATGACCCCTGTCAACCTGGGCCAAATATTAATGAGTAATCTCCTGGCTTGATAGCCAGTGTCTGCTGCTGTACATTCCTAGCACTCATTTTCTATCGCATTTCAGTTATTTTAGACAAGTACTACTTTGGGTGGTTGATCATTATTTTTATTTTCATGAGGTTTAGGTGGCTGGGAAGAAACCTACAGCAAAAGAGCATGGCAGGAAGTTTCTCTGCAAAAGATTCATGTATTATTACCTCTGGGTTATGGCTTCTTAAAACCCAAATTCTTAACTGTTCTGAGGTTAAAAGCTTCCTATTTGCCACAAAGTTGAAGGGTGATGACTTAGCTGCTGTTATTTTACAAGCACAATTTTACATTTGCCCATCTTTAGATGAATGAGTCTTTAATTTTCACTGGGGAAGGTCATTTTTAGAGAAGGAGATTCTGGATCCTGACAGAACTCACTGGGGAAACGAAACTGGGGGATTATACTTAAAATGTACAGTCTACCTCTTCCCTAGAAATGTTCTTGGCTGGGGGTGGGAAGGGGACTGGCTGAGTCATCCAGATCTGGAAGTTGCATTAAGCTACTTCTAGGTCACCAGAGAAAAATGGAGGGAAAAACAAGAGTATGGTCATAACCGATAAACTTCTCCCTTTATTTCCTCTACTTTCTCTCCTGACAGATTTACTAGAAAGGAACTTTGTATTCAGTGAATCTAGTCACAATATTGTATTAATTTTATAATTATAGCTACCATTCACTGGACACATAATATGTGTGCCCCGGTGAGCTGAGTACTATCATTATCTCTGTTTTACAGATGAGGAAACCACAGCTCGGAGATGGGGTAAGTTACATGCTTAGGGTCACACTGCTTGAAACATGGCAGAGCCAGAATCAACACAGAGGTCTGTCTGATGCCACAGACCACACTGTGCACTCTTACTCCACACTTACTCTACATTTCTTCTCCTCTTTAAAGGATGAGGGAGGATGTCTATAGGTATTGAAGGACTTGATCTATGTCACAGCACATTACTGGCACTGCTGTGATAAAAACAAAGGTCTCCAGACCCAAGGCTCTCATTCTGCTATAGCTCTGCAGCGTTGTGACCTGGTGTGGCAACCATACAACCATGTACCTTTGATATCCTGAAAAACTTCCAATTTCCTATGATTTTTTACTTTTTAATAAGAATTCTTTCTGTTCTTCACCTGAATAGTGTGTTTTTGTAGATTTCTCTTTGTTCTATCAATAAATTCACAACCAAGAAGTCCCTTTTTTTAGATCATGTATCTTAATTTCTGGTTGGAAAATATGACCACTCTGAACAATTGCCCTACATATAGATTTGGGACAAGTGTGCATGTGATGGATGAATAAGCTATGCTAAGCCTGATCAGAGTAGGTGGCACTGCGCTGGCAAGTGGGAGCTGAGGGGCTCTGAAAAGACTGACCTGATGTATTCAGCCCCATGCACCCACTGTCTTCCTGAGAGTCCGAAATTCCCGGCATTGGAGTCCCTTCTTTGGATTAAGGTGTCATGTCACCAGTTAAAACAGACCCATGCGGTTGTTTATTGTCTCTAAATATCTTACTTCATTGCATTGAACCAGACAGTCAGTCGACTGGGAGCAGATGGGTTGAAGGGATGGGATACAGGGGAGGTAGATTTCAGTGTATGAAGCAGATTCAGGAAAGAATCGAGGCAGAGAAACCTACTGCCTGGTCACGGTCAGTCAGAGAGATCAATGCCCAACAGGCCACTTTGAGTTGAGACAAGTAAATATTGGAGGAACAGAGCTTGCCAGGAAAAAAAGTAATGATTCTCTTGTTGGCTAAGATGCTTTTAGGAAACATTCATAAATAGTTCGGGTAGTCGATGGATGACATAGGAATAAGTACTCAAGGTAGAGAACCTGAGAAAGGACAGAGGGTCTAAGACAGGTGACAAGGGGCTGAAGACAAACCCTGTTGGTAAGTTTGTGAAATCCTGACATGGACCCCGGGTCATGGCTCCTACAATGGGCAGCCTGGTGCCTATCACACAAGCCCCAGAAGAATTCAGACCACGTGGCTTCTGGTGTGAGAACAGCAGTGGGGCAATGAGACCCACTGAGTCTGTAAAGGACACTCAGCTCCCTGACACCAGCTTCCTCGGTTAACTGCAAAGCAGGAGCAGCTGGCATGGCCTCCTGCAGCTGTGTTTCCACTGCGTGTCGTGGCACTGCCCCCCAGTTCAGTGTTTAACTCCAAGGGCTGGCGGCCACTCACTCCAGAGGGAAGCAGGTGAAGAAGGGTCACCATCCTCCAGCATCCCTCTGTGCCACCACCGCGTCCATCCTTCACCCGAGATTTAACTGGCCACACAACTAACACCTCATTCCCGTCAGATGAGTCTTCATTTGTTCTAAGATGTGGATGAAGACGATTCAAATCAGAAATTAGGCCCCAAGAGTGCCTTGCTGCTAAATTGGTTGAATAAGTGGCAAGTGTGGTGAATCAGCCCTTAGTGAATTTAGAATGTGAGAATCATGGGGATTATCCCCGGATGGGAAAGGAAGGAGACGAGGAGGCAGGAAGCCGGGTACCCATCCCTGACCTCCTGTTGTCGAGTAATCAAGGCCAATCACAGACTTGGGGTGTGAAGAGAAGACTTCGCCAATCATATGTGCAGAAAACGATATGTAGGCGAAGGAAAGCCTCTTGAGCACATATTTTGCCTACTGTGCAGGCTCATGGGGAAATTATGTAATAAGGAGAGGCATTGTGCAAACGAAGTGAAGTGTCAGCCCCTGGACCAGGCCCCACCCTCTCGGACTCCAGGGAAGGCCCTCTGTTTTCCTAGCCCTGCCCGGGGCGCAGCACCCCTTCCTGCAGTGAGCGGGCCAGTTAGCCTGCACCTGGCCGCCCCGGGGTTTATGCTTGCCCTGTTTCGCAACCATCTGGGTTTATTGCTCACATTTCACTCGGTGGAAGTTTATTCAGAAGCATTTTCCTGAACCCTGATTTCATTGTCAAGCCAGAGGCCATTTCTATGGTCCAAAGGGCACGTGCCTCTCTGAGAGTCAAACAGAGAATGTGCGTGCCTTTATCAGCTGCCAGGGAAACTGGCCACTCCCGACTCGCTGGGGAGGACTCACCGCGGAGGATGGCAGATCCTGGGCAGCCCCTTCTCCCAATGCCCGGTTCACTCCCGTGGTCCCCCTCTGCCCCACTGGCACAGGCTCAGCAGATGCCAACCATGTTTAATAACAGCCTGAGTTCAACAAAGATCATTACAGAAGGATTTTTCGTTGTTGTCCTCTTTGTTTTTGTTTGTTTGTTTTGCTAAAGAGAACAGCAATACAAATAAACACATATATGATGGCATTTTGACGTCAAACATCTTATGAAAGCATTGATAAATACCATCCTTATTTTTCAGGGGGCCCAGGCTGCTGCAGACCACCCCATTTAGGTGATGGAGATGGGTTTGTTCTCAGATGTAGCAGGGCCGATGTGAAGCAAAAAAAAAAAAAAAAAAAGGTTTGGGTAGCTTTCTTCAAGCTTTCTTGCTTCTTTGGGTGGGAGGCTGGACTGAAGTAAGGAGAGAAAATCAGTAATAAAGAAGCAAAACAGCTTGGGACCAGCTCTTGTGGAAGCACAGACACTCCTCTCTCTCTGGCGTCCTTGTCCAGCCCCGTGTGAGGACAGCATCGGCACCTGATCATCCCCGCGCCTTCCCAGTGGACAGACTTCCTCCGCACCAGACGCTTGGCCTCCATCTTTCCACCCCTCCACTCATCCTTCCATAGAGAGGACCGGTGAATGACCAAGAACAAGACAAAAATGTCTGGATCTCAGTTTTATAGGTTACGTGGGGCACTGGATTAACAATTCACTGGGTAAATTAGGAGTTTGGGATTAAGATAGATACACTACTATATATAAAATAGCTAACCAACAAGGACCTACTGTAGAGCACAGGGAACTATACTCAATATCTTGTAATAACCTATAATGGAAAAGAATCTAAAAAAGAATTTATATATATATATGTATACGTATGTATAACTGAATCACTTTGCTGTACACCTGAAAATAACACAATATTGTAAATCAACTATATTTAAATTTTTAAAAAATTTTAAAAGGAAGCAGAAAAAAGAATGAAAATGGCTGTCAACTTAAAAAATTCAGGACACTCCTCCAAGTTCCCTCCCAAAATAATTTGTAAGTTTTCTCACGTCCAGGGTCATGTGATATACTTCTTTGTGGAGACCTCCCAACAGTCAGTCTTTCATGTAGCAGGGCGCTATTTTTACTTTTCTCCTTTGCTTTTCTGTATAATCTTTCAACATGAGGTAACCTGGGCCCAGGTAGGAAGAGGAAGCATCCTGGTTAGGAGAGGTGCCTGGGTGGTGCTACAAGGCTCCCGGCTTACTACTGAGTTGAGAGCTGGTGGCTGCTAAGGGGCCTGGGAGACATGCAGGTTGGGCCAGGAGACAGATGGAAGATGTGTCAGACACTCAGTGGCATCTGTGCACCATCACTTTCTGGGAAAAAGCCAAAGTTCCAGGGCTCCAAATAGGCTACAAATTCATCGTCCACAGTGACCCTGAACTCGGATTCAAACATGGATCCTCACCACCAGCCAGAGCAGAATCACCACTAGGCCGGGGGCTTTGTTCCTCCAGTGACACAAGTCATACTGGCTTCTCCCTGTGCCCCGAACAGCGTCTCAGAGGTGAGCCAGGAGACAGGAGAAGAATCTGAAAGCCTGAGCAATTCTACCAAAAAGATTGAGTTAATGCTCAAAAAAGACTGTCAATTCTTGTTTCTGTCCAAGATTGAAACTTGAACTAAAGTTCATCTCTCTACCACCTAGCAGGAGGGCTCCCAGGTCGTAATAAAGATAAGATCTATACCTCGATATGTCCCAGTTGTAGTGAGAGTAATTTTCTGATCATACGAGTTCATTTTTTCATTTATTTATTTAACAAATAATTATTAACCACCTGCTACATGCTAAGAATTGTGCTAGACACTCAGGATGCGATTGAACTCGGGAGAGATGACAGATTATTTTTGGTCCAGGGGAAAGAAACACTGGCTGTCTAGACTGACCATCAGAATAAAGAGGTCTTTATTTATTTACATCTTTATTGGAGTATAATTGCTTTACAATGCTGTGTTAGTTTCTGCTTTATAACAAAGTGAATCAGCTATACATATACATATATCCCCATATCTCTTCCCTCTTGTGTCTCCCTCCCTCCCACCCTCCCTATCCCACCCCTCCAGGCGGTCACAAAGCACCGATCTGATCTCCCTGTGCTATGCGGCTGCTTCCCACTAGGTATCAGTTTTACGTTTGGTAGTGTATATATGTACATGCCTCTCCCTCACTTTGTCCCAGCTTACCCTTCCCCCTCCCCGTGTCCTGAAGTCCATTCTCTAGTAGGTCTGCACCTTTATTCCCATCCTGCCCCTAGGTTCTTCATGACTATTTTTTTTTTTTTTAGATTCCATATATATGTGTTAGCATACGGTATTTCTTTTTCTCTTTCTGACTTACTTCACCCTGTATGACAGACTCTAGGTCCCTCTGCCTCACTACAAATAACTCAAATTCGCTTCATCTTATGGCTGAGTAATATTCCATTGTATATATGTGCCACATCTTCTTTATCCATTCACTTGTCAATGGACACTTAGGTTGCTTCCTTGTCCTGGCGATTGTAAATAGAGCCACAATGAACATTGTGGTACATGTCTCTTTTTGAATTATGGTTTTCTCAGGGTATATGCCCAGTAGTGGGATTGCTGGGTCATATGGTAGTTCTATTTGTAGTTTTTGAAGGAACCTCCATACTGTTCTCCATAGTGGCTGTATCAATTTACATTCCCACCAACAGTGCAAGAGGGTTCCCTTTTCTCCACACCCTCTCCAGCACTTATTGTTTGTAGATATTTTGATGATGGCCATTCTGACTGGTGTGAGATGATATCTCATTGTAGTTTTGATTTGCATTGTTCTTATGATTAATGATGCTGAGCATCCTTTCATGTGTTTGTTGGCAGTCTGTGTACCTTCTCTGGAGAAATGTCTATTTAGGTCTTCTGCCCACTTTTGGATTAGGTTGTTTGTTTTTTTGATATTGAGCTTCACAAGCTGCTTGTAAATTTTGGAGATGAATCCTTTGTCTGTTCCTTCATTTACAAATATTTTCTCCCATTCTGAAGGTTGTCTTTTCGTCTTGCTTATGGTTTCCTTTCCTGTGCAAAAGCTTTTAAGTTTCATTAGGTCCCATTTGTTTATTTTTGTTTTTATTTCCATTTCTCTAGGATGTGGGTCGAAAAGGATCTTGCTGTGATTTATGTCATAGAGTGTTCTGCCTATGTTTTCCTCTAAGAGTTTTATAGTGTCTGGCCTTACATTTAGGTCTTTAATCCATTTTGAGTTTATTTTTGTGTATGGTGTTAGGGAGTGTTCTAATTTCATTCTTTTACATGTAGCTGTCCAGTTTTCCCAGCACCACTTATTGAAGATGCTGTCTTTTCTCCATTGTATATTCTTGCCTCCTTTATCAAAAATAAGGTGACCACATGTGCGTGGGTTTGTCTCTGGGCTTTCCATCCTGTTCCATTGATCTAGATTTCTGGTTTTGTGCCAGTACCATACTGTCTTGATTACTGTACTTTGTAGTATAATCTGAAGTCAGGGAGCCTGATTCCTCCAGCTCTGTGTTTCTTTCTCAAGATTGCTTTGGCTATTCGGGGTCTTTTGTGTTTCCATACAAATTGTGAAATTTTTTATTCTAGTTCTGTGAAAAATGCTATTGGCAGTTTGATAAGGATTGCACTGAATCTGTAGGTTGCTTTGGGTAGTATAGTTATTTTCACAATGTTGATTCTTCCAATCCAAGAACATGGTATATCTCTCCATCTGTTTGTATCATCTTTAATTTCTTTCGTTAGTGTCTTATAGTTTTCTGCATACAGGTCTTTTGTCTCCTTAGGTAGGTTTATTCCTAGGTATTTTATTCTTCTTGTTGCAATGGTAAATGGGAGGGCTTCCTTAATTTCACTTTCAGATTTTTCATCATTAGTGTATAGGAATGCAAGAGATTTCTATGCATTAATTTTGTATCCTGCTACTTTACCAAATTCATTGATTAGCTCTAGTAGTTTTCTGGTAGCGTGTTTAGTTAGGATTCTCTATGTATAGTATCATGTCACCTGCAAACAGTGACAGCTTTACTTCTTCTTTTCCAATTTGGATTCATTTTATTTCTTTTTCTTCTCTGATCGCTGTGGCTAAAACTTCCAAAAAAATGTTGAATAAGAGTGGTGAGACTGGGTAACCGTGTCTTGTTCCTGATCTTAGTGGAAATGGTTTCAGTTTTTCACCATTGAGGATGATGTTGGCTGTGGGTTTGTCATATATGGCCTTTATTATGTTGAGGTAAGTTCCCTCTATGCCTATTTTCTGGAGGGTTTTTGTCATAAATGGGTGTTGAATTTTTTCTGCATCTATTGAGATGATCATATGGTTTTTATTCTTCAGGTTGTTAATATGGTGTATCACATTGATTGTTTTGTGTATATTGAAGAATCCTTGTATTCCTGGGATAAACCCCACTTGATTATGGTATATGATCCTTTTAATGTGCTGTTAGATTCTGTTTGCTAGTATTCTGTTGAGGATTTTTGCATCTATGTTCATCAATGATATTGGCCTGTAGTTTTCTTTCTTTGTGACATTTTTGTCTGGTTTTGGTATCAGGGTGATGGTGGCCTCATAGAATGAGTTTGGGAGTGTTCCTCCCTCTGCTATATTTTAGAAGAGTTTGAGAAGGATGGGTGTCAGCTCTTCTCTAAATGTTTGGTAGAATTCGCCTGTGATGCCATCTGGTCCTGGGCTTTTGTTTGTCGGAAGATTTTTTAAAAAAAAATAAGGACCTACTGTATAGCACAGGGAATTCTACTCAATACTCTGTAATGGCTTATATGGGAAAAGAATCTAAAAAAAGAGTGGATATATGCATATGTATAACTGGTTCACTTTGCTATACACCTGAAACTAACACAACATTGTAAATCAACTCTACACCAATAAAATTTTTTTAAAAGTCAGAGTTAAAAATGATACTATGATTGCCACTATGTAAAACATGCACGATAAGAAAAACAATGGTAGCTGGGACGACATGATTATGGTATTTTTCAATATCTTTTTCACATTGTTATGACTCATTTTTAATGAAAAAGTATTCACAAACGAAATCTAAAGTCTCTGTCAAATACACGATGGTCATGCACCATCTCATAACAGTCTCATAAGTGATAGCTGCACTTCAGTGACTGGGAAATGGCTTTTAACTAAGATCTATCCGGAGGATGCTGAGTGGTGTGAGGCGTGTCGGAGTAGCAGCAGCGCGGAGAGAATAGTCACCGCTTCTTCCGGGAACCACATTAGGCAGCTCCCTATTGCACATCGGACTTGGCCACAGGCTTCCCAGAACTCCAGCATCCTGGTGGAAATACTCTCCAGAAAGCATGGAAAAGCCAAACCAACAGAGCCAGGCTGCAAGGTTTTGAATTGGATGAGAAGGGCTGAGTGTGGTCTGGGTTTCACATAACACTTTTTTTTTTTTTTTTAAATCTATGTTCTCACTCAAATACTATTGTTGTCAGTGTCTCTAGGATACATTCAGCCTGGTTGGATTTAATATAATACTATTTGGTTACCTTTTTAAAATGTTATAGAAATGTGACTATTCATAAGACTTATGGATTCCTTCCTGGCATTTGAAAAGGAGTCTACCAGGGTCCTTCACCTAAGCATACTACTCAGTAGAAAGTCCCCATCTTTTTACTCAAGTAAAGAAAGACAAAGACCTGAAAGCCTCCAGGAAACTGGGCCTCCCTTTTGTTTGCGCAGCAGTTTTGATCCAAGACTTCCTGAGAGGAGAGACGGCACGAACCACCCAGGCAGAGGGCGTGAGGGCAGCCAGTTTTCATATTGCTCTAATTTCCTTGGGAGGACCTCCTGGGTGTGACCTCTCGGCTTTCCACAAGAAACATGGGGACCCTGATGCCCCTATTTTAATAAATAAGTGGTACCCAAAGCCCTCTGATGTCACTTTATAACCGCCCCCCTCCACGAAAGGAGGGTTTTCCCCGCATCCCCCTGAGCCTCCAGGACCCCAGGTGCCTCCTGAGCCCAGGGTAACCCAGCTTCACCTCCTGCAGGGGTCTTGTTTCCCTCAAGAGCATGTATGAGCAGAGGAGAAACACAGTTGCTTCCTTTGAGCGGTAGCTCATTACTCAAAAGGAACAGTTTTCCCTCTAAGAGCTTTTCTCTGCTTCTTTGTTACTAAATAACAAGTGCAGAATATAATGAAGTTACACAGTTGATGTATTAATGAGGACATTGGAATTAGACTAAAAATTCATAACTACTAAAACTTACATCATCTTCTATTTTGCCTTCTGACAGTCATGTGAAAATCCCAAGGATATCAGATTTTATGCATCTATTATTGGCCTGGGCATGATTCTTTCTGTGGAATCACACCCTACTTTGAGGAGGGGCACCAGTAAAGCAGTTTCAAAATTGCTTTGCAAGATGCAAAGGGAAAAACTGTATCAAACCTGCTATTTGCTGCAAAACAGGCATCACATTGGGCGAGCATGTCTTGAGTTCCAAAATCTAGAGGGTGTTGCTCTCATGGAGAAAAATCTAGAACTTGGAAAACCATCATCCTTTTTAGGGCAAGGTCTACAGTAGAGAAGAAAATTCCATCAGTATATATTTCCACTCTATTCCTTACAAACTACCACCATCTGTTTCTTCAACAATTTTTAAAATGTAAAGTACTATGTAAGCTACCATGAAATTCCAATTTAATTCATATACATCAGGATAAAAGGGCTGGAAGTTTTTAGGCAGGGTGAGGGCAGGTATGATAACAAGGAAGGAAATTCTGGTGTTCTAGCCCTTTCTGTGCAGTGTGACTTAGATTGGCGTGTAAGTGCCTTCCTTGGAGCCTGGATAACTAAGTGAGCCCTAAGGCGGCCATCACCCGGAGCATTCTAAGACATTTTGTTCTTTATAAAACATTTCCATCTCAAATTCGCAGCTACTTATCTACAGCTACTATTCCTTGGTGACCGAGGAGAGCTTTATCACTTGAGTCATTTTGTATCGAGACCAAATAAAATGAACAAGTATAGTGTTTTCAGCCACAGTCCGTTGTGATTATTTTATTATGACCCTACTTCATCACTAACATGAGCTACATTCAGAAAGAAGTTCCTATACAGTCCTAAACAGCATTCTTAATCTATAAGAGAGGTAATAATAGGGCTGTTATCTTATCGGTGGCCAGAATACCAAAATAGCAACTGGAGTCTTTTTCTCTCCCCATCTTGTAGAGCCAGAAGTTCAAAAGCAACGGTGGTTGTTGGCAAGGGATTTTACTGGGTATGATTTCACCATCAAAGTTCAAATACACCTTCTCACATTTCCCATGCATTTGCCTTTCTCCAGATACATAACTCCACAATTTTCTCTCTGCATCCTTTATTGTCTTCTAAGGAATTGATAAGCCTCTGTCTTCTAGCTTCATCTCTAAAGCCTCTTTTCTAGTTACAATATCTCTTTAGATGTTCAACAAAGCAGAATCAACCAAATTTTCTAATGAGACATGTCAGAGTTATTGTGAGAACAGAGGACAGCCTTTCTCATAGCGTTGTCTGTTATCATTACTGCATGCATAAAAATGCTTAACATTGTAACTCTGAGTAAAATAGGATTTTGAAGAAAATTAATTCTCTGGTGGGAGCGGAGTGGAGAAGGGGAGGAGACGGAAACATCTCATCAGAACTTACAGATGCTGGGGAGGAAAATGTTCCCCTTCTTCTGGGTTCTTTGGCTAGTCTAATAATTAAATTGACATAAGACAGATTAACAGGGGAAAAACAAATTTAATTTTGTATATAAGGGCACCCCTTAAATATGACTCCCCGATGTGACCAAAGCAGGCAACTTTAATACCTTTTGGACAAGGAAACAATAAATTTGTGAGGAATTGACAAAACAGAGGGGTTTGATCTTGTGGTAGTAAATTAGTGAAGAAGTAACAAGGTTTGTTTATGCAGCCTTCTTGGCACTAAGTTCCCTATTTCTGGTGATAAGGATGCCTTTTATCCTCCTGGTACAGGGAGTGTACCTTCACATAGGAGATTTGTTTCCTGCTTTCACGGGGGACAAAGGAGGGTCAGAGTGCCCTTGCTGCACCTGTACTTTTGGGGTGGCTTATTTTGCTCCCCTTCAGCTCTGCCTTTGAAACTGAGTACATAGATTGCTCTATTGAACTGGTCTCTTAGTCTTGAAAATAAGTTGGTTTAGCTAAACAGTTGTGTCTCATTTTAGGAGGTGGTGTTGTAGGTGGACCTCCAAAGTTAGTCCTATACGGTGTGAGCAGCTCCATCAGGTATTTAACAAGTGACATTTCTATGGAAACAAAAGAAAAACAATGGTTAATGATCTGAGCAGACTATAACCCCAGTTTCTGAGTTTTGAAGGCAGCCAGTCCAGAAGATTTCTCTGGACTAGAAGTATCTTTAGATGGAGCGAGGGTGGCGGTGGCAGTCTGACAGATTTTCCTGGTTTGTAGATTGAAGGTCTCAGGTGGTCTTTCTGAGTGATCGTATAGCAACAGGCATGAAGATTGTCCACACGTGAGCTGTTGTGGTGATCTCTCCAAAGTTTATATCAAATTGTCCACCTTTAGCTTCCGTGGCATTGAGAAAAAGGCTGCTTTGGTTCTCAATGATTCTAAGTCAAAGAGTGAGAGAAAAATTGGAAACATTAGTTTGGAGAGTTGCAGCCAAATATTGGAGGAATCTAGAAGAATTCAGGATCTTGTTCGGTTTACAGGTAGAAAACAAAACCTCAAAAACAATGAACAGAAATAGAACCTAATATCTACAAACATGTATTATAGTTTCTACTAAAACATATTTTTTCTCTCTACACAGAAGATGCTGTAACTGGAAACTCAGGCCAGAAATAGAGAACAGGGAGTATTCCAACAAGATTACCAAACTTCCAACTAAAAGAGAAATCTTCTGCTAGTTATGACAAGAAAATCTCCTGTGCTGTCCCTCAAGGAAGATACAGCCACTATTAAAACCACATCATTAAAAAAAAAAAGAGCCACACCATGATGAATAGAATTAGGCTCATATGCTTTCAGAAACCGGTAAAACACTACAGCTTCTCAAACCTTCTAATGTAATTATTCATAAGGGAGGATGGTACATATTGTACATGCCCAAGATCCTTGGGGGTAGTGTCTGATACCTTCTGTAAACCAGAAATGTATTTATAATTTCTTGTTTTCACTTTAAAAATAAGAAAAATCTCTGTGAATTGTGCTTTCTACCCCCTGTGTTTGTTTTAATATAAAAATAATGTTTTGGGCTTCCCTGGTGGCTCAGTGGTTGGGAGTCTGTCTGCCGATGCAGGGGACACGGGTTCGTGCCCCGGTCCGGGAAGATCCCACATGCCGCGGAGCAGCTGGGCCCGTGAGCCATGGCCGCTGAGCCTGCGCTTCCGGAGCCTGTGCTCCACAACTGGAGAGGCCACAAAAGTGAGAGGCCCGCGTAACGCAAAAAAAAAAAAAAAAGTGTTTTAAATTGCCATTTGTGTGTCCCTGGCATACTATGGGGTATAAGTGCCTCAATTTAATAAGCACCAAGTGGAGGACATACTGACCTGTACAAAGCACTTGGAAAACTTGCTAAGATTTAGATTCTGATTCTGTACATCCAGGATGGGATCCCAGATTCTGCATATCTAAAAAACTCCCAGGTTTCTCCTATGCAGCTGGTCCAGGAGCTGCATTTTGAGCAGCGAGGCTGTAGACAAGCAGATAGCACAGAGTGATCTCTGACCAGCAGCTTCAGCATCTTCTGGGAACTTACTAGAAATGCAGACTCTTGGCTGCTTATTAAGATCTACTGAATCCAAAACTCTGGGGGTGGGGTCCAGAAATCTGTGTTTTTTTTAACAAACCCTCCAAGAGGGCTTTTGACTTAGACTACTTAACCAGGGCAGTAAGAATTAAGTCAGCCAAGAGTAAATGTTATAGGTGTTCAGGTCCTTAGATACCTGTGATACATGAATGGCTTGAAGATCCATGCACATGAATTAAAACCAAGAAAAGAAATTTCCTGGAACTGATTCAGGAGCCAAGAATCAGAGCTGAACTCATCGCAACCAGGGCAACACAAACATTTTGCATAGTAAAGACCCAGAGGGGATCACCTAGAGGTGTATCTGCAGAGGAGATTTGGAGGAAGGTTCCAAGAGGAAATGAAAGTCCACCAGGACCATTTTGTCCTCCTGAGGCTTGGGCTTTAGATACCCGAGTTCAGCTTTCAAGCCCAAGGAGTGGGTGGGAGGGGGCCTGGAGAGGGGATGGGGAATATTCCTGCATAGCCAGTGTGCCATTAGATTGTAATCAACTTGTGATACAGAACACTGATTTCTACAGGTTAGCAGTTACTCTTTGGGGAAGCTTTGTTTTAGAGTCTTCATCAGTTTCCTAAGGGAAACTCCCAACTTTGTCCTTTATTGTCTTCTAAAGAATCTTATGAACTTTTGCTTCTTGAGGGGAAAGAAATACGTCCAAATCTAGAGGGAAATAGCTATAGAGAGAGTACCAGGGGTCAGGTCTGGGGAGACCACAGTCCCAAAGAAGGTAGCAAGAGCCTGTGGTGAGACAATCAGGAAAATTCTAAGCTAGCCCCTGGCTGCCCGGAGGTGCTCTCACACAGTCCCTGTGTTGCTAAAGCTGAGCTGCCTCATTACAAGAAAAACCTGGAATTTCCTTCAACTTGGGCTAAAGCCAGGACTGCAGTCCCCAAATGTTTGGTATTAGTGTTCACAAATGAGGTGTTTTCTGTAGAGATATGAGGTGCGGCTTGTGACTTTATCATCATGCTTCTACCAAAGAGTACGTGACCGTCATTGCTTCAGCAAAGGGTTGCTTTTTGTTCTGTTCTTTTTGGTGTTTTATTTCCTAAATTTCCAGAGACAGACTTTAATTCTTAAGTGGTCTCTGTACAGCATGAGCTTTGAAGGACCCCTGAGAGCTGCCTTTCCCCGAAGCCCCCAAATGGCCTCTGACCCTTCCTCTGTCCTGTCTGCAGGTTGTCCCCACCTCTCCCCCAGATGGTGGCAGCTGGTCCTGGTGGACCAGAAGGTCCAGAGGATGTGATGCACTGTGTGAACAGCCCTGGCCTTAGGTGAGGTCCTTGAGTGGGTCGGGCTATAGGAAGCAGGTTGTGGGCTATCACAGACCCTCGTGAGCTATAAGAATCAGGGGTTTTCTTCTTGTCCTGGCCCCATTTCTCTTCTTCATCCTCTCTCTAGGGCCCTGGATCTTCTTCACCAACTGTCCCCCCCCCCATCCCAAATGAATACTTTTGGAAAAGAAAGGTAAGGGTATAGACGATTGCTCTGAGAGAATTTGGACAAAATATTGGGCTGGCCAAAAAGTTCGTTCGGGTTTTCCATACGATGTTATGGGAAAACCTGAATGAATTTTTTGGCCAACCCAATATATTTATATAGAAACATACATATAAACGGATTGTGGAATCATCCTGCCCCGGAATGCTTCATTCAAAGAACATAAAGATTTAAGTTAAAGAGGTTAACCCCTAAGACCTAACAGGATATTCGGAACAAGAACATTAAATAATTAAACATAGCTATCAAATTGTTAACAGGCACTAGGTACTATAATCTATAAGGAGACAAAACAGCCTATGTGCACACAAGTGACCTCAAAGTCACTTTCTTAACAGCTGTTTCTAGTTATGCCAAGTTTTTTCTACATTGTATCCACTAGGTTTTCAGAGAGACAAGGCTTCAGTCTTAATGAAGAACTTAGAGCATAAATCAGACACCCAAATACAAACATTATGAAGATAAAAATTGAACTACACCATTTGTTTTATTGTATTTTCAAAAGAAAATCTCATTAACCAGAATAGAACATACATTTCCTCATTATCACCATATGATGCATGACATTTATTGAACAATTACTAAGGGAAAGTGCTATGCTGGTTGCTGCAACTACTTCACATAATTCAGTCCTTACCAGGTCCTACGTGGTAGAGGTGGAAACAGGACAGGAACTACTTGAATGTCAGTCAGTTCCACTGGAATGAATGAACTGAAACCAGTTAATCTCCAGTTTTGCATCATCACCCCATTGTATCACCAGAATGAGTTGGTGGTTCGCTGAGCCCAGGTTATGTGCCTGGTCCTTGGCTCTGTTGTGATGGGAGAAGAAGTTGGCAGAAGGAGTCTCCAGGGACATAGATGTCTTCCTGGCAGGAAAGCAGTGCCCCTGATCTGTGCCACCAAGGCTGTGCCCCATGGTAAAGAGGGAGCTCCCCAGGAAAAAAATCAGAACACTGTTAAAAAGGCAAAATGTTGGGTACTCAGGGAAGGAAAAGTGTCTGCTTCAGAAACACCAAAATATGCTCAAAGAGGTGAAATGAATTGCCCAAGCTCACAAGACTGCAAAAGTTTCACCTCTGGACTAGAAGACAGAACATCTGAAGCTGGGTGTACCTTCTATTAACTGTAACTTTGACACTACTTTGAAATTACTACACAGAAACCAAAAGGAACAAAAAGGAAGATCAATGTGTTTTAATTCATTGATTAGTTTCAAACTAACCCTTTTCCCCCACCCTGCACCCTGCCTCACTAAGACAGAAAATACTTTAGACAAGCTAGAACCCTAAAATGACAAGCTTGTGTCAAGAAAGCAATAAGTAAGTAAATGGTGAAGGCTTTGAGAGAATCATACAGTTCTGGTTTCAAATCCTACCTCTGATACATAGTAGCTTGTGAGTTTGAATTATATTATGTACCTAAAGTAACTGGCATGGAGCTTTTCCCTTAGTAATTGTTCAATAAATATTATATATTATGATTATTTGGAAATGTTCTGTTCAGATGAATAAATTTCTCTTTTGAAAATGCAGCAATTGAAGGTGATATTCTTGACGTTTGGATAAGCAAAGATTTCTTAAAGTTTCTTAAATAAAACACATCAGCACTCATCATAAAAGATAAGTAGAATAAACTGAAATATGTGAAAAATTAAGAACTTATGCTTATCAAATGAATTAATAATGAAAAGGAAAGCCAAGAGTGGGAGAAGATATTTGCAATACATATAACTGGCAAAGCACTCATATCCAGAATATACAAAGAACACCTTATATTATTTATCTATTGCTGCAAAACAAATTACCCCAACGGTTAGTGGCTTAAAACAATAAACATGCATGATTCCCACAGTTTCTGTGGGAGTCCAAATGTGGTTTAGCTGAGTGCCTCTGGCTCAGGGTCTCTCACAGGATTGCAGTGGGGCTGTCAGCTAGTGCTGGGCCATCCCAAGGCTGGACTAGGGGATGATCCGTTTGCAAATTCACTCACGTGGAGGTAGCAGGCATCACATGGGGCAGCTCATGACATGGCAGCTGGCTTCCCCCAAGCAAAGACTCTGAGAGGCAAAGAAAGATAGAGAAAGAGATAGAGAAAGAGGGAGAGGTAGAGGGAGACAGAGACAGAGAGAGAGAGAGAACCAGCAAGACATAAGTCACCATAATTTTATAACCTAATATCAGAGGTGATATCTTGTTACCGATTCCAAGCTCTTACTGCTTGCTGCACAACTGGCCAATACACTGAGAGATGAGTTGTTGGGGCAAAGAGTAGTAACTTTATTTGGAAATCCAGCAGACAAAGAAGATGGCGGACTAGTGTCCTAAAGAACCATCTTGTCCAGGTTTGGATATAGAACAAAGAAGGGGAGGTGAGGAGGTAAAGTAAAAAAGGCGATAAGTTGTTGGAACTTATCCTGGTTCTGGCCAGACTCCTGAGGGAGGGGATGTGTTAATTTCTTCCTTCAGACATTTCACAGGTGGGCTTGGCCAGGCTATTTCCTGTGAGCTTAAACAAAGGTATTTTAGCTTAACACTCAGGCATAGGAGTCAAGGTTCCCAGGGATGGGACATTATGTATACTTTAAGCTATAGGCAACATCTCTTTAGTGATTAACTTGTAGCAAAAGCAATCGAATACAAAGGTTAAAGTAAAAGGAAACATTGGATGTGGAGTCAGATTTGTTCTTCCCTGTTTACTTCTTCCCTCATTACTTTTGCCATGTAGTCAATTGGCTCAGTCCACACTCAAGGGACGTGAATACGGGAGGTGAGAACCATTGCAGGCCATTTTAGAGCTGCCTACCACACCTTACAAATCAACAAGAGAGACAAACAGCACAATAGAGAAATGGACAAAGAATTGAACAGCACTTTACAAAAGAAAATATTGAAATCATCAATAAACATAGGAAAACATGCTCATTAGTCAGGAGGGAAATAAAAATTAAAACCACGATGAAATATTTCTACACAACTGACAGAATAGCTAATGATAAAAAGACAGAATCCCCAACTATTGGCAAGAGTGTGGAACAATTGGAATTCTCATATATTTCTGGCCAGAGTATAAATCTGTCCAACCACCTTAAAAACCTGTCTGGCGGGGCTTCCCTGGTGACGCAGTGGTTGAGAGTCCGCCTGCCGATGCAGGGGACACGGGTTCATGCCCCGGTCCGGGAGGATCTCACATGCCGCGGAGCGGCTGGGCCCATGAGCCATGGCCGCTGAGCCTGTGCGTCCGGAGCCTGCGCTCCGCAACGGGAGAGGCCACAACAGTGAGAAGCCCGCGTACCGAAAAAAAAAACAAAAACAAAAAAACCTGTCTGGCAGTATTTATTGAAACTACACTACACATATTCTATAACCCAGCATCTCCATTCCTACGTAAATGCCTAGCAATTTTGTTAGGCATATATGTGTACACCAAAAGACATATATGAGAACATTCAGAGCAGCTTTATAATAGCCAGAAAACTGGAAACCAATCAATATTTATCAACAATAGAATGTATAAATAGGAGCATACAATTAATTACAATAAAGTGGTGAGGAGATAGACCATGGCTATACCTTAGCAATAGAAACAAATGTCATGAAATAATGTTAGGCAAAAGAAATGGTCAGAAATATATATTTACTGTGCAATTTTACTTATATAAAACTCAGAAACTGACCAAACTAATCCATGGTGAAGGGATTTCGGAGAATAGATAGTTTTGATGGGACTTAATGACTGGGAAGGGGCCAGTTCAGGGAGTTTTAGGGGTCTGGTAATGTCCTATTTTTCCTGATCTGGTGATAAGGATGGTTAACTGTGAAAATTCAATCTGCTGTATATTTATGATTCATGCACTTTTCTGTATGTATAGTGTATTTTAATAAAATTTTTACTTAAAAAAATAACAGACTTTCTTCCTGTTATACTATCCAGAATGGCAACTGTGAATAAAACTTACTAATACATAAATCTATTGAAATTCTGTGTCCATTGGTGCTATGTCCTGAGGCTTAGTCTCTAAGGTCTTAAATATCAAGAATTAGTTTTTAATTTAATTCCTGGAAACTAAGAATTCACTAACATTGTTGACTTTTCAGTTTCCTTTCTTCCTCAAGGGGAGCGTTAGAAATGTCCTCCAATTTGGAGGACAACAAAAGCTGATCTGTGCTTTCCATCCTTAACGAGTCCTCAGAGCCCCATTCTAATACCTCAGTCTTAAAATGATGAACAGAAGGAGAAGAAGTAAAAGGGAGGAAGAGTAGAGAAATAAGCAAAATTCGAAAGGAAAGAAAAGAGATAAAAATGTGGGGTGGGGTGGGGTGGGGTGGGGTGTGTGTGTGTGTGTGTGTGTGTGTGTTTGATTGAGAATCAGGAGAAACTGGAGGAGGATTATGGAAATAGGGATAGAAGGAGGAGAAGATAGGAAAAGCAATAAAAGGAGGGATTTAGGACAGAGGAAGAGAGTAGAGCCTTTTCTTAGCCGTATGTTGAAATTTCAAATATGCTGTCCTGTTGATATCACCATGTGGAACACGAGTCTCGATTCAATTCTTCAGGTTTGGAAAATACTGTCCTGGCTGAAGAACTCCAAGCTAGTCAATATCAAATAATTTGCATGTACTAAATGTTCATGAAGAAAATAAAGCCATGTAAGTCTTTGATAAAACTTTTTTTTCTCCCGTGAAAATGTGAGGGTGGCATAAAGGGATGTGGCAGCAAAGAGCATGACAAAAATTTGGCCATATGTAGCATTTTTATGACTTCATAGAACCTAGGATTAGGAATAGACATCAAAATTCATAAGCCTTACCGCAAAGTTGAAACTTAAGTTCCTCTTTCGTAACTTTCAAATGGAAGAATCCCTCGAGAGTCTGTAACTTGGTCATTTCCATCCACTGCCTCCTCTCTCTAATACTATATGAGATTGATTTTTCCATGAGATTTTGTCATAGGGAAGAACAAATCTAGCTCCATATTAGATCTTTACTTTAGCCTTTGTACCCTATTGCTTTTGCTTCCAGTTAGGAATGTTGCCTATAGCCTGAAATGTACAGGATAGCCCATTCTCAAGGCTCTGACCTTTAAGGGTATGACACTTTCCCATTCATATAGAGATAAAACGTTGCAGAACAGAGAATAACATTGATCTTGTCAGAGGTTTACAGGAACATCAGGACCTGACCTACGCATACAGCTGCAAGAAAGAAGGATTCCAACACCTAGAAGTCTGCAACAACCAACAACACCCCTCCCTCACCTGGCCTTTAAAAATGCTTTGCTGAAAACCTTCAGGGAGTTCGGGGTTTTGAGGGGTATGAACCACCCGTTCTTCTTGCATGGCCTTGCAATAAAGATTTCTCTGTTCCAGACTTGGACGTTTCAGTATTTTTTGGCCTCACTGTGTGTCGGGCCCACCAACTTATGTTCAGTAACAATTTGAGGTCCTATGTTCTTTTATAGCTTGAACACTGAGGGCTGCAAACAAATGTACATGCAGAGTGAATAGCTGTGTTCAGTACTTTGGGGGCTGTAAATATTTTTGTTTTTAAGCAACTTCATGTTATAGTTATTGAAGAATAAGCATCCCATTGGCCAACCCAGGGAGGCTGATGCTCTTTTAGAAGCAAACTTTACAAAAAAGAAGGCCATCTTTCTGCCAGTATCTTTTCCTGCACCCTGCCCTCCCTTTCACTGTTTATCCCCAGTTTCCAAACTGTGGTCACACACAACTGATGAGATGAGAAACCAAATTCTTATCTTTACCTTTGTTCTCCTTTTTCTCAACTTAGAAATTCTGCTTCAGAATGGATGCTTTCTGCATGCATCCAACATAAAAAAATCACTTAAAAATCCACCGTACTCATGGCTCTCCGCGAGAGGTATCTGCTTTTGCTGAAGGTTTGAAATCATTAGTTTTAAATTAAAATTAATGTTTGACACTGAGTAGTACAAATTAATGTTTGACACTGAGTAATATTAATGTTTGACATCTCATGCATGTTTCCTGGGAATTGCACATAGATGGTTAAAAACAACGGTTTTTCCATAAACTATTCTGTGCCAAGGAGTTGCTTTCTACAGATGTGAAAAGTATACATGGATGAATGCCATCTTTGAATGTAAACCTCATGGACTCGTGTAAATTGTGCTGGAGTCACAGTGGTAGATCCAGGAAATATTCAGTTCGTTGAACCTTTTCTAGTAGTTTCCATTTACTTTTTATCAAAAGCAAAAATCAAAGCTATTTTCAGTGCAAAACCAAATTCTAAACAACACTCACCAGAATTAGCCAAGCCACATTTCATCTGAAAATCACCTGCAGAATTTAGAAGGCAATTTAGAATTAGTAATTGGTGTTTTAAATGGATATATTGAGAAAATGCCGAGGCGATGAGTCAACACTTCTGAAAGAAATTTCATTTCAGAATTTTCTGAGTGAGGGCTCCAAATTATAAGCCTACCTACACATTAGCTCATGGACGATAGAAGTCAGTTCACCCAGACTTTGATTGTGTGCATAATTTTAAAAAGAATAAATACTACTTTGGAAATTGCTCCGGTTCCTTCTGCCAAAAGGAACACCCTTTCTGGGCACATCGCCACTAGATAGTTGCCCTGCTTTCTTTGTGACTGTGGAACCCTGAAACACTGTTTGCAATTTTATGAAAGGATTCACTGACTCAGAGGATAATCAGGGAAAACTATTGACTATTAAAATGTAGAAAGGTGGACCTGAGGATCCTTAAAAAAAGTTAGCCTTTATCTTAATATACTGTTGACCTTCTAGGTATTTATTTAAACTTGAATCCTATCATCTCTCTCTACTGCCACACAACCAACATTTCTTATCAACTCTTTTTTAAATTATTTATGTTTTATATATATATTTATTGACATATATTTGATTTACAATGTTGTGTTAGTTTCAGGTGTACAGCAAAGTGATTCAGTTATTTATATATATATATAAATGTATAGTATTTTATATATATATATATATATATATATATATATATACATATAAAACTTTTTCAGATTCTTTTCCATTATAGGTTATTACCCCTTGTGCTATATAGTAGGTCCTTGCTGTTTACTTATTTTATATATAGTAGTGGGTATCTGTTAATCCCAAACTCCTAATTTATCCCTCTCCCCACCACTTTCCCCTTTGGTGACCGTAAGTTTGTTTTCTATGTCTGTGAGTCTATTTTTGTCTTGTAAATAAATTCATGAGCCTTCAAGAGCTTCTTAAACAGCTGAGGCTCCTGGGAAAATCCATCCCTAGAGCAGGTATCTATTACGATGACAAACCTCTGGGCCCCCCAATATGGAAACTATAGGACCTGTTGGTTCCTCAGTGCCACACTGGGGCTCAACACTGGTCTGTTGCAGACAAGTTGGACACTCAAAGCCATCAGTAGTGAGACAGGCCTTGGGAAGAGGAAGTTCACGCTGCTGGACTTGTCTGTAGCCTGTCTCTGCCACCGTAGCCATTCTGTTCCTGGGTCTATCCTGTGAGATCTGGCTGGCTGATGATAAAGCTGACGAATGTCAACTGGCCGAGTCATTTTGTCTGCTTAGTTATTCGGGGCCCCTTCTGTGGATGCTCTGTGGTGGGCATTAAAGTGTGATGCAAACATCTGTACAGTCTGTGCTGACTTGGTTTATTGTCCATCCACATGTCTCTATCCTAGATCTCCTTGCCCCCGTCTTCCCATCCTTTTCCTTCCTGGCCACTGCCCGGTAGTCTGTATTCTCACATCAGGCAACGTCAGGTTCAATGCTCTGCCCACTGGGGAAATTTTCCCTTTCTCCTGCTTTTTAGTCACCCATGAAAGTGGCCATAATGCAGCCCCTGTCCATTGTTGACTTGTACCCGCATACGGAGCCAACCTATCTGCAAACCAACCTTGAATCTTTCCTCCTCCTTAGGTATGGAGTAGGTACACTGGTACAATCCCAGTGGGTGACGAGGGTTTGGGGTTACCTCATGCAACTGACATGTGCCCTCTGGTCTTGTGTGGACTTGATCTTGGATGCCCCACTTCCGTCTTGTGGTGGACTTTCTGGGCCCGTTGACTTTAGGACTTGGATGGTCTGAGAGAACCCAGCTCATAATGGGACATTCTGGATTCATGGTCACTGGGTGCTTCATAGTTCAGCATTCTAGCTCTCACAGGGCCAGTGACATACTAGGTTCTGTTTCCTTCTCTGCTAAGGATGGCCTGGCTTAACTCCAGAATCACACTGGCCTGTGTTGTGACCCTCCTACTGGAGCTTAGCATAAGCTCTACACTGCAACACCTTTTGCCCACTGACACTTCCTAAAGCAGAGGATCTGCTTGATCGGATGGTCCGAATGGCTGGGCTGAGGGCATCGTGGCCTGGGCCTGATGCAGTGTTCTTACCCACTCTGGGTGCTCTTCAAAGCTGGCAGCCTTCTTTGTCACCCAGTTCATGGGCTGGAGCAGTTTCCCTAGGTGTGAAATGTGGGGCAGCCCACATTGCAGACACTGCTCTCTTCGTATTTCCAAATGCAGTATCATCACACCCACCACAGGGACATTTTCAAGGGTCACTGCCGGTGAACTATTTAGCAGTTGAACTGCATCTTGTGCCAGGGACCATACATGTGCTCCCTACCTGCCAAGACATAGGTAAACTCATTCTGTGCCCCATCTTGCTGCCTGTTTGCCCAAACCACTCTTGGTACTATTTGTGTTAATCCAGACCCTCTGAGAAGCAGACATAAAGGCAGGGTTATGGAAAAACATGCAGTAATTTTATTAAGGAAGATGTCTGTGAGAAAACGATTAGGGAGAGAGCCAGAAAAGGCTGGGAGAGAGGACAGAGTATGAGCCATGTGTGAGCCCCAGTGAGGGAAAGAGGGAGGGTAGGGTGTCATGCAGTCTAAGGAAGCCTCAGCAAAGATGGCAAGGATTCCTTGAGCTTAAATTGGCCAAAAGAGGAGTTCTATGTCCCCAGAAATGAGTCGTTTTTAGTGTCCCCATAGCACTCAGTCCTTGACTGGGCAGCAGCCCATGGCAGGTGTGATATTGCACCAAAGGAAGCAGTGGATTTCAAAGGGAAGCATCTGGGGCCCTGGATCAATTAACCTCCCTGTAGCAGAAGGTCTATAAGGCACAGTTTCATATCTGCCATATGGATTCAATGTAATTTCAATCAAAATCCCATCAGTATTTTTTTTTTTTGCACAAACCCATGAGCTGGTTCTGAAATGTACATGGAAATGTAAAGGAATACCTAAAATAATTTGGAGAAAAAAAATAACAAAATTGGAAGACACATATCACCTAATTTGAAGACTTACTATAAAGCTGTAGCAACCACATATACATCTAAATCAATGAAGCAGCACAGAGTCCAGAAATAAATACATGCACATATGGTCTATTGGGTTTTTTTTAAGGTGCAAACATAATGAAGAACTGCTATTCCATTCAATAAATGATGCTGGAAAAATTGAATGTTGATGTGCAAAAAACGAACTTGGACCCTTACCTCACACGACTTACCAAAATTAACTTGAAATGGATCATAGATGTAAAAGTAAAGTCAAAAACCAAAACTTCTAGAAGAAAATATAAGACAATATTTATAACCTTGGTTTAGGCAAAGATTTCTTAGGATATGAAAATCAAGAACTATACAATAAACATTTTATAAATTAGACTATCAAAATTAGAAACTTTTGCTTTTGAAAAGCATTGTTAAGAAAATGAAAAGCAAGAAACAGACTGGAGGAAAATATTTGCAAAAAACATACAGATGGCCCCAAACTTATATTGGTTCGACTTACAATATTTTCAACTTAACAATGGGTTTATTGGGACATAACCCCATGGTAAGTCAAGGAAGATCTGTATCCAGAATATATGCAGAGCATATAAAGAGCTCTTACAACTCAATAATAAGACAAACACCCAATTTTTAAAAGGTAGGAGGGGCAAAAGTTTTGACCACACACTTCCCGGAAGAAGATATATGAATGACAATAACATAAAGATATGCTTAACATCAACAACCATTGGAAAATGTAAATTAAACCACAATAATATACCACTACATATGCACTAGAATATATAAAATGAAAAAGACTGACAATGCCATGTGTTGCTAAGGATATGCAAACACTGGAATGCTCATATATTGCTGGTGAAATGCAAAATGGTGCAACCAATTTGGAAACCACCTTGGCAGTCTCTTATACAGTTAAACACGGACTTAACATATGATCCAATAATTCCATTCCTACATATTTACCCAAGATAATGAAAAATATATGTTCACACAAATACTTCTAAAGTTCGTCACCGCTTTATTTATAATAGCTCCAAATTGGAATCAATCTGTATCTTAGCATATCCGTATATCCACACAATGAAATTACTATTTAGCAATAGAAAGGAATGATCTGTTGATAAACCCAACAACATAGGTAAATCTCAAAAGGACTATGCTAAGTGCAAAAGACCAGATAAAAGACTGTATGGTTCATTCATATGAAATTCTAGAAAAGGCAGAACTATAGTGGCAGATCCGTAGCTTCCAAAACCTGGAGATGGGAAATGGAGATTGATAGAAAATGAGCACTGGGGAACTTTATTTGGGTGATGGGATTGCTCTATATACCATCAGGGTGGTGGTAGTTACAGAACTCTACAACGTTTGTCAAAATTCATTGAATTTTACACTTAAAATTGGTGAATTTCATTGCATATAAATCATAGCTAAATAAGGCTGATTTTTAAAATTAAGAGAAAACAAAATAATAGCAGGTAGGTACATAAAGCGCACTTGGAATAAGATTAAGAAAAGCTGACGCTTACTGAAAGGACCATGAATTTGGTTCTAAGATTTCTAATTGCCATCCTGAAAATGGTAATCTAGCCAAAACGTACTGGTCTTGGTTTCAAGACCAAATAAAAATTCCTCTATACATAAAGCGAACACCATTTGAAATCAGAACAATATTATTATAATACATTCAACAGTGACTTTGCAGCAGTGCACTGTCTATCATATTGACCCATTATACAGGCAATTCTGTGAAGCAGTTTGGGAATATGGTCATTAAAATATTGTAAATAAGCAGTTCTTTACTGAACTGTATTAATCCATGGTGAGATTTCAGAGTACTGTAATCTTCAATTATTTTTTTTCCCTGAATGTTATTTCTCTCAATAGGGCATTTAACAAACATTGGCAATGAGCTCAGGGTTGCATTTCTTGGCATGGGCAGTGATATACACTATTCCATGGGGCCACCAACCCCCCTCCCAAACATTTGAGCATATCTTTGAGCTGGAGATACAGGGGACCTGTGGGTAGAACTCAAGGACTCTAACAAGGGAGGACTCTGCTAGCTTTATCCTTTGAGCAATATTCTCCTTTTGTATTTTCACATGAGAAATATACAGGGGTTAATGGCTTTTAGCTGTTACCTTCTCTGCAGCCTCTCAGAGATTAAGGAAACCAAGCCAGTTGTATGTTTTTATGAGGTTCAAGTATATTAAAAAATGAAGGGAATTCCCTGGCAGTCCTGTGGTTAGGACTCCGCGTTCTCACTGCCAAGGGCCTGGGTTCAATCTCTAGTCGGGGAACTAAAATCCCAAAAGCTGCATGGCATGACCAAAAAAAAAAAAACCCTAAAAATTTTTTTTAATTTTTTAAAAATTAAAAATGAAGATTTACCAAAACAAGTCTCTAAATATTATAATAAATACAATGTTAAGAATTAATAACTTACTATGAATCAATAGTTTGTAAATATTGTCAGTGTATCTGTGTGACTGCATGTTTATTTGGAGATAATGTCAAAAATTTACATTGAAGCCCCCCAAAGTCCGCATTCCTTTTTTTTTTTTTTAATAAATTTATTTATTTTTGGCTGTGTTGGGTCTTCGTTGTTGCACTGCAGGCTTTCTCTTGCTGCGGCGAGCGGGGGCTACTCTTCGTTGCAGTGCGCAGGCTTCTCACTGTGGTGGTTTCTCTTGTGGAGCACGGGCTCTAGGCGCATGGGCTTCAGTAGTTGTGGCACACAGGCTTAGTTGCTCCACGGCATGTGAGATCTTCCCGGACCAGGGCTCGTACCCGTGTCCCCTGCATTGGCAGGCAGATTCTTAACCACCGTGCCACCAGGGAAGCCTCCAAAGTCTGCATTCTTAACCATCATGTTATAGGCTGAACTGTACAAAGATGCCAATTGTTCATCTGCTACCTACAAAATTAGTAATTTCATGTGGTTCCCCTTAATAGAAAGCTGAAGTCGACTCCAGCTGTGTTCATTTGAGTTTGCATATATGGGACACACTGGTTCCTACCGCCACTCAAGAATACACATCAACCTTTTATCAGAATTCGGCAAATACAGTATTTATAGCCAAGTGCTTTTTGCTCCAGGGCAAAGACATTTTAAAATTCATGTCTCCTTTGTGAAGAGGTGGGAGGCATAGTAAAGCTGATGAGGGCTTAACAAAAAGAAAAGTTTCTTAATGATTAGAGCTATGGAAGGGCACTGATGGCCACTGCGGACACTGGTGGGGGCCTTTTCCCTGAGAGGCACCCTCAGAAGTAGGACCTGCTATTATCCAAAACCTTTATTGAGGTGCACTTCCTCAAGGCGACTCAGCCAGAGCAGGAGGTGGGCATCCATCCCGGCTTGCCCACAGGGTGGTAAGCCTGCTCTGCTGTCCGTTGTACTGGGGATGCTCTGATCTTTATCTCAGATGCCAACATTTAGAAATCAAAAGCAAGGGAATTCTACTGAAAAACAGGAAAAGTTCCTTTTGTTCTAGTTGAAAATTTTTGTAATTTAGAAAAGATTTAGAGAGAAACAATGCTATGTCCTTAAGAAGCCCGTGTTGAGAGACCTTAAATTGTGTAGCCTATTCTCATAAAGACAAATTCCTTTCTGGCCTCCAGCAGGTTACTAAACCATCCTTTCTTCCTTCCGGACAGAGCCCATGGGGTTCCTTAGATGTTCAGCACTGAGATTTACTAGCATTGAATTTGCTGTAAATTGACTCTGGAGGGTAATCGGACCATGACCATTGCCCTCATCTGCATTTCATTGGTTCATGGTGCTCACCTGTGTTCACCTTGGTAACAAAGCCTCACGGAGACCTGCTCTCAGCAGTGGCCAGATCCCAGGGCTCTGACTTGAGCTGGAAGCCAAAAACTGCAGCCCACATTCCACAAACCAGCTCAGTTGGCTCCCCCCAGCTAGTAGGACCACCAGTAGGAACAACGCCCGAGAAATAAAATCCAACGGACCTCGAGCCTGCACAGAATGAGATGGAGCATTTTTGCAGGCTAGAATGTTTCTCTTCCTTCCACACCATGTCCACACACGGCTCCCCTGAGCTGGATGAGGATAAGCAAGTGTCCCATTAACTGTGAAGTTTGGTTTCACTGATTACAGGTTGCAGTGATCACCGGGCTCAGTGGATCCGATCTGACTTCTCCAAAAGCCATTTTACAAGGGGGCTAATGTATTCGTCCCTTGCTTACCCTCATCAGTGGGGCATTCAGTGGTAAGGATCAGATCGGAAGTAATTTCTTAGCTTTTCTTCCGATGTTTCCAAAGAGAGGAGAGATTATCTGCTTCCCTCTGAATCTTCCTGATGGTGTGGAGAGCCCTGCGACAGCTGGGATCGGGGTGGGGGGAGGTGTCCTGTTTGCAACTACTAATCGTACGTTGTCATTGGCCAGCCTTCTGACATGTGTCTCAGCCAGGAGGCACGGGGTTTACCCCTCGAGCACACCATCCAGTTTCGTGGCTGTTCTTAGATCTCTGGAGCCAGGATCAGGGTGAGATGCCCATCACTGCCTCCCTGGTCCTATCAGAGGCTGATGTATCTTCGCTTTCTGCTCCTTAGTTTTTCTCTGGCTTATAGCTCCTGAACAAAAGCAGCAGACAAGAGTCTCCTACACAGCAGAAGTGACCAAGAGCTGGACCAAGCACTCGGGGCCTCCTCCCCGCAAAGGTCTGCACTGCTCCACACTGGTCACGTTCTCTTTCCCTGCTCTCCTTGCCTGCCGGGCAGCCACGAGGCACATGCCACCTGCCTTCATTTTCCTGCATCACCTTGGAATAAAAATTTCTAGTGCCCTGGATTGGTTCCCCTTTGCATTATATTATTCACTCCTTTCAAGTTTCCCCTTAATATAGTTCATGCTCAAGGCTGCTGTCTGGGTCTTTATCACAGGAGAATTTTCAGGTGTTTGGTAATGAAGAGAAAGAACTATGGAACGTTCCTTCCTCTGCTCCCAGCCAGGTCAGAGGAGAGGAGAAACCCGCAAGTATTGAACTGATGCCAGCCATCATCTTAGAATAAAGGGGACGAAGCAGAAACGACTGCTTTGTGTCAGCGCACGTGCATATTTTATTCAGTAAAAGAAACTGCCGCGGGCCCAAACACCCCACTTTTGTGTGTACACGGCTGGCCTGGCCTGGAGGACGGAGCTGAGATTACATTCCATGATGTTGCACCACTATGTTCAATAACCACGTCTTCTTTTCACATCCAGATCACATTAGGAACCCATTTACTTTCTTCAAAAAAAGTGTCAGCTGTTCAGTCCTGAGTCTCCGGTTATCGCTGGCGTTCGTACATGACTGAGCACGGTGACTAAAGCCTCATATGAACATTCTGAACTGTGATTTTGACTTTTTAACCTGGGGCTCTTCAACTTTCCTAAAGGGAGAAATTCAGTTGATAACATCAGACCTTATGGTATCATATTAGCTATTAAAAAAAAAAAGAAAACAATAGAGAGCAAAAATAAATGAAATAACACCAGCCAGGTGAGATAATCAAATCCATCTTCATCCCTTCACGCTGAGAAAGGAATGTCAGCCCATTTCTCCTTCCTCTTCTCCTTCTCCTTCTTCTTCTCCTTCTTCTCCTTCTCCTTCTCCTTCTTCTCCTTCTCCTTCTCCTTCTCCTCCTTCTCCTTCTGCTTCTCCTTCTTCTTCACTGTGTAAGCTTCAGCTCTTATTTCATTTTAAATAGCTCTCCCATCATTGCTTGTTTTACAGATGTGAATTCACGGAATGAATTAAGTTTTGCTCACGGCATTTAGTTTAGTGATAATCTTCTTCTCAGAGGAACGGAAATGAAAGGGGAAAACATATTAGCAAAGAGCATCCACCCTACAATGCCAGGTCTGTAATGAAGTCTAAAGATGCTGAGAGAAAAGCACTGCCTAACCAAAGTAGGTCTATTACAGCCAGGTTTTGACATTTTCACTGAACCCTACTGGAAAGGGGTAGGAAAAATCGCTGTCAAGACTCACTTGAAGGGTAAAAGTGAAATGAAAGTTATGCTTTAACGTGGATGAGGAGTGGAAAGATAAAGTGCAGTCATTAAGGGAAGCCAGTAGGTGACGTCCCCAAAGGGGATGAGATCCTGGTCATGGAACGCTGTGGAAAGAAGCCACAAAGCTCAGTCCCAGGTGGGCAATAGTTTGTTTCTCTTCAGTGGCCCCGTGGTGTTTTGGAAGGAGCAACCAAAGTGAGAATATATCCGCTTGAGCCTGGACTCTACCACCTTGGGGCGGTCTGTTTCCTCACTTGCAAAACGAGAGGAGGTGGACATCAGAGGATTACATCAGCCTCCAAGGAGATGGAGAAGCTGAGTCGGCTTCCCAAAGGGTGCAGATAGAGAGAGATCAGGTGCTTGAAGGTGCAGTCAAGCAACTATGACTTTTCATTGTCCGGACCATCTTTCTTGGCGCACTCTTTAAGAGCAGAAAGTAGAGGATGGCCAACTGTGCTTTACTGGATGGTAGCAGAAGGATGAGAAAAGAGATTTTGGGGGTTTTTTGGTTCTTACCAATTTCAGAGCACTTTGATAAATTTGCTGTGTTTTCTTTTTAAATGAAAAGTTCAGAGAGAATCAGCTAGTGTCATTTTGCGAAGAGGACAGCTGGTCAAACGGTTCCTCTGTTTAAAATCTCACTGTGGTCCCTCAGCCCCTTCAAGGAGAAAATTCAAATTCCTTAGAATGATATGCCTGGCACAAAGTGGCTATCCTACTTTGGTTAAATGAATAAATGAAAAACTAGTACCACTGACCACTAACCCATGGTGACAACAATAACGAGTATAAAAAATGAAGAAATATTGATAATACTGCCCAGACCCTAAGACAACTTTCTTGGCTTCAGTGGAAGATTCATGTGGGTGACAGAAAGGACAAGGACTCTCCAGAACTAAAAAGAGAAATTCTCTTTGATTAATGAAAAGGATTGAAAGAGAATTAAAGAGACCAGCTTCCACACTCGGTGGCTGAGTGTTGTCTTACACACAGTCACTGGAAAACCACTGGACACCTGTGCTATGGGTCTCTCCCTTGGTCTGAGAAACATCATCTTGTGTCATCCCTTTAAGTTCCTACTGTTCTTCTGCAAAAGCTGACCAACTCAGAATTCCAGCCCATTAGGAGACAAAACTAATTCGATAAACTCATTTAAATGGAGGCATTAATGGATGGTAATGGCTAAATTGGTGAGGAAATCCCAAAGGGGGTCATCCCTGTGTGTATGAATCAGGTCCCAGGGCACAAAATGGAAAATTGCCCAGAGGCACCTTGACAGCCAAGGAGGAAGCAATCAGCATGATTTTCTCCTTTGGGTTGGGATGGGGGGAAGATTCTGGACGGCCCACCCTCAGAAATACAAGCCTAGCTCAAGGGAGGCAGAATCCGTACAAACCCTGTGAGAACTGTAACTGTGAAAACCCTGCGTTGTCTCCTCATTGGCTATTTTTAAACTAGGTTGAGAATGTCTCTATTTCTTTTAAAAAATTCTGTCAATATTTGCTTTATATGTTTTGAATTTTGTTACTGGGCCAAGTTGAATTGTTATACCTTTTTCTCTTGAACTGAATTTTTAATCATCACCTCTAACAAAATATCTTGTCTTAGGCCTTCTTTATATGATATTAACATAGGTACATTAATTTTCTTTTGGTTGGTGTCTGTATGGTGTATCTTTTTTCCATCTTTTTTTTTTTTCAATCTTACGTCCTAAGTATTATGAAGAGTTTGTAGTTGCCTTTCCTATCCTGTCTGTCAATCTTTGCTTGGCTTTTATGTAATTACGGATATCATTGGATTTAAGTTTATCATCCTGTTGATTTATTTGTTTATTTACTTATTTTCATTTGTGTTATGATGCCACTCTGCCAGCTGGGCATTCTGCTCCCTCCCTTTTTTAAGGTGTTGAATGTCAATAGTTACCATACACAAGATAGCAGTCACAGTAATTCAAAAGTCTCCTACTCAAGCAGGCATATGTAAAGCAAAGGGGAGTCCTGGGTAAGGGATCAGGCCCAACCAACAGCAAAAGTGATCTTTGAAGACTGAGGAGAAGAGAGAGAGAGAGCACACAGACTGGGGGACAAATATTTATAGGACAAGAGCTCCACAATGAGATTTTCATATGATGCTAGGGCAAGTCTAATTTCAGGCAGCCAGTTCCAGTCTGGGAGATCCAAATGGACATAGCAGGGTGCTGTGTAGGCAACCTAATAAAGTGCAGAAGGAGTGAGTGCCAGTTACATTTACTGTTCCCCATCCAGTAAATTCAGATGACTATCAGTTTTCACAATTGCTCTGTAAGTGTTCACTGGCTTCATTAAATGATTTAAGTGTGAGTTTTCTGGGGGTGACTCAATGCTACTTCTCCACAATTTGTACCTTCTGGTGTTTCATTCCTTTATTGCTCCCTTCTTTCATTTTTTTCAGATTAATCAAATATATTTCTAACATTTTCTCCTTTCTTATTTAGTTGTACATCATTGTATAATCTGCAGCCTTAATTTACTATAGTCCACCTTAAATTAGTATTTTTATTACTTCCCAAGCAATGCAAACATTTGGTATTTTATCTCCATTTACTGCCCCATTATTTATGGAGTATAATTTACATCTATGTGTCGTTAACCCACAGATATTACTGTTGTTATTTACTCTTCCTCCAGTTTTGTGCTTCCTTCTGGAATCATTTTCCTTCAGCTTGAAGAAGTTTCTTCAATGTTTCTGACAGTTCTAGTTGTCTGGAGAAAATTTTTCTCAACTTTTGCTTGTCTGAAAATGCCTTTGTTTTTGCCTTCAATTTTGATCTTCATTTTGCTGCCATTTTCTCATAGAACTTTAGTTTTTTTTTCTTTTACTTTAGCATTTTACAGATGTCATTCTATTGTCTTCTGGCTTCCATGATTCTTGTTGAAATGTCAGCCATCAATTTTATTGTCCCTCATTTAAATGTAATGTGTTTTTTCCTCAGGCTACTCTAAAGATTTTTTCCTCTGTTTTTGGTTTACAGAAATTTGACTGTGATGTACCTAATGGTGGTTTCTCTGTATTTATTCTACTTATGGCTCTCTGAGTTTTGTGAATCTATTGGTTTGTATCTTTAATCATTTTGAAAACCTCAGCAATTATCACTTCAAATATTTCTTTGAAGCTCTTCTCTATCTCCTCCTGGGATTCCATTCACACATACGTTAGACCTTTTACTAAGCCCTACATTTCTCTTATGCTTTATCTGTTTTCTCCATTCTCTCCCACCCCCCTCAAATATGTGCTTCACTTTGTTTCTTATTGATCCATCTTTGAGTTCATTAATCTGTGTTTTACTGTTTATTGTCTTATTTTAAACCCATCCAAAGAGATCTTAATTTTTAACACTGTATTTTCCATTTCTGGACAAGTCATTTGATTCTTTTTTCTGGATTACAATTCTCTATTGATATTCTTCATTTTCATCCTTTGTACATCTTTTCCTATATTTTCTTTAACATATTAATAATAATGACTTTAAAGCCTTATCTCTATGTTCATGTCTATAGGTCTCCTATTGCTTCTTATTTTCTCCTGAGTATAGGTCACATATCCTTGTATCTTCATTAGTCTAGTAAGTTTTGAGAATATGCTGGACAGTATCCATTTAAAAAGTCATAAAAGCTCCAGATGACATCTTTCACCATTAAGTATTTACTCCTGTTTTCCATTTAGGTAGATAAGGTAATGGGGTATTCACCTTGATCCAGTTATAAACTGAGCTCACACAGGACTGGTTAGTAGTTTTAGTGTGCCTAACTTCATTTCTTATACAACCTTTTTTTTGAGGAAGGAGAGGGGAATGGCCCTTCTGAGATTTCTGATCTCTGTCTACTCAGTCCTGGAAGACTGCAGGGAATTCAATTCCATACTTCAAAAGTTTTGGACTTAGTTATTATGTCTCTTGCTTCCCTCTCCAATACCCTACTTCCCCTCCAGCTCTCCCCAATGGCTCTGAAATCTAATACATCAGTAAATTTCCTGAGATGGAGACAACCTGGGTGTTTGAAGCAGGCCACCTCCCTCTAGTAGAACTTTCTCCCCTAAGCCTCCTAAGATTATGGAAAATTTCACTGTGCTTTTGAGAAGCATTTGGCATTGTTTTCCAACCACATATCCTATTCCAGTTATTTACTGCTGCTTTAGCAAACCAGCCCAAAAGGTAGTTGCTTAAAACAATCATTTCTTTTGATCATGAATCTACAATTTGGGCAAGTCCTGATAGGGATGCCTCATCCCTGTTCCATGGGGCATCAGCTGGAGTGCCTCACCTGTGTTTGGAGGGATTTGGTCCTGTGTTTGGAAGGATCTGGTTCCATGATGGCTTACTCACATCTGGTAAGTTGGTGATATCTGTCAGCTGGTAGCCTAGCTGGAGCTATTGGCTGAGATTCCTCTCCACATGGGCCTCTCCATGGAGCTGTTTGGATATTCTCACAGCATAGAGTCTGGGTTCTAAGAGGCAGGGAATGGAAGCTGCAAATCTCTTAAAGACTGGACTTAGGATTTGTTACAGCATCACTTTTGCAGTATTTTATTTGTCAAAGCAGTCACTTAGCCTGCCCAGATTCAAGGGTAGGAGACATAGATCCCCAACTATCAATTGCAGAAATGTCCAAGAAGTTGTAACTCACCACACTCCATGGCATCCCAGAACTAAATAAATGTCCTATGAGAAAAACAGACCACAGTTTTAGATCTCCTACATTTCTAATATGTCATTTCAGCCTTTCACAATCACCAAAAGTCTCACTAGCTTCTCTTGCCTTTAGGAGAGTGCCTCTGAGTGGGTCACTCCAAGTATAACCCTCAGTCTGGGTCCAGAGTCTGAAAATATTCTCAGAGCTGAAATTACTCACCTCTGAATGGCATTCCCTTGGCTGGGATTCAAGACCATCTTTGCTGCTTCCAAAGCTCTTCAGCAACTTGAAACCATGGTTGTTATTGAGACTGCCTAGTACAACATATTAAAGTAAGAAAAGAAGAGGGCTCAAGAGAGAATCTCAAGAACCTCCAAAGCTAAAGAGACAGATGTGACGATTAGACTGAGAAACACCAGCCAGAAGGATAGGAAGAAAAGCAGGAGAGGGCGGAGCCGCAGAAGCTAAGGTTGAGTGTTGAATATGTGAGAGTGGTCTCCAGTGCCACAGAGAGGATGGTAAGATAAGGAATGAAGCCTGCATTGGATCTAGGGACAGAAAGACGGTGCAAGGAGTGTTTTGGTACAAGGATGGGTGTAGTAGCCAGAAGGATATGGGGTAAGAAGTAAAAAGGAGGTGATTGATAAAGTGAAGACGAGGTGAATGGGCAACTCTTTCAATAGATCTAATTGTGAAGGGGAGGAGAAAGATAGGGTGATACGTAAAAAGGGACATGAGATTGAGTGGAAGTTTAATTTTTTATTTGAATATAGGATAAACTTGAAAGTGTCTGAATGGTAATGGAAGGAGGCCAATAGAAAGGAAGGAGCTGAAGGACAGGAATAAAGACGCAGACGTAGAGAATGGGCTTGAGGACATGGGGAGGGGGAAGGGTAAGCTACGGCAAAGTGAGAGAGTAGCATTGACATATGTACACTACCAAATGTAAAATAGATACCTAGTGGGAAGCAGCCGCATAGCACAGGGAGATCAGCTCTGTGCTTTGTGACCACCTAGAGGGGTGAGATAGGGAGGGTGGGAGGGAGGAAGATGCAAGAGGGAGGGGATATGGGGATATATGTATACATATAGCTGATTCACTTTGTTATACAGCAGGAACTAACACAACATTGTAAAGCAATTATACTCCAATAAAGATGTTAAAAAAAAAAGAAAGGAAGGGGCCGAAGCTGTAGAAGACAAAGGGGTAATTGATGAACAACAACATCTCTTGAGAGGCAAGAAGAGATTTTATCCAGAGAAGTGGTGGAGAAATCATCCCTAGGCTAGGATTAGCATGGTGGGAATGAAGAGGAGCTGGGTGAATTCTTCTCTTCTATTAAATCAGGAAACAAAAATAAAGAATGGGATGCCCATGCAGCTAAGTTTTGGGTAGGGTAGCAGAAAATGGTGGGGGGTTCTAGAAAATTATTCCATTTACTTTAGTGAAATAGGAATATAGCTCCCTGCTAAAAGTGTGAGAAGGCATGCAGAGGTAGAAGATTTGAGAAGAGATGAGGTTTGAAATAAGCACTGTGGGGAATAAGAAAGATATATAAAGGTTACTACAGGGCCGCTTTGAGTCTAACTGAGGTTATAAATCAGCATCACCGGCCTGAGAGGTTTTTGATATAAGGAAACATACAAGTCAAACAGTTAAGCTAACTTGGAGTTGGAGTTTTATGGAGCATGTGTCACAGAAGAATAATAGACCAAAGAAACTGAGAATTTTGGCAAACAAGTGCTTGAAGCAATGGTCCAAGTAGTCTAGGCTGGAAGGATGGAAAGTTATGATAAAGTGGTAGAATGGAATAAATTAAAGCAATCAGAGTTGCATGCATGAGGTCAAAGTTCAGGAGTAGTGAGAGTTAAGGTAGACGTTTATGGCCAGAGAGGAAGACGTGGAAAATTAAGCTTTCAGAGGCAGAAGAGTTCAGCGTGATGGCAAAGCACACACAGCAGACACCTGAGCAGGTGGCTAAAGTGAGGAGGTGATAAAAGGCCATTGACGCTAAGGGGGTCTGAGAGCTTCAAGGTTTGGTTGCCAAACCAGCAGTACAAATGAAACAATAAGACATGCTGACTGGATTAGAGGTGTTGATGGGGACCAAGAACCAGATTCCCAAGTGTGTGACTGAGAGGTCAGCCCAGGGAGTGAGTAAGTGTCAGCAACAGAAAGAGCAAATGAGTGCTGGCCTAGATGGGGCAGTACTTCCAAGCTGCAAGAGAGAGGACCAGCACAGTGTCGGAAGTGGCATTGGGCTTCCAGAAGGATGAGGACTCCGTCTTCCAAGACTGTGGTCCATGGAGTGACCACGGGTCAGTGGGCAGCATCTTTTTATGGGGAGCACAGGCAATACAGTAAGTCCCCTACATACGAACCTTCAAGTGGTGAACTTTCAAACGTGCGAACGTGCGTTCGCATGTCTAATCACGTAAGTTAGTTCACGTATCTGGCGTACATTGTCACGTGTGTGCATCTTCTACAAGTAGTTGTGCTTTTGTGTACTTTACTGTACAGAGTACGGTAGTACAGTATCTTTATTTTTTGCCTGTTTACTCGATGCCAGCGCCTGCATGCCAGCTGTTGTACTTACTACTGTACTTTTCAAGGTACTGTACTGTATGATTAAAAAGTTTTCTTTATTTTGTGTGTTTGTTTGTTATGTATTATTTGTGTGAAAAGTATTATAAACCTATTTCACTACAGTACTATATAGCCGATTGTGTTAGTTGGGTACCTAGGCTAACTTTGCTGGACTCATGAACAAGTCGGACTTACAGAACAGAACTCATTCGTGTGTAGGGGACTTACTGTGAGGGCCGTCAGGGGTAAACCAGCTATCAACTGCAGCAAAGAGAAGCCATTCCTGATAGTGTCACCCGTCTTCTGCTGTCACGGGGACTAGACGGGCCTCTGCTGAGACAATAGGCTGTTTTCAGATGTGTGCTTATGAAAGCTGCCCTGACCAAGAGGGAGTATGTCCGGCATCACTCCCTCCAAACCCCTCACCCTTCTGAAGATGCCAGGGAGCCCCCAGGCCCTGGAGCCCCCAGACCCTGGAGCCCGCAACATGTTCACTCAGGCAGGGCGACCTTCCTGGGAGTGGTCCCCTGGCCTGGGCAACCAACAGCTTCTCCTTCCCCCTGTTCTCGTTGTCTGCTAAAGCATTATGACATTCATTGTCATGGGTTAGTGCAGAAAGAATAGAGGCAGACTTCAGACATAAATGGACATTCAGTTCATGAAAGACCAATGGCTCAGAGTGCTACCGACTTAAAAATTCACTTTGATTTTGGCACAGTAAGGTGAGGCAAGGACTGTGTCATCACATGCTCTCCTGATAGCTTAGGTCTGTGTGAGCAGAACATGGCAGCTGTGCTTCCTACTGATATAAAGGTGATGCAGTGTTTCTGCAAAACAAGATCAGGCATCTCTCTGAATTAAAGTTCTCATTTGAATGTCACTGGTTTTATAGGTTTGCTTCTGTTTTGTTTGCAGGTTTTTTCGAAGCATAGGTACTTTACTATTTAAATAACATTATCATTCAACACTGGAATCTACGGATTATTTTTCTGGAAAGAGGATCTCTCTGTACATTCCTCTACTGTGAGAAACAGTGACACAAAGAAAGCCCAACAGTACAAAAGTCTCGGCTGAAGTCCAAAGACAGCAGTTGCACTGGGCCAAGCCTTGCAGATCCTCCATGTTTGCCTGGGGGGCTTGAGGATGAGATCATAGGTCTTTAGAGTCTTCTCTCCAAATGCCTGGGAAAGAAGAACTCAGTTTTGCAAACACTTGTCTTGTTCACGCTCTGCTTTCGGTTACTAAAGAAGGGACGGGAGGAGGGAGGGGAGAGATGATTTCATCTATGTCTGGGGGTACCCTGGGGAACATGTGTATGGAATTACACTGACTCTTACGAGCACTTTTAGTTTGCTATGCCAGCAATTCAAGGATGGCAGACTGCAAGATACCCTAGACTATCAAGATGGCCTCCACTCAAAGTGCTTGGAAATGCCACTTGTAATCTTAAAACAAAACCCACCTTCCCTCTTCAAGAATAGTCAGCAGTTTAATTATGCTAAGTACTTTTCACCCCAGGAGGCTTCCAAGTTGCTGTATTAAGTAACAGAGAAGCATTCTTTTAAGGCTTAAGGCTATACATTTAGAAAGCTGATAAGTGTCTCACATCAGAAAGCCTAAAGTCTTTTAGGTAATTTCCAAGGATTGCATTTTACAAAGGCACTTTCCAATTCAAGCAAAGAGAAGCCCTAATACCCTAGCTCTTTATAAATCCTCCTTGGCCTTGCTAAGGCTTCCTAGATAAATATGGATGGAGACTTTTACCAACAAAGACAAACATTTGGTTGAACATGTAAATGCAATTGTTCAAGCTGTAAATTAAATTCAATTATGTACAGAGAGTAGTATCTTAAGCCTCCTGCTAATTATACTTGTGAGTTTCAACTCATTAAACTCGGATAATGCTCAGAAAGAAGAAATCTGGCAGCAGCCAGCCATGCATCCCACCGGCCTGTCCTCCTTAGTCACTGGAGTTCTGCATGTTAGCAAAACCATTTGATATACAAAGAGTCTAAGAAAAGTAGAGAGAGACATGCGGGCTGTGATGATGGAAAGTGTAACCAAGAGTAGGGCTGATGTGCACCCCACAAAGGTATTGAAAAATATTGCCTCAGAGTACAAAGAAGCAGAGGAGGCCTTCCGAGGGAAATGCTAATACTGAGAGGTGATGAATCTGTCTTCACATCCAACCAACTCACTCCCAGGGCAACAGTCCAAAGCCAGGCAGATTCAGTTGCTCCTCTCCTTGGTGGAGCCGTTCCACTCTTGGCTGGGGTTCTCCCCAGGAAGCAGAGCTGACTCAGCACTCTGTTGGTCACTGGGGCTTTGTCACCTCTTTCAGCATTGCTTGTCCCTTTTGCTGTTTACTCTCACCCCGACATTGACCCCTTGGTGACCGAGTTACCCGATAAGTGCATTCCTGGGAAGGGGAAATATGCTAACCAAGCCAGGAATGTTTGCAATTTTTTAAAGGCCTCATGGGGAGCACAGTTTCAGCCCAGAGAACAAATCGCTGAGGCTGAAATTTCAAGTGTTCATCAAGGAGATGTGACCGGAGAGGCAGCCCTTCCTACAACCTCCAAATCACGGGCTGTGGGTCATTCCTACCACTCGGCTGGCCCTGATCCTAGGCAGTGGATTTGTTCAAAAGATGTTGATCCTAAAAAACAGGCACTGTACTGGGCTCCTGCTCTGGAGAAGATCTTAGAGAGAGAGAGAGAGAGACATGCACTTCTTGAAGAGCAGAGAGATCTCTGAGTCCAAATTCACTTTTAGCCAAAGGATTTTGTCATATCCTATACATCCAAGATAATCTCAGATATTCTTCACAATGTTTTGAAGACTTGGCACTGAGTCCCTGTGTCAGTTATCTATTGCCATGTAACACACTGCCCCCAAACAGAGTGGCTTAAACAAAAATCCCTTAATTAGCTCATTATTCTGCTGAGCCATTCTTGCCTTGCCCCGACGGTCTCTGCTGGGCTCTGTCACGTGACTGTACTCACTTGACAGTGAGGCTGGCTCGTCCCTATGGCCTCACGCACACGGCTGGCGGCTGGCTGGGTGTCGACTGGGATAATATGGGGCACTGGGCCACGTGCCTCTCATCATCCATGAGGCTAGCCTGGGCACCTTAGCCTGGCAGAGGCAGGGCTTCAAGGGTAGCTAAAGGGCAAGCCCCATGTGCAAACACTTTTCCAATGTCTGTGTCAGCTTTGCTGCTGTCCCACTGGTGCAAGCAAATCACATAGCCCAGCCCGACCCATGGTCAGAGGGTCTACCCAGAGATGTAGATATCAGTGAATCTCTACTCATTGAACTCAGGTAATGTTAAGAAAAAAGGAATTTGGCAACAGCAAGAGGGACCATTACTGGAAAAATCAACCCAAGCTACATATGATACATACATGGCTTTAAACAAAGAAACACAAATCAGGAGTCCTGCCCCCTAAAGCAGACTTCCCAGGCTTCTGAGTTTCTTAGACTAATGACATTTAAGAAGGGATAAGGGACATGGGAGTAAAGCATAGGGTCATTGAGATTTTTATTTTGTCGACAAAGAATATGAAATAACAGGTAGTTACTGTCTACCATCCCAATTATTTTGATAAAAGAAAGGACATATCAATACCAAAGTAGGAACAAGGCATCATTTTAGAATATGCTAGTCCTCTAAATAGAATAAATTCAGTTTTATGAAAAGCTACCTACATTGCCTTCATTTTTCTCATTTCACTGAAGATCAATGGAAACCTCAATTAGAATGGCCCTAGTCAGGTGACTGACATCTCGGAGTCACTGAGCTAGAGAGAGATAATAGGATACCGCAGGCTTTGCCGATGAGTCGCCATTAACTGTGTACCGAGTGTGCATGAGAGCACCGGCTCCGAGCTTGAAGGATTGAGAGGAGGGGAAGAGAGCAAGTTTCCTCAAGACGTTTGTAGTCCAGCCTGGAAGTAAAGACTAGGAACTCATATAAATGGTCAAAAATTTGGAAAACAGAAATTCCGAGTGCAGAAAAGAATTGCAAAATTAATAGAGGTGAGCCTGGAATACGACTGTGGTACCAACTCAAAGGCAAGAGAGAAGAACCACATTGCTAATTCATTTCCCATTTAATTCATTAATCCCGGCTTTTACATGGAAGCTTTCTAGAAGGCCCTTGAAGAAGATTTTCTTACCTATCTCCAGTGTTCTGTCTTACCAGTTTAGATTACAGCTCTGCTGGGCAGGAATGCGTCTACTTCTAAGCTGTGAGCATCCGTAGCCTGGGCTGCCCTGGTTGTGTTAGCAATGCAGTCCTCCAGACATGTGTCATTTTTACCTATCTGGCTGCACAGATTACACTGAAATGAAGGATGAGCAAATAGAATTTCCAAGTCCATTGCTTTCTAAGGTACTTGGAATGTGTTTGCAGAAGGGATACCTATTGAGATGGCGTAGGCACGTGAGGATGCTCTCATTCTTCCTCTCTCTGAGAACCTGTCGGCACTTTCTCTAGTGATGTAGAGAGTAGGTGAGCCCAGGATAGTTTTGCCTGACTTGGGAGGTTTTTCCTAATTTCTTGTCTGTGCTCCTGCTACTCAGCACAGCAGATGGGAGAGGCTCTCACTGGAAGGTTAGCCCACCAGCAGCTGAAGAGCAACCACTGCCAAAATGTCATCACTTCATTGTTATTCAATGCTATCCACCACTCAAAATAGATGCCTTCTGTAGGAAACCACCTTTGGGGAGAAACCTAATTTTAATGGCTATAATACAAACATATTCAATGCAGAAATAAAACCTGACATCCCATTATGTTGTTCCTTTTCATAAATGTCATTCCCTTTCAAGGCTTTGCCTCTTAGCCAAAAAAATGGCACATCAGCTCTCCTCCTTCACTATTTCTAAGCGAATGGCTCTTTGCTACTTAGCGTGTTTTTGATGGCAGCGCCGCGGATTTGTGAGTTTAGAAAGATCTCGGAAGTTCCAAATCATGTCTCCTTCACTCTCATCACTGAGAGAAAAATAGGCCCATTTTCACTGGAATGATCTAGTCCAAGTTTGTCCCTTTTCAGATTAGAAAACTGAGATCCTAATATCTAATGCAAGGTTTAGAATCCAGTTCTTTGAGATGTCAGTGTATTATTCTCTGACATCTCCTCCTCAAACTAGGTTCTGCCTGAGGAAAAAGCCCCCTGGCAGAAATACATGATGTGTTGCCACTTGTCCTGAAAGCCTCGGAAAACACTCCCCCAGAATAGAGCCACCTGCCTCCTCACCTCTTCTAGCTCATTCACACAGGAACAAGTTTTTTTCCCCACAATCACAGGTTATCAAAGCCTGACTTCTGGGAGCACTTTTTCAATTCAAAACTCAGGTTTCTATAAGGAAGAGAGTCAGAATTTAACCAAGAGGTGACCTCAGTAATTTGAAAACCTAATCAAAAGGACTCCTTCCAAAGTGCTTTGCTCCAAGTTGCTTTCCTTTAACCTGGGACGTCTGTCACTCCTATGTGTGAAGTCACCCACCTGTGCAGCTCTTTTAAATCACTAGCATATACCATTTTCAGATAAGCCGAGACTATGCACTGCTAGGGGCTTGAATTAAACATCAAAAGTTCACTTCTCCCCACCAGCCTTTAACAGGAATACAGTAGCTACTAACAGATGGCCTTTATTGCTCTCCAGAAGTGAGTAACTCTCTGTGGAGGTCACCAGGATCAGAAGGTACAGGATCAGTCTCCCCTCCCATGGTTAACAACCTTCTCCCACCCCTGGACTCCTGTGGTCCTCAAATCACACTTCAGTTTTAACGCTTAGAAAAACTATTTGCAATTCCTTCTTTGCATGGACACATTTTTTCACGTGGATATAGGATCCAAATCCAGATTTCTTGTTATCTACGATTTTCATAATGGTGATCAAGTAAAAATGTTACTCTCAATTCTGGGGTGAGTGTCCAGTTTTCCCACTTTTGTCTATCATGATTGCAGCAAAATTTGGGTATATGGAAAACCACGTGTAGATCAGTGGGACCCCGGGGCTACATAAGGCATCAGTGTGTCGAAAGAGAGTGACAGTGTGAGATGTCTTTCTAACATTTGTAAGAATCGTTCGTCTCTGCTTTCCATGAGGTCATCACCACTCTGTAGCTTGTGTCACATCTGGCAATGGTTCAAGGGAACTTCAGGTTTCCACTTGTGGGGATTTGCCTATCAGTTTGAAACCCAGAATAATCTGGAGATTCTCCTTTAAAAGCTAATCCAAATTCACTACGTTTTGAAGTACTGTAACTCTTGGTACAAAATTGCATTTAAAACAATTGCTGGTCTCTTGGTCATGGGTCTCACTTACAACGGCTTTGGTGAATCTTCTACATGATCAGGGAAGATGGAGGGATAACAATTTCTCCCCCATTTTCAGTCCCTGCCAGGTTGGCAGTGGTCACCCTTTTACCTGGGCAGCCCCTGCTCCCAAGATCACCTGCAGTCATTAGGGAATATAGTAAACACACATTTCACCTGCTGGCCATTGTGAGCGGATTCCTCAAACTGCACTGTGTCTGAAGGTCCAGAGGTGATCTCTCAGCATTTCAGGAAAGCAGCTAGATCATGCGAGTTAAGCCACACACAGTATAGCACTGGGTCAGAACGTGAACTGGACATACATGCTGGGGCAACTGCTGAGATGGGGAAGGAACACGGTGAAAGCACAGAAGGGAGCTTTCTCAGAAGGAGGTAAGAAATGCGTCAAGGGCTTCCCTGGTGGCGCAGTGGTTGGGAGTCCGCCTGCCGATGCAGGGGACGCGGGTTCGTGCCCCGGTCCGGGAGGATCCCACGTGCCGCGGAGCGGCTGGGCCCGTGAGCCATGGCCGCTGAGCCTGCGCGTCCGGAGCCTGTGCTCCGCAACGGGAGAGGCCACAGCAGTGAGAGGCCCGCGTACCGCAAAAAAAAAAAAAAGAAATGCGTCAAGACATGTGCGGTGCAGTAAATGGAGAAGGGGTGGGTGATATTGATACAGACCAAGGTTCTTGGTCTTCCCTACTCAATAGAAATTGACTAGAGGCCAGACAAGAGATTCAGGCAATGCTTTATCGGGGCCCCTGCTGCAGCAGCGGGGAGCAAGAAACAATTTCCCTTGCTCACTCCCCGAGTGGCAGGGCGAGCTGGCTCCTTATAAGGGATGAGGATAGGAGTTCGTCCAGGGGTCAGGCCAGACCGGGGGCTTAGGTGGTTTGCCCACCGCTTTGGTGGTGCTGAGTGCAGGGGGCATGTCCTGTACCCTGCTTTTGCTTCCGACACCCTGTTTTTGCTCCTGCCTCTTCAGAAGTGGCAGTTGGGTTTCTTGGTCTTTTTGTATCTTTCTGTCCAGAATTTGCCCCACTGCACATGCACGCAGTTATTTTTAGTCCCTTATAGTTTCTTTGTATTTTGTTGCTCAAGGAGACATTTGTCCAGGTGCAAGCATTGCAGCACTGCAGCAAAGGGTCCCAGGTCCCAGCCTGTCTCAGTATGGATCTGAAGAAAAATTTCCCAAAGTAGCGAAATCCTATTGGGTTAAGTAACATGAAGAGAAACTTGGCCTTGAAAAGGGTGCTGTCTGCAATCCTATGTTTCTTATGCTTTGTTAGTAGAAAAAGAAATTATCGAATAAGTAAAATTAGGCAAACATTTTTGTCAGCAGAAAAATACATGTCTCAGTCAGCAAGACACGCAAAGACACAGGAATAGTAAAGAGGAAGAAAGCGTGGAGTTGTGGCATGTTGCAAAGAGGAACTGGAATGGGGTTTGGTAGGGGATTTGTACAGTGAACACGGAGTGAAGGTACGGGGGAGGGTATGAACAGTGGCCCACAGGACTCACTGAGCCTATGCACCAGGAAGCAACTTGACCTTCTACCTCTCCAGGGGTCCTTGAGGGCATGCTTGCCACTCCCACAAATAATTCGAATCTTCAAAGACCCTCAATGACTCTACTATCTGCCTGATGCCCCCTGAGGGAGGAACAGCAAAGCTCATTTCCAGGAAGCCTCCAGAGTTGGCCTGAGGTTGCCAGAAAGGCAGCCCGCTACCTGGCGTACTGCGTTTTCTCCCCCTTCCTTCATACAGAGACTTGGAGCTTCCCTTACCCAAGAGGACTCCAGCAACATGAACCATCCTTGTTTTTTTGTTTTAATTTTTAAAACAATTTTTTTTTGAGGTATGGTTGATGTACAATATTTTATGTTACAGGTGCACAACACAATGTTGCACAATATTTTAAACTTATACTTTATTTAGAGTTACTATAAAATATGGCTATATTCCTTGTATTGTACAGTATCTCCTTGTAGCGTATTTATTTTAAACATAGTAGTTTATACCTTTTAATCCCTTACCCTTATCTTGGTTTCTGTGCCAAAAGACTCGTTGCTTTCTCAACCCATTCCTCATTATCTAACGAAGTAAGGAAATAAAATAGCAAACCCATCTGCACCAAAGAATAAAAACCTGACAAGTGATTTAAGTCTCCGCCGTATTTTCTGATATTGTTGAGAGCCTCTCCGTATGCCGGCCACATTCAAGGCTAGTGAGGGATCTGTATTCGAGGCAACACATCAGTTAGAGTGATGATATTTTCAGTCACCTGTAATTGCTAAGCCTGGAGATGAAGACGGTACCTGGTCCCACACCTGGTGGGTCACATGGCTGACTATGGTCTACGTCTGTCCTTTGCGGTGGTCACATTTTTACTTTAGGAAAGCACTCCGCTCTACTAGAATGTGAATCTTCAAGGTAATGACTTTCTCCCTTTTTGTTTCTCTTAGGGCAACGCCTGCCTTAAGCATGGTGGAATAAGAGTGCTCAAGATGGAACTTTCTAGACCTTGGAATTATTGCATGGAAAATTATCTCCTCAAGCCATCACCCCATTAGGGTCGCGCACTGAGCAGTCACTTTGCCTTCAGCAGATGGTGCCCGGGCAAACATGTCAGTCAGGAGGGATAAATCCTAATCCACTCACAACTATTATCTATCCTGCTTGCCTTAGGTTCTCACAATTGTTGGCCAGGCTATGTTTGGGGGTATTTCTTAGTTTCTTAGCTTCCATATATTTTCATAAATATTATTTGAGCTGATCTTCACAACAACCCAAGAGACAAGTGGATATGATTTCCCCCTTGCTGGTGAGAAATCTCACACTCAAAGGGTAATAAAGTTAGAATGTGGCAGCCAGGGTTAGCACCCGGGTCTCGTATGCCCTTTGCATCTACGTTATCTACAGCTAAGTGTAGAAAAATGTAGAAGGAAAGAGAAAGGAGCAAGGGGGCCCATGGGGGAGGGGAGAAAGGCCAGCCAGGATGCTGAGGAAGTGGTGGGGGTAGGGTGAACCTGCAGTTGGGGGGAGGGCAGGGAGGGGGAGGGGGGCTGAGCCAGGGATGAGGGAAGGAGCAGTGGCCAACACGAGGACCACCGTGGACCACAGCGTAAGTCACCAAGAGAACTTGTGGAAAAGCTTCTGTGGTATTTGGGGCTTGAAGGAATGTGGTATCAGAAAGAGCGCCCTGGACTGGGCATAAGAGAACTCCCATTGGCCGGGCTCTGCGGAAACAAGCCCGGGCACGTGACTTAACCACCCTGGCCCCGGTGTACTCAGGTATAAAACAGAGGACTTAACTCAGATCCCCTCTGATGTCCTGGGAGGTCTCCAACAGCTGTGACCACGATGCATGTATGAGGTGAGAAGGAGGGAGGCGGGGGCTGAGAGCAGTGGAGGGTAATACGGCCCCAAGTTAATCTACTCCAGTTCCTTATTTCAGGGTTTGTTTTGAGCCATTCTGGGCAGAGCTAGACTCTGGTCTTCGCGACCTGGGTACGAGATCCCAGTGACAGCGCTTGAATGATATCTGTGATGAGAAAGGGCGCTTTGACCAAAGGGACTAAATTTAAACCATTTCCTCAAAATGAAGTGTCTTTATTGGCATCTTGCAGATGCCTCAAGGAGCAGGACAGGATAAAAGGAATTCTGAGCACATGAATTAGGAGCGGCCCTGATGCCCTGGGGAATTTGTCCCTCTAGGGCTGTGCCTTGGGGCCGAGACACTCAACATCCATCCAGCCTTCCATCAGCCACCTTTGACCAACACTAAAAGCCCGTTCCGGAGAAGGGAGTGAGAATAATTTCTCTCCTATTAGTCAGTCCTCCCTCCTTCCCAAATGTGGTGCTAGCCATTGGGACTTGTAATTGCAGACATCACCCAAGGACTATGGATATAAATTTCACAAAGGGCAAGACCTTCCATTATGAGTGGGAAGATGGCTTTAATTAAGAAAAAAGAAATCAATACATTGTTTCCAATCATTAGAATCCCATGTCAGTGGCAAAAATCAATCCTTTTCATACGAAAATGCTTACATTCACACTCGGATGTTATATTACACGTGAGTCATTGAGGAAGGTGGGGAGGGGCTCAGCCCGAGGCCCAGGACGGCCTGTGCGGAGAGTCAGGGACTTTTTTGGACAACTGTGAACAAAGAAATTCTACCCAACACCACCGAGATTTGAAATTCTGTGCGGTGGAATCTCATCTTGACAGATTCTCTCCTCGTTCTTCCAAATCCTCAAACGAAAGCAAAACGAAAAAGAAAAGCTGAAATCCCATTTGAAAGATTGGGAGCGTTTTTGTTTGGCAGTCATCTCTCTCCCTCTGCCATGATGGCCAATTTTCACCACCGGGTTCAACCAACAAGCACCAGGGGATTCTAATGTTCCAAAAGGGCTCCATTTTAAAAAAGACAATTTATCTGTGCATGCAAGAAAATGCCCTTGATTTTAATCATGAGCGGGATTTGATGGTCTCCTCTGGTTCCCTGGGAAGTAGCAGCAAATGGAGACAGGGCCGATCTGACCGGAGAGCATCACGTGTTACTGAAATAGACTCGACAGCATGTAATTCCCAGAGGGGCTATTCTATTTCCCATACAACGTAATAATGATCTTATGAAGAAATTTTACTTTTATGGAAACTGTTTATTTCTAAGAACATTCAAATTTCAGGCTAAGTGTGAAGCTTCCCTAATAAATAAAAGAAAACAAGGGTCCTAATTAAAAACATTGTTTCAGGAGACACTTGTGAGATAAAAGAAAATCTCACTTTATAAGGAAAACTTAATCATGTATATTGCTGAAATGCACAGCAGATTATTCAAGCCAATTTCCCAGACTCCTTGCTCCTTGTCATTATTTATGCTCTTGTAGCCCAATTCTTCTGGGTCCGGTTTCCCTTCACTCCGGTTCAGCAGTTGCTTCCTTTGAAGTCAGTGCGAACCAGATGCCCGAAGGGGAGATAGATGCCTGAAGAATATCTAGCCTGTTTGCTTTTCCTTCTCATGTTGCTGGGTTAGAAAATGATGGAACAGTCTTGCTGTCTGTCAAGGGCTGCCCAGTTTGATTTCCTGTCCATGTGGACAGAGCAGACATGCTTGGATACTGCCTGAGCACTCATCAATTAGGGCCAGGAAAATGTTTTTATTAGCATTTGAGGACATCATGGGGCTGGTTTCAGAAGCTCATCTATTTACCACTTCCTGAGTTTTTTCCTGCCTCTGGGAACTAGACGCTACCCAAGTTATTCCTTGCTGCGAGCGTGAGCCTGGAGTCAGCCTGGCTGGATTCGCATGCCCTTGTTGTCCCATTCTGTGACCGTGGGAAGTGACTTTACCTTTCTGTGCTTCATTGCTTCTTATACAACTGGGGATAATCCTAGTACCCATCGGATAAGGGCTTTTTGGTATTAGGTCATCAAATTCATGCAAAAATCCTTTCTCAGGTAGGTACTAATATTATCCCCATGTTACAGAGAAGGAAACTGTGGCTCAGGGAGGAGAGTTGCCCAACACGGAGCCTACAGGAGGGTCTATGAATTTGATGACCCGAAGTATAGCGCCATCTACATAGGGAGGGCACAATGCATGTTAACACGTGTCATAATAGTTCACATCACCCCAGTGACATTTTAAAATAGTGAACAGAGGGGAATTCCCTGGTGGTCCAGTGGTTAAGACTTTGCACTTTCACTGCTGAGGGCCCGGGTTCAATCCCTGGTGGGGGAACTAAGATCCCGCAAGCTGGGTGGCCCGGCCAAAAATACAAAATGATATAAAATAAAACAGCGAACACAAAAGTGGCTACAGATAAGACTCTGGGGAACACCAAGAATCAGGGGACAGGTTGAAAAAGGGGGAAGAGAGTTCTCAGTCATAAGGACACACCAAGCAGCATTTAGGGTTTGTTTACTGTGCCCCCAGGCACTGTGCTGAGGGCGTGGCTTGTTTTCACCCACTTCATCTTTATAACAACACTGGGAGGCAGGGAAGCATTGTACACCCCACCCCACCCCACCCCCCGCCCCCGTTCATCGATGAGAAGACTGAGGCATAGAAGTTTGGGAAATTTCCCAAGGGAGCCCATTTCCTTAAGCAACACAATCTGTGGTCCAAAGGGCTAGAGGGTGAGGCGGAGAACGAGAGACAGCAAGCATCATAAGACCAAGGAGGCGGCCGCACTTATTCTTGCCTCCTTCTACTAACTTTCGGTTTTGTTTGTTCTTCTTTCATATGATTTCTCTCATATGTGGAATCTAAAAAAAAATCGTACAAATGAACATATTTACAAAACAGAAAAAGAGTCACAGATGTAGAGAAACCTATGGTTACCGTGGGGAAGGCAGGGGGGAGGGATAAATTGGGAGACTGGGACTGATATATACACACTACTATATATAAAATAGATAACTACTACGGACCTACGCTATAGCACAGGGAACTCTACTCAGCACTCTGTAATGACCTATATGGGAAAAGAATCTAAAAAAGAGTGGATATATGTATATGTATAACTGATTCACTTTGCTGTACAGCAGAAACTAACACAACATTGTAAATCAACTATACTTGAATAAAAGTTAAAAAAAAAAAAAAAAAAGACCAAGGAGAGATCCAGTGGTTGCAAGGCCTGAGCATTCTCGGAAGCTGCTTAACAACTTCAATCTGGAAAAAAAAAAGGCTTACAGAAGGCTTTTGCATGATACTAGGGAAAGGTTTGACCATCTTTCAACTCTGAGCTCAAAAAGAAGAATTTATTCCAGAATATTTGGATGTCACCACTAATTTTAAACTTTCTTTTCCTTTTGAGGGGTTGGTGGAGGGGAGTAATCAAAACATTTCTTTAATTAGAAAAAGCTTAAAATAAAGGAGAGGGATCAAGATTTCATTGCTATGTATTTTTTTGTTTGTTTTGCAAAACGTGTACCCAGTTAAATGCAGTTGGGCAGTTCTGAGAAGAAATTAATAAACGGGGTGGAGGAGATGGGGAGACGGAGGGAAGAAAGTGTTCCCAAGCTGAGGTTTTGTTTGCCAAGTTTCAACAAAGAGCAAAGCTTAGCTCTGAAGGAGAAGCTCTTGGGAGACAGAGTTTAGAACAGTAATACAAAGAGAAACCCCAAACGGGTGAGCTGGGGAGACGTTTCTCGAAGGCAGCTCATCCTCAACAGGTGCTGGCAACATCTGTAACAAGACTATCCATGATAAAAAGCTTCTCATACCTTAATCCACATTATACTACATTCACAAACACATCACCATCTTCCTCCCCCTGAGACGCAGGAATAAATAATATGCTATTAAACTCGCATCTCTGCTTTCTGCCTCTAAGAACATTCAAAGTAAAAAGAAAAAAAGGTAGGTTCCACCACTGCCTAATACCCAGGGGAATGCAGATTGTAAACATGGAGATACATCCGGGGTGAGCCCATAGAAGAAGGCCTTGTATAAACAACCCATCTATTAAGAAACCTGAAGATGCAGTCAGTGGGTCCTAGGAAAGATACAAATAATGGAGGAATCTAAATTTAATTCCAATGTTGTTACTATGATACAAGTGCCCATGTTTGGAAAATAGAATTGATTTCCTCCAGAGACGCATGATGACAACATCAGAGCCTTCATCATGCATCCATCCATCCACCCACTCATTCATTTGTCCTACGACAAACATCCATTAACCATTTACAATGTGCAAGACGCAAAAGTACAGAAATCCAAAATCTAGAAAAACTCAAGGAAACACTACGTGTCACTGTGTGTGACAAAGGTGAGTAGGAATTGGATATTCTCGTCTTCTCACCTTAATTTACCCACCGTTAATATGGGGCTACTGTAGAATTCAGTTAACCCAGTTCACGGTGTATCCGAAGGTAGAGCTTGGTAACTTAGTACATAACCACTCTTCATAGAAATATCACGAGGTGCTTGGGTTTCATGGTGCTAGTTCTTTCAGTCTGTAGAAGACCAAAGCCATAAGCATGGCTTTGGCTTCCGCACCTGTCCTTCACCTTTGACTCATTCATTCCTGCATCCATCAGGTGTATGTCCCTCATCTATCAAACACCAAGACAGTTCTTGGTGCTGGTGGTACAAAGATGAGCGAGATGGATTCATTCCCTTGAAGGAGTTTATCACTGAGTGGATGACAAGAAGAAAGACCAGGACAGTTTCAAGAAATGCTTCGGCGAGCTCAGGAGTCTTGCACTTAATCTGAATGACAAGCAGCCACGTGGAGTGAGAGAGGAGAAAGCCATCGTGGGTGAAGGGAGTGGTGCGAACCATGGCGTAGATGGGGGAAGGCACAGCCTGGCGTGCTTGGGAAACGGTCAGCACATGTGCAGCCAAGGCCAGGTACGCGGGTCCAGAGTGGAAGGAGGAGGACTGGGGAAGTGTGAGACGGGAAGACCCACCAGGTGGTAGTGCTGGGGGTGGTTCCTTGTCCACGGAGGTTTCCCTGCTGCAAGAGCTAGAGATTCCTTTACCTGTGACGTAATTCAAGCCTAACTTTCTTGAGGATTTTTTATTAATTAATTAATTAATTTATGGCTGTGTTGGGTCTTCATTTCTGTGCGAGGGCTTTCTCTAGTTCTGGCAAGCGGGGGGCCACTCTTCATCGCAGTGCACGGGCCTCTCACTGTCGCGGCCTCTCTTGTTGCGGAGCACAGGCTCCAGACGCTCAGGCTCAGCAGTTGTGGCTCACGGGCCTAGTTGCTCTGCGGCATGTGGGATCTTCCCAGACCAGGGCTCGAACCCGTGTCCCCTGCATTGGCAGGCAGATTCTCAACCACTGCGCCACCAGGGAAGCCCTTTTGAGGATTTTTAAAAAATTAATACAGATTGAGAAAGAAATGTGGAGGATCTGAGAGATAACACTTGAGATTGCTGTTTTAAAAGATTCTACAGTTTATTGACTGAATACATGGGAACATGTCAAGAAATTGCTAAAAGTAAAAAGCCTGTAATTTCAAAATAGTTGACCTAATAATTCTATTCTGCAAAAGAGAGTTTATTGTAATTTATCAAACGAACATGGATTTTTTTTTTTAATTAGGGGATGATTACCCTGCAACAAGCCATATAGAAGATACTTTTTGAATGTTGAAGTAAAGAATATCAATAAATGCACACGGAAGAATAAATAGAACAATGTAAATCTCATAATTTCTGTGAGAGAGAATATATATATATACATATTCACTAGTCTATTCTTATGCTCACTGGTATCATTTTAAGACTAACAATGCTACCAAAACTGACAAAACAAGCAGGTTACATAACCCAATTCCAATTTACAGAAAAAAAATCTTGGATCAAACATGAGTCAAGTAAATTTATTTATGTATCATACACAGAAAGAGCACTTGAAGCCTCATCCCCAGGACACACATAGATACACACATATACACAGACACACACATACATACAATACACACACATATACACACATGCATATACACACAAACACACACAAACAGTACGCACATATACACACATACACACATGCAATACACACATACGCACGTATATACACATACACACATACATATACACACAATACATACACATAAACACACGTGTACACACATACACATACACACAGATATACACACACATTTAATGATACAATGCACTTAGCATCACTTTGGGTGTTTTCATATCCAAATATACTTGACACATTTAGTCTGGGTCTATCCCATAAATAAGCATTCACAGGAGTGCCATGAAAAGTGACTCAGATTTGATTGGCTGTTTTGGTTTACTTTGCTTTCTACATGAGTCTCTGCTAAGGAAGGGGCAGAAAGAGTGCTTCAGATCCATGTCTCCAGATTTCATGGGACATGCACTCTCTTGCATCTCCATTTTTTTAAATGCCCCTTTTGTCTTTTTCAGACGTGCATCTTCTGTGTCATCAGCCGGACTACCAGCTCCGAGCGTGGATCGGGGACACATCTCAGAACACACCAGGCCTATGGCAATCACCACCCGACCAGCTGACCTCTGACCAGGTCTGCAGTCTACAACTTCACTCTTGGTGAACCGAAGACAGTCACCTAATCTCATTCCATCTACATTGATATTGCTACTGATGGCAGACCTTTTCCAAAGTACTGGACAGCTCTTCCAATGGATCGCTTGCTTAGGTGACCGGAGGGAACATTTTGATCAACCTCAGATCTACCAGAGGATGATGGCTCTGGCTTTTTCACAAAGGCGGGAGACCAGAGATACTGACTCAAAATTTCCAAGTGACAATCACATTTGCTTAGTTTCAGGAACATCTCAGGGTCATTTGTATTAGACCTGGGTGTCGCTTTCAAAAAAAAAAATAAGTGCAACATCCTAGGCTCAAACCTCGACTCTCCAAATAGCATCTCTAGAGGTGGAGCTCCAGAATCTGGATGTATACAACGTTTTCCAGGAGGTTTATTCGTTCACTGAAGTTTGAGGGCAACTACCTCATGGCTTCAAGAGAATGTTGCTCTAGACAGAAGGACAGATCCATTTTCTGGAGAGAATGGTATCCTCAGAGAAGCATTCAGTTCTCCCAGACGGTTACCATTCAATCTCTTAGATCCCAAAGCTGAATATTTCCCCTCCTCTGACCATTTTGAAATTGTACCCCATTGTTTATCTTTCATCCAAATGATCCTCAACTTCTCAGTAATTACCAGTGCATTTCCAAGGTGACAGGATGTTTCTGAGGTTTAATTCATGAAGGCTTGGAGAGCATCTGGAGAAGTTTTGTATCAGCATTCAGTATTATTATTTATTTGTAATGCAATTTGAGAACTTTCTCTCCATAATGGGCAAAAATGACGAGTATCCATTTCATTCCTCAGGGTGCTGAGGAGTAAAAATCTGGCTATAGGAAAGCAGGGAATTAGCCCCGTCTTTGCTATAATAACCATCAGCCTGGAGATGAAATAAGAATATGTTAGCTGCAGGTGGAAGGTTATCTGAAGCCCCTAAATGGGGCAGCTGCTGGTACACTCATAGCTGGTATAAGCAGAAAACCAGACACTCAAACCCCTCCCCCATTTCCCTTTAAGACATCAGCACAAAAGCCCAGAAACGCCCAGTGTGTGAAGATGTCAGTGACAATAAATATTTTTTTCAGTTAATGGGCTTCAAGAATACAGAGATTTTTAAAGTTAAGACAATTACCTAATTTCAACTCACCACTTGCTAATTTACTAATTCATTAACTCTAGGAAACGGCCATCCTGCAAGATGCTGGCCTCCTGACAATGGAGTTGGTCTTGGCAGGGATTTATTTCCAACAACACCAGGGACAAAAAGCAAGAGATATTTTTGAAGAATAATAAAAAATGGATTAAAGGGAATAGAAATAATTTATCATGTGCAGATGTGCAGAAAGAAAAGATAGTGGCTCTGCAGTGCGGTTTTATAAAAACAAAACTATGGTGAAGGCGTCTCATCCAATCACCCATTTGTGAACACAGGGCTCTAGGTGTCTGATGAGCTATCAGGTGTATTAGCTTTCATAAAAACTACATCATCAAAGGAATAGTCAGTAAATTTCCCCTCTTCTGACTAACCCATCTAGCAACCTTGATGAGAAGAGAAAGCAAAAAAAAAAAAAAAAAAAAAAATCTAGCAGGTTCTTTGTTGAAACCCAAAGGCTGTGTGCATGTCAGTGCCTCTCTAAGGAGGTTCACAGCTGTCAAAGGACTTGAAAGTCCTCTACCATTCTGCTCTGTAAGAAAGGATGAAAGAGATAAAGCCAAGAAAGGAAGGAAATATGAATTGAGGTATGACTTGCAGCTTCTAGAATATGCCAAGGAGGAAAGCACTTCCAGAAAATACATAGGGGTACTTTTCTGCATCTCAGAAGTATATGAATTACCAGTGAGTCCCACTTTCGTAAAGGGCTAAAATATTTTATTCAGGGCATTTACTTAAAAAAAAAAACACAAGAAAAAGTGTCATGGTTTTCAGAAAGATTTACAATCAAAATACCTATTTTGTGCTTGTCACACTCTTAAATGTGCCCTTTGATGAGTAATTTATTAATCTTTTTCTTTCAAGTTAGTGCTTTTTCTGTCTTGTTCAAAAAATATTTTCATACCTTAAGATCATGAAAATATCCTTCCATAAAACCTCCCAAGATAACTTCTAAAAGCTCTACTCTTTTGGCTTTTACACTTTGGTCAAGACTCCATTTGGAACTGATTTTTTTCCACTACAGATATTTGTTTGTCCCAGAGGTGTTTTTTTTTTTTTTTTTTTCCCAGTACGCGGGCCTCTCACTGTTGTGGCCTCTCCCGTTGCGGAGCACAGGCTCCGGACGCGCAGGCTCAGCGGCCACGGCTCACGGGCCCAGACGCTCCGCGGCATGTAGGATCTTCCCACACCGGGGCACGAACCCGTGTCCCCTGCATCGGCAGGCGGACTGTCAACCACTGCGCCACCAGGGAAGCCCTGTCCCAGAGCTTTTTAATTAACAAGACTGTCCTTTCTCCACTACTCTGAAAGGTTACCCCTGCTATACAGCAAGTCTCTGTCTGTATATGGATCTGTCTCTGGATTTTCTCTTCTGTTCCACGAATCTGTATTCTTATCCTTGCACCAACACCATGTTGCCCTGTGCTTTGGTTTCCGAGGTGCCTTGATATCTGGTAGAGCAAGTCCTCCTTCTTCTCCTCTCCCTCCTCCTCCTTCATCATCATCTTCTTCAGGAATATCTCGGCTATGTCAGTTTGCCTTTGCTTTTCCACATAAATGTTATAATAAGTTCACCAAATTCCATTAAAAAAGAGAAAAAAAACTATTGATATTTTAACTGGAATTGTATTACACTATAGAACAATTTGGGGAAGAATTTAAGTCTTTGCAATATTAATCTTCTAATACATGAGTACTCTCTGTGTATTCATTTAGACTTTCTCTAATTTTTCTCAATTATGTGTTATGATTTTCTACGTGGAGGTACCGTACATTTTTGGTTATATATATTCCCGTGTCTTAAATAATTTTGGGGATAATTTTTGATAATATTGTAAAAGCAATACATATACACAGAAAAATATATGTTATATATTCAGGATATATTTTTTTGAAAATGTAAATAAAATCAAAGAGACAAAAAGCCCAGTAGGAAAGTAGCCAAGAAATTGGAAGAGTCCTTCATAGAAGAAGATACCCAAATGGTGAATAAAATCATAGAAGGCCCTCCATCTCTTCAGTCACCAGGGAAATGCAAATTAAAACCACAATGAAACTAAAAAGAAATTGACAAAATTAAAAAGATTGACAATAGCAAATGTTGGCAAGAATGTGAAGCAAAGGAGAACTTTCATAGACTACAGGTGGGAGTGTCAAGCTGCTTTGGGAAACAGTTTGATACCTTTTATTAAAGTTGGTGATATCCCCTGCGACCAAACAATTCTAACCTAGAATCTGCTAGACAAACATGTGTATTTTTTCTCCAGAATTCATACGCAGGAACATTCTTGATGATAATCAGATACTGGAAGGAGCTTAAATGTCTATGGCCAGAAGAATACTAAATAAATTGTGGAAAGTTCATTCAATGGAATATCATGGCAGAATTAAAACCAACAATGTCCAAGTACACATAAAAGCCGGGTAAATCTCACAAATGTAATGTTGATTGTAAGAGCCAGGCAGAAAATAATAAAAATTACATGATTCTACTTATGTCAAATGTATATCCAATTTAAAAGCAGGCAAACATCATAAAGAAATGCAAGGTGCTAAATACCACAGAAATTGGTCTTGAAAAAGAAGGGACATGTGATGGGGAAAGAGAACCAGAGGCTTCCAGGCTGTTGGGGACTGTGGACCTTTGCTGAACTGTGTGGTGACGATGAATTTTATAATCTTTGAGTAAGATATAGATTTTCTGTTTTTCATAATTTTCTATATGTGGCTACATTACAAAATGCTGACAGTAAATAAGAGTTTTACAATTTAAAAAGCTTAGAAAATCACACACACACACACACACACACACACACACAGTACCTGATTCTTCAAAGTTTGAGGATTGTGTCTGTAGGCGTGTAATGCAACATGGAGGTTACATGCTGGCTCATGAGTATTTCAAATCTTCAATTGCTAATTTACCAATTCAATAACTTGAATAATCTTTATGATGTGAACCTGTTGAGTATAATGCTCAGCTTTGAAGAAATTTATTCTCAGCACCTTATTATATATATCAATATATATTTAATTGTAAATATATGTCCATAAAAATATTGAGGGATTTATACTTTTTGCATGAAGCTTAGTAAATAGGTACTTTTGATAATGAGACTTTCTCCTGGGAGAAAGCATATGTCCAATTACATTCTATTTTGCATTTTCTCTTAGGTACTCATCTGTTTTTTGAATTTATAAACATTTAGATGATATGAGTATAATCTCCCATAAAGCTGCTGAATGACTTTTATATGGCTTAGGAACCACCAGAAATAATTTCCTTTCCTCATTGGCTAAAATGAGACTTCTTATGGCCTTCATAAATAACAAAAAAATGATTAAACAGAGTGGATCTCTATTAGAAAGACACAATGCTACTTGAATTTGGATCATTTATTTTCCCCATTTATAGTGTGTGGGAACCACCCCATTTATACCCTCACATATCTCTTGTAATGTACCACAGAAGCAATTACATGCTAAGCAGAGTTATTTCAAATAATGATAGATTACTGGCCGGTTCTCTAGTAGATTCTCAGTAACCAGCAGTTGAAGAAAGAAAGAGGAAAGAAATAAAGAAGGGAGAAAAGAAAGAAGGATAGGAAGAGTAAAAGAAACTGTAAGACAAAGTTAAAGCCTAAAGAGTCAATGCATAAAGCAGTAAATGGATGAATGGATAAAAAAATTAATGGATGGATGAAAAATGAATAGATGGATAAAAGAATTACTGACACTTTAAAATCAATGGATGAATGAGTAAATAAAGAAAGAAAATATATAAGAAGAATAGAAGGAAATGAATTTTAAAAAGGATGGATGAATTTACTAATAGAAATGAGTGAATGAGTGAATGAGAGAAAGAGTAGATGGATAAATGAAGGAAGAATAAAAATGAGTGAATGAGTGAATGACAGAAAGAGTAGATGGATAAATGAAGGAAGAATAAAAATGAGTGAATGAAAGAAGACATGACAGTGTGAATGAAAAACAAGTGAATAACTGAATTTGTGAAGGAATAAGAACCAAAGAGATTAGTCAGATACCTTCACTTTACAATCATGGAAACAAGAGCTCCATGGGATTAAGTGACTTGCCTGTGATGGTGACAGAGCAGCTAGACCCTAGATTTGCTGAAAATGAGTCTTGTACACTTTTACAGAGTGATTCAGCTTGACTCTCCTCAGAGCAGAGCCTGAGACAAGGATTTTGTCCAGGTAATTTATTTGGAAGGTTGTCAGGGAGCAGGAGGAAAGCTACAGAATTAGAGAGTGTCGACTGAAAAAAAAAAGGCACAACCTAAAAGTTGGGAATTATGTTTTATTCGGGTGGATGTTCTGAGGACTCAAGCTAGGGAGGTGCCTCTCAGATTCCCTCTGAGGAACTGCTCCGAAGAGGTAGGTAGGACCCAGGATATATAGGAGTTTTGAAACAAAGCCCAAGTAGTGGAACATCAAAAGATAACCGTTAATTTAAAGCAAAAAACAAAAAAAAAAGGAAATCTCAAGTTAATACATTTAGCACTTTTCTATATATGGGAAGATGCAAGGGTCTGAGCTCATTGAAATCATTCCTTTGATAGGCACCTTAGCTCTCTAGAGCAGGTATTCTGCTTTTCTCCATCCTGAATCCCCTCAGGGTGCACAGTCGGGGGTGGCTGCAGTGGCTGATGGCCACAACAGCCTTTGATTACTGATATGGTGGGCAATATTTTTCATCCAGAAGTGTGTTTTTGAGGTCACTTCTGTAGGTGATGGGATGAGGGCAAATCCTTGGGAACTCCTCTCCCAGAATTGTCCACCCAAAGGATCGGGGCAGGAGCATATATCTGTCACTGCTCACTAACCTTTGGCGGAGCGTGGTGCCAGGAGGATGTGAACCCCAGGCTGTTCATGTATAATAGGCAGTGTGACCCCCAGCAGGGGATGGAGGAGCCCAGGGGACAGAAAGGAAGAAGGAAGCCTATGCCTGAGGCTAAGGCTGCTGGCGGGAAGTGAGTGAAAGCCTTACTGCCTGTCCACCCTGAGGTGGCTAAAATCAGAGGTGAGCTTGTGAGTCATGGAACCAGAAGCACCAGGAGCACTTGAACACATGAATTTGTTCTAGGAAAGTTCTAGAAGGTTCTAGAAAAATGTTAGAGAAAAGATGACTAAACAGTCATGACTTAGTTGTATGGCTAATTATTACCAACCCAGCTACAAAAACAAAATCAGCTTGAAGTTTCTGTTTCCTTCAGGCTCCAGACATTTTATAATCCTGTGATAAATCATAGTACTAATAATAAACTATTCAAGACTTAAGAGTTGCTTTTATTTTTCTTTCAACTCGTAGCAAATTATTAAATTTGAAATAAAAAATAAAAGGCTTAAAAAAAGTCAGTATGTAGAAACATTAAGAAAATGAGGTATTTCCCCTGTTGAAAAGCCCTTTAGCACCAAACAACAATGTGTAGATCTTATAAGTGTAGGGGAGGAAAAGAAAATTCTTTTCCTCTATCCTCTTATATTTAGTGTCTGGGGCCTGCAAATTAAACTTACAAAAGATAGATTCACAGGAGAAAAGGCATAAAAATTTTATCTGATGTTAATATTTTAATGTTACATGCATGGAAACCTTCATAAAAAAGAAGTGAAGTCCCAGAGAAGGAGTTAGACCTGGGGGCTTATACATCATTTTCACAAAGGGCAATAAATTTGTAGAGGAGTGACAAGGGAAAGGAAAAGGGGATTGGCTTCTAGGAGCAGTAAATTGTGGGAAAGTAAATATATGGGAAACTAAAGGAAGATAAGGATTCTGTTAGTAAGGTTCTTTTGTGTAAACCCATCTCAGTGCTGACTTTTTGTTTCTTGTGATAGTGGATGTTTCTCCTCCTCCTGGTATGGGAGGGAAGGGAGGAGATCTTCTCAAAGAGATATTTATGTCCCAACTTTTAGGCAGATGGCAGAGGGCAGAGAGCTCTTTCTGAGTTTGCTGCTTCTTAATTGCCTTCAGGTCAAAACAATCCTTATGCCAAAGTGGCAGATTTGAGGGTGGCATATTCTCATGCCCTTCATAGGTAAAGCCCACTCTCCATGCATTGTTTCTTGTCTTCCTTCTCATCACAAGTTAGGGCAATTTTGCCAGAGGACACTTTAAACTTTGAGTGTGGCTATTTTTCAAATCTCTGCACCAGTAACACCCAGTTCAGTACCCTGTCCTCTTCCACAGGCTGAGCAGGAGAGGAAGAAAGCATTCACTATTTAGGGGATGTTCTCCTTCAAGTTCATGCTTGTCAGGGTTTCCCCAGTCATGCCTTCCTGATATCCCCTTAGCCTCCTAATGTGTTCCCAACGCCTTCATCAGTAAGAGCCAGCGCTGAGCTATGATTCTCCTTTAGGAGATAATACCTGCCTCCCTTCCATTGCCAACGGTTCCGCTTGCCAGAGGGCCAAGCTGATAATCTCGTTCAAACTAACTTATTTAAGGCTGGCCATGGCAAATCAGGTCTCCTTCCAAAGTAGTGTCTATATTTTAACATGAATGTTGGTGGTGTAATCCCTAATAAGAAATAATACAGAAATTGCTGGAACTGTGGCAGGGCCAAAGGGGGAGATTGCAAGGGTCGTGAAAGATTTTGCCTCCACTGCCCACCCCTGAGATAAGCCTTCCCTGGGCCAAGAGTTTTGCTCCCAAATGCCCCTCCCACTGGGAACCTTATTCTTCTCCTTTGTTCTTTAGCTCAGTTAGGATCGTCATCACCAAGCCAGTTCTGAACCCAGGAACCATGACATCAATCTCCACTCTTTCCCTTCCCTAACCCTTCCCCATGCCAATCCTGCCAGCTCTCCTGCCTAGGCACCTTATCCGGTCATACTTTTCTCTCTTTCAGCTACTCCAACTCAGGCTTCCAGAGAGGTCTTCAGGTAACTTGTACCTGATCAGGACGCCGTCCGCTTACAATCCTTCAATGTCTCCCCGTTGCCCTTAAAGTCTTCATTCCCTTTCATGTGACCCATCTGCCTGTCAACCCCATCTTTGGCCACCCTCTCCTTATCTTGGAGACTACATCATGCTCCCTCCTGGCTCCAGGATTTCACACGTGTTCTTTCTTCCGCGTAGAAGATTTCTTTTCCGTCCCCTTCTCCTGAATATACTCAAAGCTTATCCTGAAATTCCAGCATGAGCTTCACTTCTCTCAGAAGCTTTCCTTGACCCTCACCAACTCAGATTTGGCCAGATGTCAGCCCTGCGCCGTTCCCTTGCCCTACCAGGTTAGTCTCCTGTGGCTACTGTAAAATTGACCACAAACTGGGTGGCCTCAGACAATTGGAATGTATTCCCTTTCATTTCTGAAGGCTAGAAGTCCAAACTCAGTGTTGGTGCGTGGCGCTCCCTCCAGAGGCTCTAAGGGGAGGACCTGGCCCTTGCTTCCTTCAGCATCTGGTGTCCAGCGGTGCTCCTTGGCTCGTGGCTACATCCCCATGTTCCATCTTCACATCACCTTCTTACTTATAGGGATATTTGTGACGACATTTAGGGCCCACCTAGAGAATCCAAGATTATCTCCTTATCACAAGAGCCTTAAGGCAATCACATCTGCAAAAGATCTTCTTTTCCAAATAAGGTAACACTCACTTGTTCCAGGGATTTGATATGGATACATGGGTGCAAAGCATTTTCAACCTAACACATCAGCACTACTCTAAGTGACCCCATCATTGCACTTCTTATTTTTCCCTTGTTTAATTAGTTCCCATCTTATAGACTTATCAAGCTTGTTTGCCTCTGATCCACAATTGAAAAGAGCAGTTCAGATCTCTTCAGACAGCCAAGTTCACTAAATATTTAATTTTCGCAGCCTCCCAAAACAGATCCTCTGCATGGTCCACCTTCGTGGTCAACACTCCAAGTATCTGCTCTACCAACAGATTCTTCCCAGGATGGAGGCTAGAGGGAATTCCCTCACCAGTTCAGGAAGATTCTGACCCAGCAGGTGATCCCTCCTGAACAACCAGTCAGAGCAGGGAAGGGTCTTCATACCTAACAGGGTGGACTTGACCTAGCCCAACTTGCTGCTTCTCCTGAAGAACCTCCCCAAGGGAGTTGGCATCCCTCCTAAAGACCATTATGCAAAAGAGCACAGGTCTGACAGCACAGACCCCCGAGGACCACAGGCCGGAGTTGGTCCTTTGCTTCCCCACCGGGGCCAGTGGTGGCCTTGTAGTCCTGGGCTTTGGCAGGAGGGGTCCCATAGACTTACTGCTGTGCTTGCCATTGCTGGCCTCACCCAGGGCATCTGATCTGTCCTCCCTCTCTCAAAATTTTCCAGGTCCATCACCTCACCCCTCAATGTCCTCACCAGCAGACAAAATCCAAACTCTCTTCAGTCTCTTTAGCGACTCTTTGGGCAAAAATAATTTCAGTCTTAAATTCAAGTGTTTATTCCAAGGCTTGCTTCCTTCTTTTCACACCTCAGCTAAGCAACCAGTATCTTGTCTCTTTATTATTGAGGATCACCAGTTACAGGGATCCTGAGTCTGTGACATCATTAAAAGTGTCCCTCACACTTTTAGGGACCAGAGGAGGGTGTGCCCCTGATTTGGGACACAGAGTCAGGACTTCCTATGTCCTTGTTCTAGAGTGCACAGATACCTTCAGTTGTATCCTGTAGACCCTGTAGGTTTTAGTCACATAAGATCACACGAACATAATTGTTAAGCATGCGGTCTCTGAAGTCACTCAAGGACTTGATTTGCATCTCAGGTCCATCAATAATTCATCTGTGTGATCTTGAGTACATTTCTTTAAGTCTCAGTTTCCTCATCTATGAAACGATGTAATACCCACTTGTTGTGAGTTTTGAATGAAAACACCCATACATAACAAAGAGGAATTTCTCCAAGATTCTTAGAATGCAGTAGATGTTTTGGTCCTCTCTACTGATGACAGGCTTTGCCAGATGGACATTTTCAGGGCAGTTAATGGGCAGTTCTCCCTGATCCTCACACAGAACACCTCTGAGAGCTGCAATCCAATAGAGTCTCCATAAAGTCGGCTTCTGAGTGGAATTTTTTTTTCATTTGCACAGGAATTGGAGAGCAAAACCCACCCATAAGTGTCAAGAGATACGAAGTGCTCCAGAGCTTAAAAAATCCAACCATATTTATTAAAGACTGAGATTGCCTGCAAGGAGGAGGGAGAAGCATCTTCTTTCCTTTCTGGATGCTTGCTGAGCTAGTAAACCTGAGACCCATTCTGCTGCTGTCTGGGACGTGGAGAGGAATTGGATGAGAAATTTCTTGAGAGAGCTTGGCATGGGTCCTTGGGCATTTGGATATGCAGGTGAATAGAGTTAACAGATAAACTGCATATTGAAATATTGAAGACTTTATTTGAGCAAAAATTGATTTGAATCAGACAGCATCCTGAAAGAAAGAGATGCCATGCATACCACCTACAATGGAGACCTCCATTCCAGCAGAAATGGAAGCTGACGAACCAGAGAGGATCCAGAGACATTCTCCACCACCACTGTGCCAGCCATGAAAAAAGATGTTACTCTATCCTACTATCACTACTTGCCCTTCCACCTCTCACCTTTGACAGGGAAGAGGGGAGAGGTGGGTGCATATCTCAGGGCAGACTGGGTGCCGGAGTGGGAGGAGGGAGGAGAGAGCAGACAAGACACCTCCTCACTCCACAGACCCCCGGCCTCCCACAAAACCTACACCACGGGAAGGGGAGGTGCGGAGATTTAAGTTGAGTTTGAGGTTGGCATATTAAGCTGGGTAGGTTTTCTTTTCTTTTTTTTTTTTACTAAATTTGTAAAATTGTAGTAAACTATACATAACATAAAATTTGTCATTTTAACCATTTAAAAGTATACGGTTCAGTGGCAATCCCAAACTGAAACTCAGTACCCGTTAAAAAATTACTCCCTATTCCTTCTTCCCCCCCAGGCTCTGGTAACCTCTATTCTACTTTCTGTCTCTATGAATTTGCCTATTCTAGTACTTCATGTAAGTGAGATCATACGATATTTGTCCTTTTGTGTCTGGCTTTTTTCAGTTAGCATAACGTTTTCAAGGTTCGTCTGTGTTGGAGCATGTATCAGCATCTCATTCCTTTTTAAGGCTGTAAACTGTATGTATATACTATATATTTTTTATCCATTCATCTTTTCATGGATATTTGGGTTATTTCCACCTTTTGGTGAGTAATGCTGTTATAAATATGGGTGTGCAAGCGTGAGTTTGAGTCCCTGCTTTCAATTATTTTGGGAATACAGCTAGGAGTAGAATTTCTGAATCCCATGGTAATTCTGTGTTTAATATTTTGAGGAAAAATCAAACTGTTTTACACAGTGGTTGCACCATTTTACATCCCTAAATGCACCAGCGTTTCAATTAATCCCCCTCTTCTCCAACGCTTATTTTCCATTTTTTGGATAATAGCCCAATGGAAACAAGACTTTCTCCTTGACCTAATTTCAGTCAGCCTCCTCTGAACTCTCTTCTTCACTAGGCCTGTTCCTTGGGTCCTATCTTCACCCTGGTGTACCTAGTCCAGTTGTAGCAAAAATCCTACTTCAGTTTAGTAAGGATGCCCGCACACTTGATATCTGATCAAGTTCCTCATCCCTCACCTTTGATGTCTATGCCCTTGATCTGCCTTCAGCAGGAACTCTGTTAAGTCGGTTTAGCAAGAATCCCTTCCCCTGATGTTTCCTCTTAGTAACATTCCATCCACTGACCCCCTCACCCTACTTGATGGCTGCAAGTCCCCAGCTGTCTTTTTTGTATTCAAAATCGAGCCAGCTCTCTCCCCTGTTGCAGTAGCCTTGACACTCGTCACCAAAGACCTGAATAAAGTCTTCCTTACCATTTTAACAAGTATCAGAAGAATTTTTTTCTTTAACAACAGGTGTGAAGTGGTATCTCATTGGGGTTTTGATTCACATTTCCCTAATGGTTATTGATGAGCAACTGAATGGGCTTTTGATATCTGAAAGTATTTGGAAAATATGGTATGTGCCCCAAATTTAAGGGACAGGAAAGAGATTTTTGACAGAACATGGTTAAAGTCAATATATTAAAATAAAGAGAGAGAGAGAGACAGATTCATGTTTACCTCTCACCAAGGTGAGACTTCTCAACAAAAAGGTCCCCCCCCACAAACCTCCACTCTTCTCACCTACAGGCAATCATCACATCTCTCTCCTTTCACTCTCAAAGCCCAAAGTCTCCATCTAACTGCTCCTTCCCCCTCCCCAAATTCCAGGTAATCCCTGGTTGGACCTACACTGTTTAAAGGCCAGGTTCTCTGTGGGCAAGGAAAACCTAGGCCTTTAGCACTCAACTAACCTCTTAAGACATGGACACACAACAAGAAAACTGGATGATAAGTGCGTACACAGAGACATCACTTCTTCCTGACTCCACCCCTGAACACTAATCTTATATCATTCTTTTATTTTCATCCAAACAAAAGCATCTACCCCTGGACAGCAGGATGACTAGGGGAGGCAAATCTAGTTTAACGGATGAGAAAGATGAAAGTGGCCCACCAAGAAGGCAGGGCAATGTTGGTCCTTGGAATTGCAGACCTAAGAACTCTCTCCAAAGCAAACTACTTCACAATACCCTGTGGGGTTAATGTCTATTGGCCTTTTATGAATTGTATTAATTACACTCTTAAGCTCCAGGCAAATTGCAAAATCATTTTTTCCAATTGAGTTAATAAAGCCAGTCTAGTACAGGCACGCTGTCTTTAGCAGAAAATTAGCCTGGCATACTGTTTGTAGATCACAGAAATTCGGCGGATGGATGGTGTTCCTGGGTTATGATTGCAGTACGTGCTGGGATGCCTGCTTTGTGATTTTTCTTCTGTGTGAGTGTGATCCATTTCCCTCTGATGGAGCTGGATGTGCAGGGCACTGTCACACTTTCTGATGGTGTTTTATCCATCACTGGGGAGCTGCAAATTCATTCTCAAGGTCTCAATCCTGAGAGATGTTATTATCACTTGGGAACTTGCAGGGAAAACAAGACTATCTTTGAAAGTGGCTGGCCGCTTCTGACTGATCTCACCTCTAATAGTCTTAGTGTCCTTTCCTCATGAAACCCAGGCAGCAAAAGAGAAAGTATCTCCTCTCCCCTCCTGGCTGTCTGCAGAGGAACCCTGTAGGAACCGAAATTCCTCTGCGTTTTCTGACCTTGCCGTCTGGAAAGCAGCAGGCCTGAGCCATTCAGTAGGGCCTGTGGCCCTTTTGCTTCCCTTATATTATCAATCTTGTTGGGAGGCTTAGAAAAAGATGTCACTTCCAGGCAAAGCAATTGCAGTTAGCTACCCCTCTGGGAATCACCCCCTTTTGTGTATTATGGCCGCCGGTAGGTAGCTGTTACCTGTCTACTGACGGCTTGTGTGGGACAGAACCCACACACCGGTTCCTGGTGGCCTTTCCCACAAGGACAAGTCACAAGATGCAAATAGGTGGTTTGCCATGTGCGTTTTATAAGCTCCCTATTCTTTATTTCATAACCTTACGGCTATAGCCGTGGTAGGAATGAACCCAGTGAAGAAAATTCACATTAAAGCAAGACTGGCTGTTAATAGTTTACTGTACCCTCTCCCAGAAGAGTTACCTTTATTCAAAAAAGACTGAAAATGTTGAAATATTCCATACGAGGGTTAGCCAGAGAGGGAACCGTACTTGGGTGAGGAGATTTCAGCTTGGGCCTCTCAAGCAAGACAGCTCTGGGCCCTCTAGTCAAAGCAGGAACCCGTCAGCCACCTCCGCTCGCCAGGGGATGGGATTTGGAAGTGGTTTTGCTGCTGTGCAGTCCCAGGCACCACGTGACTCATTAACTACACTTTCCCTCTTTCCGCTGCTTTCCGCCACGTTGATCCATCCTCTTCCATTGCCTGGAGTTTGAAGCCTCAGTTAGAATTCTTTGCTTCACTTTGGTCTGGTACTGAGCCTCACCCTGTCTCTGAAGGTGGAGTTCTCAGCTCCATAACGCCCACTGCCGACTGGGGTTGCCTAGGAGGGGACTGGTTCTGCTCCCTCCATGACCCTGACCCACTGGGAAGGGCCTGTGTTCACTGAGCATGAGACTGTCTAGCTTCCCTAGAGGCTCCATACTGCATCTGGGCTAACTTCCCAGTCCCCGGCACTGTCTATCCCCATTTATTCCTGTCCCATGTAGGTGGTCCCTGGAGGTCCCAGCATATCCGGTATCTTGAATCATCCCAAATTAATATCAAATATGCCTTTTCAGTATGGTTCCTCAAATCATATACAGTTGATCCAGGGACTAAATACCAGTCATTACACAAAAATTTATAATTACCATCTCATTTTATCCTGGCAACAATTTGAGTGAGGTAGATAAGTTCGGCATTACTATTCCAGGTGAGAAATAGTGATAGATGAGCAAATGGAGGTTCAACGTGTCCTACTCAGAATCACACAGCCAACTCGTGATGGAGCTTTTGTCCCAGTATCTCAACTCCCCTTCTTGTCACAATGCCAGGCTTCCCTCCTTGCCCATCAAGGTCAATTTTAATCTAGAAATGGTTCTCACAGGAGAGCATGGCAAACTGAACTCCATGCTCCACCGAACTTCCATTCTTCCAATTTTGCAAACGGAACAGTACTTTAGCCTGCAGTTTTCAGGAAACATGGGAGATGCCCTGCTGGAGGCAATTTAGATTTAGGACCTAGAAATAAGGAGACCCTGTGGTTCCACCTTCAGCAGAGAACCCACAGGGCTCCTTGTTCTTGGTTCCTGGTGACAAATCCTACCTACTCTGGGGTGCAGCGGGCCCTGCACACTTGCCAGGCTGCACAGATGGCTCCAAGGTGTCCTAAGGGAGGTGAAGCCGTGCATGTGAGGCTAGGCCGGGCAGGTACATTGAGTGTGGTGGTTTTTAAAAGGGGAGCAGCTGTCCCACAATTGATGGGCAGAGGTCTGAATGTGGTGGAGACTACAAGTTTTTTAACTCCATTTCCATTCCAAGTCCCAAAATAAATGTGATTTATTTACCTTTTTTTTCCTTGGTTAACCTTGATCTTATTTTACCCAGTACAGTTTAGACCAGGTGTCAGCAAATGTTTTTCCTAAAGGACCTGCTAGTAAATATTTTTAGCCTTTGAGGGCCCTATTTATGTAACTGAAGGGTGAGGCTGTGTTCCGATAAAACTTTATTTACAAAAACAAGCCGTGGGCCAAATTTGGCCTGGGGACATGGAGTGCCAAGTCCTGGTTTAGACTGATGTTGTCTGTGCATTTTTGAAACTAAAAAAAGTTACAGCATTCATTATCAGCAGGGGGCATCCCCATAAACTCCTTCCATGCTTACTCAAAACCATTATTCCAAGCATAAGTGTCTCACTAGAAATGAAAGCCCACCGAGGCCCAGTAAGAAAACCTTCTTACTGAATTCAGGAATAAAATCTCTGTTTACTACTCCAGGTCCAAAATCAACGTACTGCTTGAGTAAGAGAGTGTACCTCTATTAAAGATTTGATTAATGGAGACAATTGGCATTATACAAGAATTTTGGAACGTGAGAAGCTTCACCTTTTATTGGAAAAATTCGATGGTTTTCATTCTCTGACAAAGGTAGATGCTTTATCTAAACAACCCGATAAGTAAAGACAACTATGACAAAAAAACATGTGCAATCAATACATTTTAATTAATTTTTCCAAATAAAACTGTTAGCTCTAATTCCTTCTATACTATAAATATGTTAAATCATAAATAAAATATGAATAATTCTGTATTATCAAGATTCAGATTTATTCATATTTTATGATTTAGCATATTTATGATATAGAAGGAATTGCAGCTAGTATTTATAAAATTAATTTAAAGTATATGTGCTATACATTATTATAGAATATGCGTAACTATATATAAATATATGAGGACATCCTATCTATCTATCATCTATCTGTCTATTTGTCTATCTGATCTCTTTAGCTCCTTGTGGAAATGCTGCTTATAGGACAATACTCAGTCGATTAGGGTGTGAGGGTCTGAGCACTCCTCTGCATCTTTGTCTCCCGGCTGGCAGGACCCTGGATCTTAACTTCTTTGTCATCCCACCTTTCAGAAGTGAGGGATGTTATTAATGGGAATTTGCTGCTCAGGAAAATGGTGTTAGGCATGGAAAAAAAAAGAAAGAAAGAAAAAACCGTTAGAACCTCTGTGCTCAAGCAATCAGCTCCTGTGTGTCATGATAATGGGTTGACTTTCTAGGGGCTTGGATTTCTTCTGGAGGCTTAGCCTCAGCGCAATCAGGTCCAGTGGCTCTCTTGTCACACCACGCGGTCCTAGTAGCCATGTCTTCATGTACATTGTGCAGAAAGAACACATTACAGCTGCACAAGCACCGCGCTCAATGCCCTTTCCTGTGTCGGACTTTAGTAAAGATATTGAAGCAAGAGGCACCAAGGCCGAAGGTCCGTAATTTACAAGATTTTATGAGGCAGCATCCCGTGAACTCCAAACCAGATGAAAAGGGGCCGAAGGTGAGGAATCCCAGAGGGACGTCTCTACTCAGTCTTCCTTAAGCTCATCCTCACAGAGGAAACAGAAGACAAACAAAAGTTCTTCAGCCCTCACACTGGGGATGGGCCTATAGAGCATCCTTACCCCCGACCACCTGACTAAATCTATACATGGACCTGAAGGTAAGCTCTTCCCAAGACCAGATTCAATTTAAGCCCCAGTTCGGTGCCTTTCATTAACGATCTCTGTAAGAATTTGAAGTTCTGAAATGGATTGCACATGCTTGGCATTTTTGTCAACGTACGAAATGCACACTTTAAGCTTGGAGGTGCCCCTTCCTGGTTTCAGCTGGTCATTTAAGCAAGTTCTTCAAGTAAGTGCATATCCTGAAGCATGAGGAAAAGGGCTAGCCTCTCCAATTCCTTTAAGAGGTTTTCAGCCATCCTCACTGAAATCAATGTACTGGAAACAGCAGAAGTAGGAAATAGCACAAAGACGATAACGTTTGCATAAAGAACCCATTAGGAAGGTGTGCCAATGGAACGACTGTGTGATGTCGCATAACAAATGCACGCTTTGGTTTAGTTATTTTAAAGATTCTGTTTATCTAGTAGTTTTTTGCATTTAAAGAGCATGATGCTGAATGATTATCCATCCCTGAGATGCCAGCAGTTCTTGGAAAAGGATTCACAGAATGATTAAAAGCATAATAAAAAAGAGTAAACTCCGATGTAATATTTATCCAGCGTGAATTTTAGGCTTAATACATCCAAACCCATCCCATCCCCCAATTTGCACAATCATAGCTTAATAAAGGACATATTTTAAAATGTAGGCTGTTAGAACAGTGAGAGAAGCCAGAAACAGAACCACAAAACTCTCCCAAATGCCTCCAAGATGGAGACGTACAGACTCGAAACTGGATGGAGATTTCTAGGTGTTGCCTTTTAAGTTCCTCTCAAAGCGGGGAGCTGAAAGGTCCTGGATGGCCCAGCAGGAGTGGTCCTACAAGAGTATGAAATTCAAGAAAACTAAGTGTAGATGCCCAAAAAGAATATGGAGAAGGCAGCCTCACAAGTAATGCAAATTAAAAGGAGAAATATTGTTCTAATCTATCAAATTAGCAACAAGTAGGTGGTCCCTTAACTGGGGCCCCTGTAGTCTCATCTGAGATGCAGCCTGAGTGCCAAGCCTGAGGCAAGTGGAGTCTCTCCCCTGGTCAGGACCTTCTGGGCTCCTTCCCACTAGGAACAACCTTCCATCACCTGCTGCCCACCGGCTGTGGCTCCAAGCATGAGCTCACCCCTCCCCCTCTCACTGCCCTGCTCACACCAGCCTCCTTGTCAGCTCTCAAAATGATGGGGCAGTGCCAACCTCAGGGCCCTTGTCCCTGCTCTTCTGCTTGCTGGAATGCTGTTTCCTTGGAACTTCACAAGGCTTCGTTTCATTCTGTTCTGGGCTCGGGTGTCATCTCCTGTCTAAACTAGGTAGACAGATCCATCCAGAGTAGCATCAGCCCACTAGCCTGCTTTACTTTCTTTGTAGGACTTAGTGCTGCACAACGACATACTGTGACTGTATTTATTTATTTTTGACCGTCTTCCTACAGGATCTGAGTGCCTTGAAGACAGGAAATTCTGTTTGTTGTTGTTTGTGGCTGTTATCTCAAGGGCCCAGAACCGTACCTAACACACGGTAAATAAGTGCTGATGGAATGGACTTAAATGGCACGACCTGGGATCGTCAAGGCTGTTCTACCTGTGTTCCCATTCCAGGACAGTGGGGAGAGGTGTGGGTACAATCAGGATGGGAAATAATCTGACAAATGTTATCAAACACCTCTAAAAATTTTCTATCCTTTGACTCCATTTACCACTTTTAGAAATTTACACTAGAGAAATACTCAGAGAGCCATACAAGAGTTTACATATGAAGACATTTATTGCGGTGTTATTTATAACAGTGAAAAATGGAAATGGCTGGAATAAATAGGGAAAGAGGTCCAAGAGATAGGTGATATATGTATACATATAGCAGATTCACTTCATTGGACAGCAGGAACTAACACATTGTAAAGCAATTATACCCCAATAAAAAAAATTAAAACAACAATAAAAATAGTAATACTGGTAATGAAATAGAATGGCTACACTGACTGAGAGCAGTTATTAAGTGTCGGGTAAGGTGCTAAGTGATTTAACTGTTCTGTAAACGAGTTGTGTCCAATTTGCAGGTGAAGACACAGAGGTAACTGGCCCGGGGCATCATTCACGGGCCTTGGGAAAAACTGGGACTCAAGTTCTTGCTGGCCAGCCTGAGCTAAGAAATCGTAAACTGCCTGAATTACAAAGCTATGCTGAGCGTTCTGTCGTACTCGGGAGAGGCTGCCTGCGAGAGAGGAGAGTCAGGGGCACACTGGAGCGACCAGGATCTCAGTGGTGCTTTGAGCATCCCCAGCTCCCCTGGGCCGTGCACAGGGAACTGGATCCCTCGGTCCGCTGAAGTTCGTTGTGTGCAGCCTGAGGACTTTGCAAACATTTCTCCCTGACCTTTGGTAGATCAACATTAAGCAAACAAACTCTTTCCTCTACCCCCGCCCTCCCTTTTTCTTATTGTTGCCGGGGTCCACGGTTTCCTCTCGAATCCCTGAACCATTCTCCGTGGAGTCTCGCTCATTTCCTGTCCGGGGAGCCTTGGCATCCGATCCGCGGGCCAGAAGCAGGCGGAGGAGCCGGCAGCCCCGGGCTCTGTCTCTCTTCATTGGCCTCGGGGAACCCACGGGCTGCTCTGCTCTCCTCGCAGCACCCAGAGCCGAGCCCTGGGTAGGATGCCCCCAGACCTGTGGATGGGCCCCCTTCCGCCCTCGCTCCACCCCACCCTTGTGCCCCTTCCCCGGGAGGAGACTCAGCGCCCCAGATCTTGCAGCTCCGCTGACTCCCATCCTCAGCTCCAGATGGTCTGGACTCACTTTTCCAAACGGCTCTGCCTCTAATTCCTGGGCTCACTTTAAGATTGTGTCCCATCCATGTTTTCTCCTGCTACATTTGAAATTGTTTTAATTTAAAGCTGATACTGCTCAGCTAATTAATCAAATTTCTGCCAACCACACCACCCTCCGCTGCATTTCAGTGTATGTGACTGTGTGTGTGAGTGTGAGTGTGTGTGTGTGTGTAAAAGGGAAAATTCCTTTCACATGGCCTCTTGTCCCCAGAAATCTGAAAGTGTCTTTGTGTTGGCAGTTGTCCCAGAAACGCCACCCTCTGTCCTTTTCTTTGGCCTATTCTTAGGGTATGTTGAGAAAAGCCCAAGGGTTCCTGCACTGCTGACTTTCACAACTGCTAGGAGTAGCAGGGCCAGCTTGACCCGGTTAGGGAAATCCAAATTTACCCAATGGAGGATTCGCTGGAGCGGAATTATGACTGTTTCCCTTGGACCTTGGACCCCTTTCGTTGATCCTTTTGTCACCTCCCCTGCCACCATCCCCTGACCTTAAGTAGCGGAGGACCCCTGACTATAAGCAGAGGTTCCAGACCATTTCTTCTTTACCTGCCTTAAGTGTCAATTCCTTGGATCCTTTCTGGGGAAATAAATAATGTGATCAGTTAATTAAACAAGCATTCAGAGTTGATGGGCAATAGTAACCTCAGGCAATATCCCTAGCACTTAACATTTTGCTGTAGAATCAACAACATCTTAATCCAAAGGAGTCCTTCATATGGGAACTTCAACCCCACAGAGTGGGCAAATATTTTCAGTCGCCCCACTTCTCAATTTGGTTTGTTTTTGGCCTCTTTCCTGTGACTTTAGACCACAGGGCAGTGCCTCCCCGTGAGGGTGGCTCTGACCTTGAACCTGAGCAGGGCTTGATCTTGGAGGCAAAGCCCTGAAGTTACTCAGGGCTGCTCTGCTCACCATGGACGTTTCCCTGGGAACAGGAATGTTCAAACCAACAGATCCAATGAGAACCTCAGTATGGACTGGATTTCTAGCAGCAAGAATCAAACGTGAATTTCCTCCTTTTCTTTGACTTACATTGAGGTTTTCTTGAAGCAGGTTGAAGCAGGATAGGCGAGGAACTGTCGTGAGGCCAGAGGACGGGGCCTTCTTTCTAATATTGTTTTTATTGATGAATAGTCATCTCACTCCATTTCCTGGCTCTCTCCCCGGCTGCAGTGCACTCAATTATAGTCTTAGGATTGTGTGCTACAGAGATCATTCTGCCTTATTCTTTTAGAAACTGGTTGGAATTTCAAACAAAGGGGAGTGTGTTTTTAAGGAGGAAAGAGAGGGAGGGAAGACTCCTCTGTCTTTCTGGCTGCAGACAAATGACTATTTGGAGAGCTTGCGAAATCTGCCAGGCTGCTCTCTTTGTCCCTGTGTTCATTTCTCCAGCTCCAAAGGATGCCCTGAGTCTCTGCTAGAAGACTCTGCTCCAAGGAACTGCACTCCCAGTTACTGGAAAGACAGAAGCTGCGTGTGGACCAGTGTGCAGGATAGACCTGGCCCCCATGGTTCTTAGAATGACCAGTCAACGCAGACAGAAAAAACTGTCAAACCAATCCGCCAGTGCCAGTAGTTAAGAAGGTGAGTTGATTCATGTAATCTCTGGGTGGTAGAACAGGTCAGTAGCCAAGAGAACTAGACGTAGTTTTTAGCTCTCCACCTGGCCAACTGTAGGTCATGAAACACAACTTCAGCATCCCTCCAGGTCCTAGTCTGCTAGTTGGTGGAATAAGGCTAGGAACATCGGAGCTGAAGATGGGGTAAAGTGTCAATGGTGAAACACGAATCTTACTTGTGAGGGTTACGGATACATAACCAGTTGATCTGTGTAATAGGAAGTAGTTTGGTCTTAAGAGAATGTCCCTCACGCCTGTCCCACAAAAGGGAAGGCACCCTGTCTAGCCCCCAAGCCTGAAGGGGAAGAGAAGACAGTGCAGGAAACTGGGTGGCTTGGAGAGTTGTGTGGCCCTTTCTAACTCTAAAGGAAGCCACACGTTTCCTGTATAGTTTTGTAGGTGCTGCAGAATCACTGTGGGGTCCATCCTGAGTCAGAGAGGCAGTCTGTGCTTTTCAAGGCTGCAACACCTCTGCGAAGGACCATCTTTCTTACACATACAGAGCTGCCTGCAGGGCCTCCATACGTGGGGGCTCATCAGGCCATTCCTTTTCTGGTGAAGAGGAAGGAGCCACATGATTTATGGTAACATATGGATTGTGATTTATTTGCTGGTGCCTCGGCTTCTGGCAAAAGAGTATTAGCTGTAATAACCACCAGCTAAGCATTTCTCAACTAAACTTCACAGGCCTGTGAACCTGAGGGATTAGCTCCCTGCACCAGGCTGAGTGGCCTCATCCAAAATTAGTTCCAAAGACATACCTTGGGGATTCCTAGTGTCAGTTTCTTAATTTTAAAATAAAGCCCCAGTTTTCTTAGTTGAGTCCTTTTATGTTTTCTTGTTCCTGAATGCTCCTTTGACACCAAAGGTATTGATATATTCTACCCTGCAGGGAAATCAATAAAAACTTTAATCACAAAATTAAATAAAAACCAAAGCTACTGACTTTACACGGTAACACTCACTGAAGCAACAACTTCAAGTTTTATGGTTCTCCTGCGGCTGGACTTATTATCTGCAGGAAAATCAATATCATCTTTAGAGTAATTTGGGATGCATCTTGTCGTCACAGAAAACAAGTTCCTGGTAGACTTTACTATAAAGGTACGAATGAGGCATCAGAATGTGTTTGCCCATCCAGAAACGGATGAGGCCTTGATAGCAGGAAAAAACACAAGTAGGGTGGTCTCAAATTATGTCACCAACTGTGTCCCAAAGTGTGTCAACATCCAGGGCTCAGGGCCCCCTTCTACAAACATACTCTGCTGCTCTCGTTGATGGGTCACAGGACTTTCCTGGAATGGTGAAAAGCTTGGGGGAGTACATGAGTTAAAATGTCCCCGGAAATGCTGCCCACGCTTCAGAGAACATATAGTAATAACACCCATTTGTCTTATGACCTTAGTGCTGTTAGGTAGTGAAAGGTCCTATTTCATGTTTTGAAAAAAACAAACTTTTGCAAGTCACAGGATCATAGAATCAGATGTAACATTAAGAGGCCTTAAGCTCAATAGGTCTGACCTCTCTGGAACACGGGGAGCTGCCGTAGTTATCCCTGAGGGATGCAATTCCTCTGAACTGTCATACTTCCGGTCTCATCATTCAGCAGCAATGCAGATCCAGAAGCATGCGTCTGTATACAATGCTTTATCTTCATGAGCCACACGCTTTCCAGTTCTAATGAATTATTAGGCTACAGGCTTGTTCTCCTCCCCATAACACAGTCTGTGTGGTAAGCCACAGAGCGTAAAGTGAAACCATTGGCAGCCCGTACCATTCATATCTTCTCAGATGGGGAAGTGGTAACACACTTGCAGTGAACTTTCGGAGAACCCTGAGTTGCTGCAAAGGTTTATCGGAGTCTAACTCAATATGCTCAGTACGCTTCAGTCCCCTGTGCTCTTGTTTCAGAACTTCAAAACACCTTTTTTCCAAGACTTGAGACTGCTCACTCGGAATACAAAGCAGAAGCAGAGTATGCGGCCCTATCACACGTGGCAGGAGCCAGCTGGATGAAGAGTAGACATTTGGAAAGTCAGGAAATGAAAACCAAAAGATTTTCCAAGGGTGAGACCAATCACACACCCAGCCAAGGTCAGTGCTTAGGGGCCTGGAGTCACCAACTTTGTACCGGCAGAGCGGGGCTTAGAATCCAGACACTGAGCTTAAGAACCATTTTCCAAAGCAAGAGTCAAAATCCATGGCTGGATGACATCACCCTTGGGAAGCAGGAGGGCTCGACATAAGAGATGACCGTGAATCAATAAGACGCTCAAGGTCTAATATCGGGGTACCACGTATTAGAGGGATTACTGGTCAGGGACACTGCCCCAGGGACTGAGGTAAGAGTCAGGTAGATAGAGGTTCTTGGGCGCTCCAGGCCAGTAACTGCAAAGAAATCGGGGTTATTCAGACACTTGCTGGCTTCTGCGTCGGCTCCCTAGGTCATAGCCCTTCAGTTCTAACATTCTTCTCATTTGGAGCAACTTCCCTGATTAAACAACTAAGAGCCTCGTCAGTATAATGTTTTGTTTTGTTTTTTCAATGTTGAGCCTTCTTTTAATTTATTTATTTTTATTTCTGGCTGTGTTGGGTCTTCGTTTCTGTGCGAGGGCTTTCTCTAGTTGTGGCAAGCGGGGGCCACTCTTCGTCGCGGTACGCGGGCCTCTCACTATCGCAGCCTCTCTTGTTGCGGAGCACAGGCTCCAGACGCGCAGGCTCAGTAGTTGTGGCTCACGGGCCTAGTTGCTCCGCGGCATGTGGGATCTTCCCAGACCAGGGCTCGAACCCGTGTCCCCTGCATTAGCAGGCAGATTCTCAACCACTGCGCCACCAGGGAAGCCCCAGGATAATGTTTTAAAGGCAATCTGTTCCAGACGGTTCTCCTTACGTGCATAGCCCACATATTCATCTTTTGTGACCAGGGCTCCCCCAGCAAGCCTACCCAGCCACTTCTGCCCCATCTTCAATCCACACTCCCCAGCCGAACTGCCCTTTCTTATGCTAAAGGCAAACAAATAACTACAGCAAAAAACATGCATATTTCTATCACTGAGTGTAACAAATGGTATCTGAAAGTTTACACCATATGAAATGGTCAATAGCAATCTTTCTGGACATAAAAATTGGCTTTGAACCAATTTCATATGGTTCAAATGAATAATTCTCCCTTTCTGTGTCTATATCCTCAACCAGACTATGATGAAGGACTTTGGTTTTCTGCTTGTATAATCAGACTTTAATACATCCTGGCACACCATTGGTCTCAGTTAATGGCTGATGGATGAATGATTAAGTTGATTCTGGGCTTTAGGTCCCTGGCCATCTTCTTGGGGAGATGGCTGGGGCCGAGTATCTGACAGTAAAGAAGTTATGTGACCTAGAAACAACCCCTCCATCTGACAGACTATAAACAGTACACATTTCTCTGGATAATCTACTTCCTCAATAAAAACATGGCTACACTGACAGATAAACACACTATTTTATGCCCTGTCCCAGTGACTTTTCTCCCAGGTTAGCATGTCCTCAGCACCTCACAGGATGAGAGCCAGTCTAGGGTCTTGCCCTTTTGTCTGCTATTTACATGTGGTCAGCTGACAACAAAGGCCAAGGCATGTCGGCTGAAGACACTGGCTTTAAACATTACTGTACAGCACCACACGTGGCCAATATGTTTCCTGGTTAGATGCTGACAGCCGTACAGTTCTCACTTCCTTCTCTAGGTGTTGACGGTGTCGAGCTCACAACCGTGCTGTTTCTCTTGCCACACTTGATTCAAGGATCAAGTAACTTGAGAATTCGTGATCAATCTGCTTTAATCATCAACTTGCAACATTTCTGAGGAATCCTGCAGAAATGTCTTTAAGTCAAGATATTTTCATAATGATTGTCTTTGGACTTTTTCCAGAATCAGATGAAGACATTCTTCCAACCAAACGTAGGATCATTTCTAGCACAAAACCTTCTTTTAAGCAAAGTGACATCACCTAAAAATTAAGACCAGGAACTTCTAGGAAAAAGATGGAGGAGGACAAGGAAAAGCATCCTGCTAAGAAATATTTGAAGATGATTTTGGCTAAAAATGATGTTCATTTCAAAATACGTACATCGGCTTTAACGACTCTTCAGTGAATCTATGGGTAAAATTAGTGCATTTGTTTTTCGTTCAGCTTTCACCATTTTTTCTCTCTTTTCAGTGGGCGTTGCGGGGTGGGTTGAAAAAGTCAGCAAATTTGGAAAAATAAAGTTCTTAATCTTAATGTTCAATTTCATTCCTAAAGTCGATGGGTTAGTTGCTCTAATGACTGGGCTTCTTTAAGATCTGCTCAGAGTTTAAGAGTCAGATACTGTCCACAGGGAGGGCCAGGGGCAGCATGTGATGTGTGGGGAGGGGGTGTTGTGAGCTGGGGGGCCATCGCTGTTCAGACTGAATTTCAGTGTCCACACTCCTTTGGCTCATGAGGCCAAAGACAGAAGCCATTTGAGATATAAAGCTCCATAGGTTTGTAAAGGCATATTTTACACCAACGAGTTGATCTGCACTTGACCTTCCGATGTCAGCACCTTTCCATGAGGAATCAAATCAGATTAGCAGTTTCTTAGTCCTGAGAGCAGTGGGTGGGTTAAGTGATAAACTATGAAGCCGACTTAAAAGTTTCGAGAAGGCAGTGAAAAGCAGAGTTCCGCTTAGGGACCTCAGAGTTTTGTTTCCCACTGCCCCCCTGGGTTTGCCTGATTTAGGGGATCAAGAGAAACAGGCGGTGAGATCTGCCGCAACGTGTAGCTTAAGTCGAACGTGTTCTATTTATGTTTGGATTTAGATGATGTTGTATAAAACCTAACTCCTGGTTTCCCAGACTCTGTCCGCCTGGGGATCCTCTGGGGCTTGGGTGACAACAATCCCAGTGTTTGGTGTTTGGTGCTGGGGCCACACCCTGCTTCATTCCTGAATTCCACCTCCCTCTACAGAGGGGACCCAAGGGCCCAGGCTGCTTTGTTCTCCTGGGTGGTTGCCACTGTATCCCCGTTCACCTGGCAGGTGTTTCTGCTGAGTCTGGCATCATGCTGAATCACCACCGAAAGTGTCCCCTCTCGTCACCTGCTAATGTCCTAAGTAAGGGTGTGCGCACTTCCAACCTCTCTATGCAGGACAAGTTCTTGGATTTCTAGGGGCAGTGATTCACTTCCCACACTCTCATCCAGTTGGACCCTTCTGTGCTTCTCTCTTTGTTCGAGTCGTTGTTTTTTTTTTTTGATTTTTGAATTTTATTGTATTTATTTTTTTATACAGCAAGCTCTTATTAGTTATCCATTTTATACATATTAGTGTATATATGTTCAGGAGTCTTAAGAGTACTTTTTTCTTTGAAGTATAGTTGACTTACAATGTTGTCTTCATTACTGCTGTACAGCAAAGTGATTCAGTTATGCATATATATACATTCTTTTTTTAATATTCTTTTCCATTATGGTTTATCATAGGATACTGAATATAGTTCTCTGTGCTATACAGTAGGACCTTAGTGTTGATCCAGCCGGTATGTAAAAGTTTACATCTACTAACCCCAACTTCCCACTCCTTCCCTCCCCCAACCCCCCACTCCTTCCCTCCCCCTTGGCAACCATCAGTCTGTTTTTTTTTTTTTTTTTTTTGCGGGTCGCAGGCCTCTCTCACTGTTGTGGCCTCTCCCGTTGCGGAGCACAGGCTCCAGATGTGCAGGCTCCGGACGCGCGGGCTCAGCGGCCGTGGCTCACGGGCCCAGCCGCTCCGCGGCATGTGGGATCTTCCGGGACCGGGGCACGAACCCGCGTCCCCTGCATCGGCAGGCGGACTCTCAACCACTGCGCCACCAGGGAAGCCCATCATCAGTCTGTTCTTTATGTCTGTGATTTTGTTTCTGTTTCATAGATAGGTTCATTTGTGCCATATTTCAGATTCCACATATAAGTGATATTATATGGTATTTGTCTTTCTCTTTCCGAAGAATCTTAATCTTAATTGAGTGTCCTGAGGACCTGAGTAGCAGTCTCAATATTCCTTTCACCATTTCTCTCCAGGATGTGTGGGGAGCACAGGGATTTTATGCATAGAAAAATCTGCTTGATACACCAGAGTTTTCAAATAACGGTTACCTTCCCAGACCCACATATTTGACATGACCCTCAAGACAATTGCAGATCTTCAAGCACCTAGTAGAAACCTCCCAGGAATAAAATTCAACAGCTCTGTTTTTACGGAAAAGGAAATGGAAACAAAAGTGGTCGTTATATAAATAGTGAACAATTTGTAGGGATCAGTTATTCATAGAAATGGTCCATTTAGGAAAGGAGGTGGTGAGTTACTTGTCACTGGCCTGACACAGAGCTGCCTGGTGGGACAGAGATCTCTTCCAGAATCAAACAATAACACCCGTGATGGAAGAAAAACAAGATTTTCACTTACCTTCTCCAAGGAAAAATAGGATTTCCTTTAAAAGAAGTTCTAACTTTTAAGTGGGGAAAAAAGTAACTGGTCAATAGGCAACTATGCTTTAAAACATCCACTTAGATGTATTTTCATATGGTTTTTAGTAGACACATCCCCTCAGGCTAAAATAACATTTAAATGTTATTTGAACAATGTGTAATTTTGAACAATGTGTAAATGTTCAGTAGGTCATATAAATGCATGGACTTTTTATGTATTTGACTTCTCAGCATATGAAATGCTAGGGTTGCTCACTGTTATTTCACAATACCCCAGGACTACTCTGCTTGGGCTTGAATTTTAATTTTGGAGTGCTTTCTCACAGAAGTCGGGAGATTTATGCAGAAGAGAGAGACATACTTGATCGGGGTGATAAAGTTTCCCTCCAGAGAGCATACAGATGTTTCAAGGCAAGCTCTCAGGATTTTAAAGGGCTTGCTAGGAACCAGAAGAAGCCCTATGGGAGGGATTGGCACAAGCCAGAGCCTGGGGCTTCGGCCTTGAAAGAGCAAAGGCTGGGAATTTAGAAATGGTCCCCAGAGCCAACTTCCTGGAGACAGTGAAGCTAAACCAGCATGTTGGAACCAAGGCCGGCCCTCAGCACAATTACAAGTTTGTTCTCAGCACTTCTTTTCTTCATCTTCCCCGTCCACGTGATACCATTATGCTCTTGAGATTTACATCTGAGAATGAAGGCCCCGAAGCTCAGACCACGCCTCCACAACCACATTCTGTTCTGAGCCCCTGCTCTGAACCCTGGCTGCCCTGGTATCTGTGAACCCATCTAGGCTCATGGGCTATCTTCCACTCAGAAGATATGTTCATTTAAAAAGGGGCACCTTGGAAAAGCTATTTGCCTTCATGCAAATGAATTCAATCATGGAAACATTAAACGCTGGAGACTCAAGTGGGGACCTATTTGGAAGACAAGATGGGCCCCTTAAATCACATGATGTAAATGGCTCTTCTGTCACATGCAAGTGTGACCTGCTCTTACACTCTGAGGTCCTTTCTACATCCCCAAGACATCAGAGATCAATGTCAGCTTTATCACTAAGAGCTGTTCTCGGTCCAAGAGCAAGCAGGAACCTTTCTCACTCAGATTGTCAAAAAGGACAATCTCAATCAGCAGAGGGTGAACCGTGGAATGTGTTCCTATAAAATGCATACAATTTATAGATCTCGATTTTTTTCAAGTCTAGTAGAGGTCCTCGGGGAGCTTGTTTTAATGAACTGATAAGAATGATTTGTAATTCAGGCATTAATTGCTTGTATGTAAATAGCTACTTCTGAAATGCTTAAGGGTCTGTCTGAAACCAGTTTGTTCTCTTTACACCTTAGCCTGCCATTTAATTTGCATTTGCAGTTTACTCCCAAACCCTTTATTTTGTTGCTCATGCAAAGGTAAATTTCAGCAAACTAATCCACATATGAGATCCAAATTTCTGTGGTCTTTACCAGAGCTGCTGGCTTTGAGTCCTGGGGTATCTGGTGTTTTATTATGACGAATGCTCAGTTTTAAGGCACATTTAAAACATGCAATTTTGCTCTCCTTGCTTCGTGATGCTAATTTTAGCCAAGGCTGCAGTTATAAAAATCTACATGAATAAATACATAAATAAATAAAATCTACAAGGCTTCCTGGAACTACCACTTTCCTGAAACAATAGTTTCCAGAAATGATTCTAATTAGTGAGTGTTCCATTGGCTCCAGTGGGCAGTTTTATAGATGGTTTCCATTTGCAGTAACTTGTTCACAACACGCATCTACTTTCATAAACACACACATACACATGTGTGTGCTTTGTTAGCTTGTTGGCTTTGGTATGTGCCATCCACAGTTCAAAATATCCTGAAACCACATATTAAACATGGATTTGTAGGGTTCTGCTGACACTCTGAGCACATATCATGGTGGAAATAAACAGAGCTCTCTTTTAAGAGATCTGGTTGCTGATAAATCTGTAATCCCTTTTATAACATTTCTGTACATTGAAAAATAGGGATCCAAGATCCTAGAAATACACACAATGGAAATCCCAATGGCAACAAAGGGGATATTTTGCAGGTGGCCTCTTCAGTCTTGGGAAAGAGTTGACTTCCCATGTAGCTCTTCCAAACAGCTGGAGAAATCCAACCCCAGTGTCAATCAGATTCCAGCGAGTAGAGGTCAGTGCTCACATCTGGCTAGCTCAGCTTCCTGCAGCATACCCTCACATTCTGATCCTTCCCGCACGTGTTCACTCTCCAGGAAATATTTTATTTATTCCACCATCTGCAAAACAAGATGGCCTCTGGAGCATAGACAAGGGATGGACCTCTTCTTCCAATTTGTCTTAGGTCAGTGAACAACTGTGCAGCAGAAAGGAATATTTCTGCACTGACAGAGTGATTAACAACACTCACCTCTCTTTTGGGGGAGTTAGGGCTTTTATTACGTCTCCTATGAGCAGAGACGAAGCCATGAACTTATAGCGATTTTCTTTTACAGGGTGAGAGAATGACAGCATCATATCAATTAATGTTGGCACAAGAAAAATGAAACTCAATAGTTTTCTATGCCCCAGCCTCGGGAAAGCACTCACTCTTGGAGTTATCCAAAAGACTCATGACGAGCAGCTTCATCAGAGGTCCACACGACTGACTTTCCGTCATGAACCCTCTTCTGATCCAGAGGGAGGGGCTGCCAGGAGACCTCAGGCAATGGACAGGCTCCAGACTTGGGGACTCTCTAAAGATGTAAATTTCTGTTTGTGTTGGAGGAGCACCCTCCAAATGTTGGCGGACCATGTAAGGATTTTTCTTTTGTTTTGGAACTTGCTTGAATGGAACCGGGCTCTGCTGGAATTCTCGTCAGAACAGGCTCTCTCATGGTTTCTACCATTTCCTGTCTCTGGCCAGGCTGCAGCAATCCCAGCAGAGCTTCTCATAGTATTTTATCCTGTTTGGACTCAGTTCCAGTACAAACCTGAGATTAAGTTGAGGCAATGGAAAACAAGAGAAAAACTGTTGAGGAAAAGATTGGCCTGGCACCTCGATCCCGGCTAGAAGAGCGTGAAAGTTTATTATCGTTGTTTATTTCAGTCGTAGGTCAGTGGAGAGGAAAGCTCACCACATTAAAGCCAGGGACCTGAGCTCCGGCTCTTATTCTGCCGCTGCCTAAGGTTGAATTTGCAAAGATATTCGGCCTCATCTGTAAAGGAGACTGGAATTTCTCTCAAAGCCCATCCAGCTTTCACAGAGCCTATGCATGTTCGGAGGGCCTATGCATTTCATTCTGAAAAGGCTTAAATACTTGGAAAGGCTGCTTTTCTGACCTAGTTCTTGACCTTAAGTCAGAGCACTGATCATCCGTGGAGACTCTATAACTAGGCATTTTCACTTTACCACCGATGGTAACATTTCAAGCAGGTACCATAGGAATTAGTTACAAACACATTATCTGTAGTTGACAGTTTTGCTGATCCAGGAAAAAACAAAGCTTTTTGTCCTTTTAAAAATAAGAAAATCTGATGCCATTTCTCCCTTCAAATCTTCCCCTGTGTAACAAGAGAAAGAGGAAAAAGGGGTCTCCCTTCCCAAGCTTACCCAGGTCCTCCCTGCCCAGCCTCTCAGGTTATGCACTAGACCACCCCACAAGATTCTATTCACCTGGGAGACAATGAAATGATGCCTTTTGGAATCATGCAGAGTGATGGCCTTGACCTCCTTCACACCTTCCTGTTCTAATCACAATGGATTACTTGCCTTTCCCGTAATAAGTCAGGCACTTTCCTGCCTCTGTATTTTTGTCCACAAGGTTCCCCTGTCTGAGACCTCCACTACTGCATTAAAAGTATTGCTTTTAGTCTAGTTCCTCAAACACAATAAAATTCTCAAAGGCATGCACTCTGCATGGTGCCTCACTGCACAGGTAAATAAAAGGCTTCGGAAAGCGGGCCGACTTGCTGTGTTTTGCCCAGTTTACATTTTCCAGAAACACAGCTAATGAGGAGAGGGAGAGATTAAACATTACATTGTAGGGCTTCCCTGGTGGCACAGTGGTTGGGAGTCTGCCTGCCGATGCAGAGGACGCGGGTTCGTGCCCTGGTCCGGGAGGGTCCCGCGTGTCCCGGAGCGGCTGGGCCCGTGAGCCATGGCCGCTGAGCCTGCGCGTCCGGATCCTGTGCTCCACAACGGGAGAGGCCACAACAGTGAGAGGCCCACGTACCGCAAAAAGAAAAACAAACAACAAAAAACATTACATTGTAAGTGACACACAATTAAAAATGCCTTGTGGCAATCTACACAAACCAATTTTAACCTGTCTTCTCTTGCTTCTGACTTAACATCCCCAAATCAGTCAGAGTCTGTCTCCCTCTGTCGTCTTTCTCTGTACCGGCTTGTCATCGAGGCTCCGAACTTTCAGAACATTCCAGAGGGGCAATAACAATTTTCCATATTTCTTTCAGTTTGATCTTTCTTCCATTGTTCGGCATACTGCCATTTTAAAGTGCATTATAATACCAAAAGAAAAAGGAAACATAAAAGAAGGCCCACAGAGCATTAAAATTCAGGGAAGTGGGATAAGACAGACATGTAAAGGGGCCAGCAAATAGAAAAGGCATCAATGGAACTGTAATATTAGCACAGCCCTGACAGGGCAGTGGTTGGGAGCATGGACACTGGACCCTGAACCTTCCAGATTGAATCACAGCTCCAACACCTGTTTAATATCTCTGTGCCTCAGGGTTCTCACCTCTAAAATGGGAATTATAGGGTTGTTCTAGGATTAAACGCATTAACATACGGTTGAATTGCGTTATCTGCAGTTACATGCGGTATTTATGTTCTATAAAGTTGCCAAGAACTTTGAATTAGTGAATACTGAACCTGGCTCCTAGGAGAAACACGGGCTTAGCTTTCCGTGAGCCTCTGGTCCCAACATTTTGGTCAATGGACCAATACATAAGCCTACTTTGTGTATGTTTTTTTCTTTTAATAAGACTTTTTTATTGAAGTATAGTTGATTTACAATGTTGTGTTAGTTTCAGGTATACAGCAAGGTGATTCAGTTTTATATATATATATATATACATACACATATATATTCTTTTTCAGATTTGCTCCCATTAAAGTTTATTACAAGATATTGAATATAATTCCCTGAGCTATACAGCAGGTCCTTGTTGTTTATCTATTTTATATATAGTAGTATGTATCTGTTAATCCCAAACTCCTAATTTATCCCACCCCCCGTTCTCTTTGGTAACCACAAGTTTGTTTTCTATTGTCTGTATAAGTCTAGTCCTGATTTGTAAATAAGTTCATTTGTATCATTTTTGAAGATTCCACATATAAGTGATGTCATATATTTGTCTCTGTCTGACTTACTTCACTTAATACGATAATCTCTACATCCATGTTACTGCAAATGGCAATATCTCATTCCTTTTTATGGCTGAGCAGTATTCCATTGTATGTATGTACCACATCTTCTTTATCCATTCTGCTGCTGATGGCATTAGTTTGCTTCCATGTCTTGGCTATTGTACATAGTGCTGCTATGAACATTGGTGTTGCATGTAACTTTTCAAATTAGCGTTTTCCTCTCTTCTAGATATATGCCCAGGTATGTGTGTTTCTTTACATAAAGACACTTTATTTAATATATATTGTTGACTCATTAACATTGAACTCACATTCACAGCCAACAGCAGTGTATAACTCGTGCCTGAATGAAGCTTTTCTGACACACGTATTTTCTTCGTAAAGCACATCTCAGCCTTCTTGTGCTTAGGACGCTGGACAGCACTTTAGCACTTGCCTGGGGGCCACTTTAAACAGCATAACCACCACCAAAAAGCACAAAAATGCAAAACTGTGGCACTAAATAGTCAGCAGGAAGGATGACTGTTTATAGTCAGAGCTGAAACAAGCAGGCAGAACGTTACCCTGCTCGACCTCAGACAGAAACGTGCGTGTGTGGTGACAACGATTGCTCATCCGTGTCCACAAATGACCATGAAGTGACCACATGGATTGATTTGGGGATTACAAATAAATTTTAGTGTGTAGATGGATCTACATATACAGAATCCACAAATGATTAGGATCTACCATTTATTTTAAGATCTAAGGACTGTTTCTGGCACATGGTAAGCCCCATGTACGTGTTTGTTATTATCATACAAGGTATTATTATACAAGGTAGTATGCATGGGTGATGGCTCATTTCTTTGCTGTGATGGTGAATTTTACCTGTCAACTTGGCTAAGTTCTAGTACCGAGGTGTTTAATCAAACAATAGCCTAAATGTTGCTGTGAAGATACTTTGTGGATGTGATTAACATCTACAATTAGTTGAATAAGTGAAGGTGGTTACCCTCAGTAATGTGGGTGGGCCTCATCCAATCAGGTGAAGGCCCTAGGAGCAGATTCTGAGGTTTCCTGGAGAAAAAAATTCTGCCTCAAGCCAGCAGCATCAACTCCTAGCTAGTTTCCAGCCTGTTAGCTTGTCACTCCCCACAGTCACATGAGCAAATTCCTTAAAGTAAAGCTCTCTCTCAGACACACACACACACACACACACACACACACACACACACACACATCTTCTATTGCTTTCCTCTGGAGAGCCCTAACTGATAAATTCACTTTTGATGATTTTCTCGCTTGTGATGACCAGTCAAGAGGGAGGGGCACTGGACTGGAAATCGGGAGGACCAGTCCTCGTCTCATCTGTGACTCCCCATTCCCGTGGTTGCACTGGCTATTCTCTGTGGGCTTTTCCAGTTCCCTGATTCCCCAGGTAGCGGAAATAGCTGAGCAAAGCCTTCCCCTCCCCCATCCTCTCTTCGGATTCTTCCCATGGAGTGTGAGAGTTGGATAGAACCTTCAAGATTATATCATCCGAGCTTTTTGTTTCTCTATTTCTTCAAGTACAAATGGCTCGCATTCCCTTTCTCCCTCCTAACACGGGGCATAAACTCTCATAAGACTTGCTCGGTCTGTTGCCAGATTCTCTGAACCCTTGGGAAGTCCTGCCAAGCGCGGCTCCGACAACAAAAAATTAGGAGAAATTAGTGGTGGGAGTGGGAAGGAGTGGGGGAGATGGGACTCTTTGAAAGCCCTGAAATGCCCCAGAAAATTGATCAAAGCTGAGATGAATTTCACCCACCTCTTCTAACGAGCTGCTAACATTGGAGTGGCAGCCTTGTCATGATAATTTGTCACACATGTGACCGTGTGGGCTGAAGCCCCTTCAGAGTCATCTTCCCAACCCACTGCCACAGGCAACTTGTCTGAAACAAAGCTCTAAGACATAATGGAAAGGGAAATGCGGGAGGTGAGGGGGTGGGGAATGACCACCCACTCCCCCAAGTCTCCCCGTCCTCAAGTATCCACCCTCATTAGGCTTGAAGAGCCTGCTGGGACTTCCATTACATTTGTGCTGTTGCCGCGGCTGCAATGCTCACTGCCACAAAAATGCTGTCCAGGAAAAAACACCACCTCCTGAAAAATAACACGGTGTCAACACTAGTTAGCCGACCAATAAAGCTCTGTGATAAGCGAGACTCCCCCCTGAGGCAGGCTGGCAGGGATCCCTCCACCAGGGCGAAGTTCTCTCGGGCAGAATGACTGCTTGTGACCCCAGAGGGCCCTGGATCTGAGCATCAGACGTGGGATGTGTGCTCACACAGTGAGTCCATCCATCAGAGGGGACCCTGGTACTCGCCTAAGTGGCTCTCGGGCAAACCATCAGTTGGCCGACGCTGTTGTCACCACTGAGGCTCACAAAGGTCCCATTCTTTCTACTTTTAACATAAAAACATCAACAAAACATCTATTGTGTGTAGACCAGAAAACAAAAAGATGGAACAGAATCCAAGGTGCAGTGGGTACTGGGGAGAAAAATAATGCCCATGTCAGAGGCCAGGTTATACAAGGTCTCTTCTGGACTGAGCTGTTCAATGTGGAGAAGAGAAGGCATAATTTCCCCTTATTTTTCTGTAGCTTTAACAACATGCCAAATTATAAAAAAGCTGCATTGTGTTTTTTCAAGAAAGACTTCAAATTTACCTATAGGTTGATAGATCTATTTACACACAGCCCGCTCCAACCAAAATAGGTTTGAAGATGCATCATTTCTGTAACAATGTTAATCGCATAACCTTTTTATATGGAAGCTACTCGACTAAGGCAAGTTAAATACTAGTCACGCTTATTCTAGGATGGTATCTTCAATACCATCCAGCCGGGCCAAATCCATCTTTTATCAGAAAAGTGATTTGCCCAGATTGGTGAAGTGACTTTTCAAAACTCATACAGCTAGTGCATGGCAAGGCATGTTTCAAACCTAGATGTCCTCAAAACCCAGTGTTTCCCCTATGACCACCATGTTAATTTTATAGGAGTAAAGAAAGAATGAAAGCCTAGGGGGAGCTCTCTGTGGACAGGGAGGGGCATCTCAAATTCAGATCCTCAATTAGGGCTCAAAAGCCATGCCATCTGGACTGGACAGGCAGCTAGAAACTCAGGCTTAATGGCAGGAAGGCAAGGAAATAGGATCCTAGCTAGGGAAGGATGTAAAAATGGTGGCAACCAGGAGATAATACCAACTTAAACAGTGGAGCAGAGAAGGAGTTAGGTTAATATGGAGTAGACTTGAAAACCTTAGGAAAAAAATTATTCAGACTATGAAATCACTAAATCCAACTTAAGTTTTACACTAGGAAAAGCAGAGTGTATAACCGTGTTGCCAGCCTCTTCTGAGTAATGTACAGGTTTACTTACCCGTCAGTCAAGGTGTTCCTTAACCTCCAGATGTGAAATTGCAGTGCTGATGACGGGTAACCTAGAAGTCGAGTTAGAGAACATGGCCACATGTACATCCCCACACCCCACCCAAAGGTGGGTGGTGACAACGTAGGGGAAGAAAGGGAAGCAAAACTCTCGTAAAGTTTTAAATAATCTTCCAGGAGGAACAGCAAGGCAGCATCATGCTATAGAAACAGCAAAGGAGCGTGAACAAATGTTTTCTTGCCCCTTTACTCTGCTCTCTGCCTTCCCCTCTGCCGTATTTCATGCCTTTTTCCATCTGTGCTCTATATGAGAAGGAAATATACAGCAAGTTAATTCGGCAGGTACTTTTTTGGGGAAAAAGTCCAGAGAGAAATATTCCTCTAACCAGATGTTGGTAGTCAATTTTACCCATCTTTCTTCTGTTGTACTTTTTCGTCCTTGTTCTTCTTCCCCAGTCAGCCAAAGTAAACAGAATCTAGATGTTCAAGATCTTCGTGAGGCAGAGTTTTAAAGAGACCAATTTATCATACATCATAAAAGCAACTGGGAAGCAGAGGAGTAAAGGGCTCAAATGCATGACCCCAGCAGCTGGGGGTCTCCATGTCTTTCAACTTTTCCCAACAAAGGAATCGTTGCAGAGTTTCTCACTCCTTCTTAACCCTGTTGCTGAGTTGCTGAATTCCCCTGACACTTTCATTGATCCACGAATGATCCAAATCCTCAACTGCAGAGCACAGAGAGGCTCCAAACAGGTAATGAAGATAACGCATGTAAAGCACAAAGCACAGGGCCTGGCGTGTATAAGCATATTGTAGCCACTCTTGTCATAATTCCTATCCTCTGTCTCCTCTTCCTCTTGTTTCTTCTCCTCATCATCTTTATTATCATCTCCAAGGAATGATCTGGTTGTTAGGTCATATTTTGTGTTCCAAGTTTGCTATCAAGAATGAATGAATGAATGTTAAATTTTCTTAGAGTCTTTCAAATGTCTCTAGGGTCTTTGATGAGTTTGGGGAGTAGCTCAGAGTTTAGCAGATCCAGAGTTTCCTTCTCTCTCTCTCTCTCTCTGTCTCCCTCTATCTCTATTTCTCTCTATCTCTCCTTAACTTATTTCTTGGGACGATAGAATGTATTAAATATTTTGAACCAATATATGACTATATGAGATCATGTGATTTTTAATGATAAAATTTCACTTTCATGGTATATATAATTGAAAAATCATTTAATGGTTTAGTGACCAATTTTGATAACTAAAACTATGAATTACCTTGCACTTAATATCATTTTGTATTATTATAATATTTTTAACATTATGCAAGTAATACAACTGCTTTATCCATTGCTTCTTGCATTTTTTCCCTGAAAATATGTTTATTGTATTCTACCTTTGAATGATAATTTAGCTAGGTATAGAAGACTAGCTTTTATAAGTTAGGAATTGCATCTGGCTGCATGAAGAGCAATTTGATCGATGAGGTTGGCTTGGGAGACTTGCCAAAACAGAGATTATTTCTTTTTAATGTAGTAAGTAGTTGGAGATTGGAAGTCTTAGGGTGTTGCAGTTGCTCAGAGAAGTCATCAAAAGCTCCTTCTACTTTACAAGTCTGCATCCCTCACCATGTGGTTTTAGTTCTTAGTGTCACAAATGGTTCACATATCTATATTCATTAAGTCTATGTTCCAGGCAGGAAGAAGGAATAGGATAAGGACAACATGTACAGGCAGCTTTGTCTGTCTTTTTTATTAAGGAAATAACAGATTTCCAGGGACCACAGCCCAAATAACTTTCTGCTTCTATTTCTGTGTCACGTGGCCAATCCTAGTCCCAAGGGAGTTTGGGGAAATGAGTATTTTTAAGCGGGTACATTGCTGTTCTAAGTAATAGTAGACTTATGTTAGTTAGCAAGAGGTGAAAATAAAATAAATACTATGTAGAAAACTAGCAGTGTTTGCCACAAAGATTCATAATTATTTCTTTTCTGTACAGGAAATTGCTCCATATTTTTTTTTTTTTTTTTTTGCGGTACACGGGCCTCTCACTGTTGTGGCCTCTCTCGTTGTGGAGCCCAGGCTCCGGACGCACAGGCTCAGCAGCCATGGCTCACGGGCCCAGCCGCTCCGCGGCACGTGGGATCTTCCTGGACCGGGGCACGAACCCGTGTCCCCTGCATCGGCAGGCGGACTCTCAACCACTGCGCCACCAGGGAAGCCCTCCATATTTGTTTTAATCTAGTTGATGGGAAATCTGATACTAGTCTTTTTTTTTTAAGTCCTCTTCTAATTATTCCATTGATTCTATAGTCTTTGTGTAAATTCTTCCATTTGTTGATGGTATTGCTTCTCTTTCATCATGTTGGCTTTCATCAAATATTGGAGGATTCTCACTTGAGCACCTGTTTCTGTAACTGAGTTTCTAGGCTAGTTTGCTGGCTGGCTCTATTGTACTGCTGCTTGACTTGACCTTCCAGGGTAATCTGGGGAGTGGGGGCGGGGGGGGGGCGGCTGCTGTAGCACAGGGCATCTCAGCATTTAATCCTCCATATGGGGCAACCCTGTACTTTCTGGGAGTTGCAAGCCAGCTCAGCCTCTGCCAGTTCTCTCTTTCTTAAGATCTGAGAGTCATTCCTCTATTATGAGTCAGATGCATCTACTACTGCTGCTTGTAGAGTAGGAAGAGCAAAGTACAGGGATAAACCCACCTGACCCCTCCCTCTGAGGTATCACAATGAATCACCCTCCTGGTTGTTCTTGGTCTCATTAGCCTGCAGTTCCCTCCACCTCCAGGCAGAAAGATTGTTCAGTGTTTCTTCCATCTGTGTGTTGCAGCTTCCTCCTAGGCTTGTCCTGGCCTCCAGCCTCACTCCCTGGCTGATGTTGCCTCTGCAGTTTTCCATTTGCATTCTTTTAAGATTTCTCATAGTTCCTGTCCTCTCTTCTTTCCAAGTAAGACAATACATATGCATTCATTTCCATAGATATGATGGATTTGATGTGAGAAGAGGAAGTCTGCAGTCTATGCTTTTTTCCAACTTGAAAATTAAAGCTTTTTTCAAATATGTTATGAAACACATCTATATGTTTTCTTTCATGAGATTGTCTCTGTTGCCCCATAAAGTAGCTTGTGTAGTTATTATGACATACAATTCACAGATGAGGAAACAGAGAGTAGGGTTAATTATGCTAATCTCCTACATCTAAGAAATACCTTTCTCTTTGCATAGCATTTGCGTTTTTATAGTTTCATTTGCTGTATGTCCTTCTGCTTATATTTTCACTCCTGAAGGCCACTTGTTGCACCATTAGGGAAATTTGAAAGACAAAGCACCAGCTCTTTCTTTCCTGAGTGATAAAGCCGTATCAGCACACTAACCCACATGGCATCCCAGACTGAGTCTGTCTCCCACCTTCTCTTGTGCCTGGTGTTCTTGCTTCCACATGGATATTTCTGCCTTGGTCTCTCCAGTGCCTTCTAAAACTTCTAAATTTATCTCTCTTGTGTTTTCAGCTCCTTACCCTCCAACCTAGAAAGAGGTCAGAAAAGTAACTGACCCTAAGCTTTGGTGCTTGAAACCAGAACTATAATAGCATAAAATTCATGTCCCAAATGTTCAAGGTAGGGAGAGTCCAAAGGGAATCGAATCCTGTCCTTTACAGTTAAAAGGAAGAAACCCAGGGAAATGAATAATCTCAAGGGATAAAAGTGGTGCTAGACAGAATCAGAGCCGAAGAGTAAAAATATAGAAGAATAAGAAATGACAAAGAGAAAGAAGAAGAAGGGGGCTTCCCTGGTGGCGCAGTTGTTGACAGTCCACCTGCCGATGCAGGGGACGTGGGTTCGTGCCCCGGTCCGGGAGGATCCCACATGCCGCGGAGCGGCTGGGCCCGTGAGCCATGGCCGCTGGGCCTGCGCGTCTGGAGCCTGTGCTCCGCAACGGGAGAGGCCGCAACAGTGAGAGGCCCGTGTACCGCAAAAAAAAAAAAAAAGAAGAAGAAGAGGAAAAAGAACAGGAGGAGTAGGAGAAGCAGAAGAACAACGATTACCGCCACAATCACCATCACCACGGATTAAGGGCCTTAGATAATTTTCTCAAACTGAATTATGGTATATGAGGCTCAAATGTTCTGGCTCCTGGTAATCTGGACTGTGGGTGGGTAATGTTGACGTAAAGACACAGGTTTAGAGTTAGCACCCCTCACCTTTTCTCTCAGGCCCTTTCTCACCATCAAAGCTAGAAGTTCTGATGAATTTAGGAGAAGACTAACATGTTATTCTCTTCTATGCAGTGTATTTAGAATTAATTTCAGGTCCTACATACATCTCTTTAATTTACTGATGAGAATTTGGGGCTTCATAAGAATGCTAGAGTAGGTCATTTGGAAGATGTAATAGAGAGTCTATATTCTCTGGAAATTTGGAATTATCTTATTGTCCAAGGGGAACCTTGCCAAGAACAACAGTAATTATTTTCAATTACTCTAGACATTCCACAACTGAGTGAAGATGAGGTGTGTTTATGCCCATAATAAATTAATGGACGATATACCATCTTAGCTATAAATACCTCTTTCAAGATGGTGCAACCAATATCAGATGTAATAATAATTAGTGGGAAGAGAAATAATAGCTTTTGGGAGCTTTGATAGTCCTATGAAGTAGATATTGATAGGCAGAGTATATTTGCCCAGTTTCACTTTTAGAGCTTTTTCACCTTAACTGTTACAGACAAAAGCCTAATGAAACTGAAGGGTAGAAGACGACAGAGCTCTCTGTATTTCTAACATATTCTTTACAAATGATGCCTACTTATAGATCTTGCCATCTTTCCTGGTATACATGACTCCTTTTCTTTCTACCAGATCAGCTTGCCTCCTGAGAGCTTGCTTTTGTAACTCCCAGGACCTTGATATTCCCGTGGCATACTGAGCTGCAGAGCAAGCAAGAGGAAAGTACGATGACAAAAACAAACTCCAAAGTAGAAAGTTCAGTTCTATGGATCCCTGCAAAATCTCGCAGCTGTGATACAGAGAGATGCCCATTTTGCATATTTCTTCACTAAACTCTCTCAGGTGTACCCTCACACCACCAGCTTTGTTATGAAATGACCCCATTCTTCCTGTGGGTTCTGGAGGAAAGAGCCTGAAATGACCCGTGGGATAGACTAATGGTCCTAGGAAGAAGGTTTAACGGGATGGAGGTTGCTCCGAGCTTACTTAAATTTCATCTCCTTCATAAAAATTTACCTGGCTACCCAACTGAGGATGCTTTTCCAGTTCTCTGAATTCCTAAAACCCTCAGAATATATTGCATATTCTGATTTTTAGCTTATATTCCTAAGTACATTTTTCTGGTTGCTGTTGGTTTAGAACTGGGTCTTCCCCACGGAGGATCATCTCCATATGTTCAGGGATGATGGCTCCCAGCTCTCAGGGCTACAGAGAACCCAGAACACTGGACACAGGGACTTAGTAAATACTGGTTCACTTGACCTTAGAGAAATTGACCTCAGGCCAATAAGCTTTTATTTAAAGAAAATGAAGCCATTTTTAATGTCCATAGAGTCCTAAACAAAAGGACTCTGACATGAATCCAAGAAGGAGAGATTCCTTCAGTCAGGCCCAGCATATATGCAAAAAACCTCTGCAGCCGTGGCTGGTGCATATAGGAATGCTTTGTTCCATGAATGCTGGCGACTAATGAGATATTGACTGAAAGTTTCTTGGGTAGGTAGGAGGCTGCTCCCTGACTCTTTGCTATAAACCTACCTAAATCACAGGGTAATAGTATGAAGTGAAAAATAAAATGCTTGTAAGATAAATCTAGCAGAGAGATTTTTTAAAAAATAAAGCAACATTATTGAGGTTTCTTTACAATAAAGTGGATATATAATAAAACGTACCCATTTAAAGTGGGTTTGATAAGTTTGGACAAATGTACACATTCATGTACCCAACACCCCAGTTAAGATAGAGAATATTTCCAAATCTCCAAAAGGTCCTTGCTGTTCTTTTGCTGTCAATTCCAACTTGCCCCCCTACTCACAGCTGCAGGCAACAACTAATATGCATTCTGTGGCTGTAGGTTACTTGCATCAAAAACAATAAAATACTTAGGAATAAATTTAACCGAGAAGGTGAAAGACCTGTATATCGAAAACTACAAAACACTGATAAAAGTAATTGAGGAAGACACAAATAAATGGAAAGGTATTCCATGTTCATGGATAGGTAGAATTTATATTGCTAAAATGTCTATACTACCCAAAATGATCTATAAAGTCAATACAATCTCTATCAAAATCCCAGTGGCGTTTTTCACAGAAATAGAAAAAAATCCTAAAAGTCTTATGGTATCACTAAAGACCCTGAATAGCCAAAACAATATTAAGAAAGGAAAACAAAGTTGGAGGCATCATACTTTCTGATTTCAAACTATAATAATCAAAACAGTATGGTATTGGCATTAAAAACATACTCACAGACCAGTGGAAAAGAATAGAGACCAGGCATAAACCCAGGCATATACAGTCAACTGATATTTGACAAGGTTGCCAAGAACATATATTGGGAAAGGATAGTCTCTTCAATACATGCTTCTTGGAAAACTGGATAGTTACATGCAAAAGAATGAAACTGAACTCCTATTTTATTATTATTTTTGAACCCCTATTTTATACCACTGCATTGGGGAGTTCATAGTTGATGTATTAAATTAAGAATATGCGGATCATGACCTGCTGAGTGAGGAGGCACAAGCTACCCACATGAATTGGCAGGTAACTCACTTAGCATCCGAATTCCTACTCTGGGGAAGTGAAAACCCTGGGGTTGTTTTCATTTAAGGCACAGATTCAATGCACCCACACAAAGGAAGCAGAGGGAGAAGGACACAACGAGCTGGGGAAATGCAGTCTTCCATCCTAGGTCACAAGTGAACAGGAAATAGAGAGCAGGGTAGCAAGCGCCTATTATTTATAAGGTGGCTGGGGAGGAGGTCACTGACTTTTTCCAGGCTCAACTCAAGTGTTTATTTTAAAAGGTGCCCCAGGAAAAGCAAAGCAGGAGCTTGAGGCAGGAATTCTAAGCTTGGGTCCTTATCTAAATGACCAGACTCTGGTGTGAGCAAGGTCGTCATACTGTAAATGCCAAGGCAGCAACTCAAAGTAGTTTTTTTTCTCATCTCAACCATTCACAAACATCAAGTCAAAATGGATTACAGACCTAAAACCATAAACCTGCTAGAAGAAAATATTGGAACAAAACTTCGTTGACATTGGTCTTTGCAATGATTTTTTGGATATTATATCAAAAGTACAAGAAACAAAACAAAAATAAACAAGAGGAACTGTATTAACTAAAAATCTGCACAGCAAAGAAAACAGTCAACAAAACGAAAAGGCAACCTATAGAATGAGAGAAAATATTTGCAAATCACATATCTGATAAAGGGTTAATATCCAAAATATGTAAAGAACTCATACAACTCAATATCAAAAAAACAAATAAACTGATTTTTAAAAATGGGTAAAGGTCGGGCTTCCCTGGTGGCGCAGTGGTTGGGAGTCCACCTGCCGATGCAGGGGACGCGGGTTCGTGCCCCGGTCCGGGAGGATCCCACATACCGCGGAGCGGCTGGGCCTGTGAGCCATGGCCGCTGAGCCTGAGCGTCCGGAGCCTGTGCTCCGCGGCGGGAGAGGTCACAGCAGTGAGAGGCCCGCGTACCGCAAAAAAAAAAAAAAAAAAAAATGGGTAAAGGTCCTGAATAGAATTTTTTCAAAGAAGGCATACAAATATCCAGGTATGTGAAAAGATGCTCAACATCAATAATCGTCAAGCAAATGCAAATCAAAACCATAATGAGATATGACCTCATACCTATTAGGATGGCTTTTATCAAAAAGACAAGAGATAACAAGTGTTTGTGAGGATGTGGAGAAAAGGAAACCATTGTACATGTTGGTAGAAAGTAAATTGGTATAGCTGTTATGAAAAACAGTATGGAGCTTCCTCAAAAGGTTAAAAATAGAAATACCATATGATCCAGCAATCTCACTTCTGGGTATATATCTGAAGGAAACAAAATCAGTATCTCAAAGAGATAGTGGACCCACATATTTATTGCGGCATTGTTTACAAAGCCAAGATATGGGAACAACCTAAGTTTCACAATGGATAAATGGACAAAGAAGATATGGTATCAATTATGATTCAGCCACGAGAAAGCAGGAAATCCTCTCGTTTGCAACAACATAGATGAATCTAGAGGACATTATGCTAAGTGAAGTTAGCCAGACAAAGACATATTCTGTATGGTGTCACTTATATATGGAATCTAAAAAGAAAAAGTCAAACTCGTAGAAATAGAGTGGAATGATGGTTACCGGGAACTGGGAGGGTAGGGGAGATGGGGAGGTGACAGTCAAAGGGTACAAGCCTTCAGTTATAAGGTGAATAAGCGCTGAGGATCGAATCTATAGCAGGGTGATTATAGTTAGTAATACTGTAGTGTGTAGTTGAAATTTGTGAAGTGAGTAAACCTTAATTATTCTCATCACACAAATAGTAACAAAGTGAGGTGATGGATGCATTAATTAACCTGATTGTGGCAACCATTTCACAAAGTATACTATGTCAAATCATCACGTTGTACACTTTAAATATACACAACTGTATTTGTGAATATTACTTCAATAAAGCTGATAAATAAATACATACATACTTACATAAATGCACAAATACATACATACATAAATTTTTTTTTTTTTTTCGGTACACGGGCCTCTCACTGTTGTGGCCCCTCCCGTTGCGGAGCGCAGGCTCCAGACGTGCAGGCTCAGCGGCCATGGCTCACGGGCCCAGCCGCTCCGCAGCATGTGGGATCCTCCCGGACCGGGGCACGAACCCGTGTCCCCTGCATCGGCAGGCGGACTCTCAACCATTGCGCCACCAGGGAAGCCCCATACATAAATTTTTAAAACGGACCCCTTTCCACATTAAATTACCTTGGCACCTCTTTCAAAATCAGTTAACCGTATAAGAGTAGGAGTATTTCTGGACTCTCTATTTTTTTCCATTGATATACATGTTTATTTTTATGCCAGCACCCCACTGTCCTGATTACTGTAGCTTTACAGTAATGTTTGAAATCTGGTAGTGTATGTTCTTCAGCTTTATTCTAGTTCTTCTCTTTTTTTTTTCAAAACTGGTTTGGTTTTTATAAGTACTTTGTTTTTATAATATAAATATTAGAACCAGCTTGTTTACTGGGATTTGTATTGTGATAGCATTGATTCTATTGATTGGTACAGGGAGAACTGTCATTTTTTAGCAATATTAAATCTTCCAGTTCACAAACATGTTATATGTCTCCATTGGTTTACATTTTGTTTATTTTCTCTCAGGTGTGTCATATACTATTTCCACAGGTATTAAGCATATTTTGTTAAATTTGTCTCTAAGTATTTCATATTTTGGATACTAATAACAGTATTCTTTCATTTCGATTTTCAGTTTTTCAGTCTCTCTTCCTATTGGCGGCTCGCCTAGGCGTGATGAAGTTAGGGTCCCACTCCTGCTTCTTGTGTCAGCTCTCACACTTCTTAGCATGAGGTCTGGGTGTCTTATAATTTGGCCGTGAGAACAAGATGCTGAATACAGATGTGCCTTCAGAAACCCAGCTGCCTGACCATCCCCTCCCCCTTGAACACTGGTCCACAGGCTTCTTCCTCTGCCTAAGGTTTTCAATTGCTCAGACAATTAAGAAGATATTTACTAAAGAGGTCTGCAGTGTCTAGATTCCAGTTGTTGTTTTCTAAACAGTGGCTACTAAAGGAGCAGCTGTGCTTGTTCAGATCTGATTGCCATACGCATTTCCTATTCTATTCATTAAGGGGTGAATCATGTGTTTATTAGTTGAAGCACACCCCTGGAAGTGTGCTTGTATTATTAGTCCCATCTGAGAGCAAAGGAAAGAGTTTCAGTGAAAGAACATCATAAAAATGCCTCCTCTTTGCATACTACCCTACACCTTCGCTTGCATGATCTCATCTGGTTTTCAGAGACCCTCCTGGCTGGGTGAGTTACTTGCTATGACCTCTATTGCAGCAGATGAAGAGACAAGGATGGTTTGACATCCACGGTCCTATAGAAGGTCAGTGGTGGAGCATAAGACAGAATGCTGGCCTTCTGCTTCCTGGTTCAACCCTCTCTCCACCCCTACATGCTCTTAAATTATAGTGACTCAGTGGGATGGGAGGACGGGAACAGAGCCTGGACAGAAGACAAGGCAGCGCTGACATCAGTGGACTGAAAGGAAGCCAAATCAAGGACACGTCCTAATTGCCCAGAAAAGGATGAGGACTCTGTTGAAGGTCTTTCCTAACTGAAGGCGCATGTCTCACTGCTTGGGCACATCTCCCAGCCCCAGTGGTCCTCCAGCCCAGAGAGATCAATGTCTAGAGTCTTGGGCTCAAGATCTCCATTCACTGCTAGCCTAGAAGCTTCTGCAGAAAGCTGCTCCTCTGTGATTTAACATCTTCTCTTCTGCTTCTCCCCTCCCTCCAGCCTATTGGGTACACCGACTGGAGCTCATCAGAAGCTCTCACCGGAATGCAAAATGGTTTCAGAGGGGATGTTCCCTAGAGGAATGGGATGCTCTCCTGTTGCTTTTGTACTGACCTGGGTTTTCATCGGGGCTGGTGCCCTTTGCTCAAGAGAAGAGAGCTGGATTTTTTTTTTTTTTTTCTAATGCATTTTCAAGCACTTAGAGAGAACTATTTCTCTAGAGGGGAAAAGGGTGATTATTAGTAGGAAGAAAGAGGTGATAGAGGACCAAGTCCAAACATGTCCTGCCAGGAAAGGGGCTCAGTATTTCCCTTTATTTGCTCCAGCGAAAAGAAAATGCCAAAGGTGACTCCAAGGTCAGCGACTAACAGACCCCTTCTCCTCTACTTTGAATGAGATCTTTGCATCAATTCTACTTGTTTTTGGATAGTAGGCGAAAAAGGAAATTGACATTTCAAACCGATGTGGGAAGAAAAATATTTGGGGAGAAGCCCAATGAATATCATAGTTTCGGGATTAAGATACAAACAGTGAGGGAATCCCAATGGTAACAACAATATCTCTAGGGATAATTATTATTGAAGCAGCCACTATGTACTACATACTCTGCAATATCAATATATATTCATATCAATATATATATCAATGTGTGTGTATATACATATATATATATGTATATACACACACACACAACTCATTAAGTAGGCATCACTGTTCCTCTTTTACAAATTAAAACAGAAAAACAGAAACAATTGCTCAAGTTTGGTAAGGCAAAATGACTTGCCCAAGGCCTAAAGTTTGTAAATAGTGTAAATAGAGTTTGGAATTAATTCTATTTGGTTCCCCAGACCATAATCCTTGGCAAATGTTTATATGTTTAGCACTGTGATCAAAATGCTTATTTCTCTAAAATGACAATATTAGGAACTGGTGTCCCAGACTGAGGCTCCAATGAGTATTGCACCTCAGTGGGGTCACCACAAATGTCAAACACTGAAGGTTTGGAGACTCAGCTACATGCATTCATCCAAGGATGACAAAGCCTTGGTGAGTTGATCTGTAATAGCCAAATTTATAAGAGCATGATTTTTATACCAGTAGACTGACTGTCCGCTCATAGCAGGGTGATTTCTCCTTTCTGAGCATATTTAGATCAATTCCTTAGAAAGATTAATCTAGCACTTGGAGGTAGGTAGGATTGGATCACATCAAAGAGGAAGATGGGGAGAACACTTTGGAATAAAAGTAATAAGTACAAGAACTAGGATAATGGAACTGGAAATAGACAAGAGCTACTGAAACTAAACTCTACCTGACTTGGCAGCTGTCTGACCTTAGTGCGGGGGGGAGAGGAAGAGGAATTAAAGATTTTTCAGTTTTTTAGCCTCATGCGGAAAAACAGGTGATCTCTTTTTAGGGAAGTAAATAATTACAGCATGAGGTGCATATAGATTTGAACATGGGGACTTTAAATTTCAAGTAGGTTCAAAAGAAGATGCCGATTCAGCACCTAACATTGCAGGATTAATTAGGATAAAACAATGGTTTAGGGTTTTCAGGGAGCACTGAAGATACAGAGGACACCCAGATTGAAATTTTATTGGGGGCAGGAATTATGACTATTAGTTATTTGTATCCCCCTATAACACATCCCCCTCCTACTATCCAGCTCCAATGCCACCTCCATTCTCAGCACCCTAGATTCTTCTGTAATTTCATGTCATGGACTTTGAAGAAGCTTTGGTTGAATGATACAGTAAAGCATATACACTGGGGTCCCTTTGTTCTCAGCACTAGAGAAGCATTACCTGCCATTCAGGAATGTTGCCTTTAGTTGGGGGAGGATGTTTCCCTACTTAGTTTAGATACTGAGCGTTGCTACAGGGCCCACCTATAGGCTTTTATTTATTTATTTATTTATTTATGGTTGCATTGGGTCTTCGTTGCTGCGCGTGGGCTTTCTCTAGGTGCAGAGAGCGGGGGCTACCCTTCGTCGTGGTGCGCAGGCTTCTCATTGCGGTGGGTTCTCTTGTTGTGGAGCCCAGGCTCCAGGCGCGTGGGATCAGTAGATGTGGCTCGTGGGGTCTAGAGCTCAGGCTCAGTAGTTGTGGTGCACGGGCTTAGCTGCTCCGCGGCATGTGGGATCTTCCCGGGCCAGGGCTCGAACCCGTGTCCCCTGCATTGGCAGGCGGATTCTTAACCACTGCGCCACCAGGGAAGTCCCTATAGGCTTTTCTCTACTCCTTGTGGTGGAGAAAAGAAACCCTAGGAGAGGCGGATGCAGTCAGCTGATGTCTTCTGTTGGTATCCCAGGGGCAATGACTTTAGGCACAGCTGGGTGAAGGAAAGAGTTTTAAATACGGTAGGAAGGAGAGCTGACTCCTTTCCCACACCAGAGCCTCCGAACAACATGGAAATGTCCGCGGACCAGGCATCTTGCCGTAGACCGTAGACCGTATGAGTCAGGTTCCCTGAGGCTCTCAGATGATGTGTCCAAAAGCCTCGTTTGGCCCATTCTCCTCTCTAAGGCACTCAAGAGTCCTAAGAGCAAAATCTCACCGTGGTGGAAAAGCAGCAGGGCTGAGCAGATGCCTCTGGCTAGAGGGGAATGAGGAAGTCGTTCTTGTGACAATTTTTAAAGAGCATCACTTAGTCCGAAATGCTCCCAGGACCCCCAAACCTATTATTCTTTCTCCTTGTAAAATCTATTGTAATAATAATATAATTATATTTATATATTATATTATGTACTATATATTAAATAATATATAACATATATCAAATAAATTAATGATATATCATTAACAATGATATTTATATTATATGTATTATATATGACATAACAAACATAATATGTATTTATAACATATATACTATATATACTACATTAATGGAGTGGCTTTATCTTATTAATAATAATCCAACAATAGCAACAGTTCACACTTGCTATGTGCCAGACACTGTGCCACACTTTACACTCTTCAAATTTAATCCTCACAGAGCTTTTGTATAATATTTTTATTAGGTATTTTTTTAATCCCCATTTTGTTTACCATTTTGTAATCCTAGACTCTCAGAAGGGAGAGCTATTTCGAGACCACCCAGGCTAGACCCAGTCATGAACCTGGCAGTCCATGTTATCTAAGAGTAGGCCTGCCTGATTCCTACTTTTTCTAGCCTTCTTAAACCTACCTATCAGTCGTATCTTGGATTCTTTATCTCTCAGAGTGTCTGTCGCAGTCTTCATCTTCTCAACTGCCAAAGAACACCTAATCCTGCGTCCTGAGGCCCACAAGATTCTGAGAGTCCTTTTTGTCCATATGCAAAAATACCAAACTCATTTATTCCCATTAATCTCACCCGGTATATACCAGAAATCCGTTTTTTACTCTAAAGTTACCCAAAGAGCCAATTATTCCCCTAGATTGTTTTGAATTAAAAATAACCTTGCGGGGACTTCCCTGGTGGTGCAGTGGTTAAGACTTCGCCTTCCAAGTCAAGGGGTGTGGGTTCGATCCCTGGTTGCGGAGCTAAGACCCCACAGGCTTCACGGCCAAACACCAAAACATTATTCAGAAGCAATATTGAAACAAATTCAATAAAGACTTTAAAAATAGTAACCTTGAGTACTCATATGTGCACCCTCTCCTGCCCTACCTGGACATCACTCCTGAGTTCTTGGGAAGTGCTTACCCACCTTAACAGGTTCAGTGATGATCTAGCCACTCACCAAATAGCAAATGATAGCACTGAAAAGTATACCACAGGAAACTACTCGAAATCGTGACTCAGAATCTCCTCTAGACGGTTGTCGTTTATTAAATAACATGACAAAAGAATGTGGAATTTCACATCACAAATATTTGCTTAGGTCTGTGAATCTCTTAACACACAGAGTTGGCAATTCTGGATTGTGAATTTAATGTCATCCAGGTGGACGTTGAACCGCCGACACTTTGCCCATAGGCAGCTGGGTCTTGGCTTATGGAACACGAGCAGGTAACCTGTGTAGAAGGACTAATTGGCAGGTGACATAATCAGTTCCCACTTCCACAGTGGACACTGTTGTAGGGATTCTCAAGACGGGACGCACAGAGCACATCGACGTGAGCGTGAGCTAAGTGCCTTCCCTCGCAGGTCAACAACAAAGAGTCTGTTGTGTCACGATTCATGTGTCAGCAATTCACCTGTGTGTGAATTCCCATTTCTTGAGCACTAAATTCAAAGACTCTGAAAGGCATTCCTTTTAACTTCCAAATTCCTTGCCAGTATTGGTCTATTGGATCAAATTGTTCCATTCAGTCTTTTTTCTACCAGACAGCTGGAACTTGGGGTAGAAGTAACTAAAGAGTGCTGTGACTGGTTTCACGTTGGTTCTGGTGTATTTTAATGGAAGAAATATGACGGCCTAGTGCAGATTATACAACCTATGCTCAGGAATCAGAATGGTGTGCCCTAATATCCAAACCATGCTGGCTAACTTAGTGTCCTGGAGCCCTGTGACCTGCAGTAGGAAGAATGACCGACTCCCCAGGCCTCATTTTCTAAGAGGCATTAACTCTACTGCATCATGGACCCGAGGGTTGGGAGCAGCATGGAGAGTGTCCAGCTTTTTGGAAAAACTAGTCCCTGTCTTGAAACAAGATCCACTTGTGCTTAGCTTATTTACATCTGAATTTTATTTTTCCAAGAATCCCAAATTAAACCACTTTTAAGGGCATGATTCAAATATTTTTCAATCTATGGTGGTTTCTGTGTTTTTCATCTCCATTTTGCCGACTTTTTTTTCTGCTGCAGAACAAAGGCAGACTTGAAGGGAGACAGATGGGGTAAACATGTGTAAGGTGAGGGCTGCTTTAAATGACAGCTCTGGGGAAGGACAAAAATGGGCTCTCGTCCTCATGTTCATGGAACACTAAATATGAAGGAATCAAGCTGCTTTAGGACTCAAACGCTTATGGTAGCTCATATTGCATTGGGAGAAAATGTTAACATTAATAAGTTACATAAGAAAAGTTTCCAAGATCAACACGTTCAAGGCCAGTATATACATTCAGACATGCAATTACACCAGCCACATGAACTCACAGGAAAAGAAAATTCCAGTTTGCGTGGCTGTGAGGTTTCTTTCGGTTGCCAGCAGTTTCGAGAGTGTATTGAAATTTTCAAATTAGCTGGGGATGTTTTACTCAATTGTATCTCTCAACGATTTTGTGTCAGTTTTTCTTCAAGGTCTGTGCATTTTACTGATTGAAGTGCTCACACGCTGATTCATTGCAAAGGAACAGATCATCGTTATGAGTTTTTGTGTTTTTTTTGAAAGAAGAGTGTCAGAACTTTCTAAAATTCCTTTCTGTGTCTTCTCTCCATTTGCTTTCCCTCTTCATAACCCTTCCCTCTCTTTATCTGCATCACCTCCCCCTAAGTCATTTCCTATTACTTCTCTGAGAAACTTTTTCATCTGGTCTTTAAAAAGGATCCCTCCTTAATCCTAATGCATTCTATGGAGAACCAGCTTCCTAAAGTCAGAGTAAGATTCCCTGAGAATACCTGGCTATGGAACAGGGTACAGGAGACCTGGAAATGCTGGTGTATAATCTTAAAATTCAAATCCTGTTCAATAGAGCAATACCATCTGAGCTAGCTGCAAATGGTAAATAAACTCAGCTTATAACTTAATGATCCTTGTGTTTGTGTGTCTGTGAATACATTAAGAGCTCTCAAAGAAAATAATTGTGTAATCGTAAATAAAAGATAGCAGTGAATCACAGGCAGTCACATAGAAACAGGTCTCAGTCCTCTGACTCTATCAGTGGGGTTATGAACACAGGGTTCTTCCCCCTTTCAGCTCACGGTGGCAGCGTGAATCCCACTCTAGATGCAGTGGCTCAGGGTGCGAGGTTTGAGGGTCTTCATTACATATTGTCTGCCCTGCAAAAATCGTCTGCTTTACTTGGAATTGATTTCAAAGCCAGTTTCATGTGGTGCCTGCTATACCAAAATAAACAAATAAATTAGCCTCTGAGATACAAAAATTTACATGATTCGGTGTACTTGAAAACTGTTAACTGTGAACTTATTAATTGAAAACCGCAGGACAATACTCAGCATGTCCTTCAGTGGAAAAAAAAACAAATCGCTTGTTTAAAGTGAATTTGTAAGGCAATAAAGATGTGTATTTCAAATAAACCCATGCCTGCAGCCTCTTGATACCGTATTTTTAACTTTATCTTTGAGCAGCCCGTGCTTTGTTTGTGGACTACATATTGATTGCTTTCCGAAAAAGTGCGGTAGAACTCTACTTCTCCACATGGGCTTTTTTTTTTTTTTCACTGCTCCTTGCAGGTTATCTTCATTCCAGTCATTCTTGTTTCTCTGCCTCCTGTCTAGAGAACTTTAATTAAAATGGTCTGCTAAAGCTTGAATCTCTTAAAGGGAGCGCTTGGAATCTTAAATGACGTTGTCATCACAAAACTCCCGAGGAACATACGCCTTCCCCCTCAAACGTATGCTCCAAGGGGAATGTTTGTCTAGAAGTTACTAGGTAGCACTGAGGACTGAAACATAACAAACTCTGGGAGGAAAATGACAATGATTTTTACATCCAGGAATTTAATCAGGCACATTTCTGAGGTTTGGCCAGTCGAGCTGGCCAACCCACAATCCACCATGATCCTCATTGGATCTCAAAAAGAGGTCAGTAGAAGATGATGCTGTCTGTTCGCTGCCCCCACAGGCAGATCCCATGGCCTCTTAGAGCTTGTCTTCCAAACTGTCCCACTGTGGCTGATGTTCAGACTCCCCTGAGAACAAGGTTTCTGAACAGTAGTTTCATGTGATGATAAAAAACATGAAATCTGGCTTAGACTATTTAGGTAAAAATTTAGTTAAAAAAATTTTTCAATGTCTATCATGTCACTTTACCAATGCTACTGGTTTCCTGTAAGAATCATATGACACCTTCCCCTTCATTCTTCATCTTTTTCCCCTGTATTTTCCTTTCCCGGTTGACTTATCCTGAGCTACCTGCGAAGCGGAAAAATCCACCCGTTGCTCTTGATGGTTTCCTTCCCACGGAATTTAATCCTGAGGGTTGTGAGAGTTTCAGAGGAGGCCGAGTGCCACGAACCCTCAGCTCTCCTGGGTCAGAGCAAGACACCCCCTCCTGCAGTGCTCCGTGAGCTGGAGATCTGGCTTCAACAGCAACTCGGCACCAGCGGCCACGTTCAGGGTCAACAATCAGACTATTTTGAAGAAGACATTGATGAAGTGCAGAAATTATATGCATGATTCATTAGGGCCTTGACTACCATGTGCCGTTATACTATAGTCAACCCACCAAATACAATGCTTTTAAGTGTTCCACTGATCTTTAGACATGCCTCCAAAGCTGACATGCTAAAACAAACAGAAGGTCCATATGGGTCGGGCATTACAAATGCGAAGCCCATTTCTATGCTCATCCTTGCTTTCCCTCTCTGAAGATAAGCCTTAACAAAAATGTATTCTCATTTTATAAGACTTGATAGATTTGGAAAGTGGTCAATCAGATGCCAGTCAGATATGTTTTTAAAAGAATGACCTCAACTTCTTTGACATTATTCCACTGATACGCGGTGGTGGTGGTGGTGGGGGCTCTTCCCTTGAATCTGGGCAACTGGTAGAGTAAAACATGCTTTGTGACTTGTGAGGCTGGGTCAGAGAAGACTCAGCAGCTCCCCCTCTGGTTCTCTAGGAACATTCTCTCTCCGGATGCTTCTTCTTGGACCCAGCCCCATGCTGTGAGAAGCCTGAGCCACGTGGAGATGCCACATGTCAGTGTTCAGGGGACGGCCACAGCTGACCCCATGTGCCTGGCGTGTGAGTGAGGGAGCTTCCAGATGATTTCGGCTCCCAGCTTTTTGAGCCACTGGCAGCCATTCACATCTTCCCAGCTGAGACCCCAAGCATCACAGAGCGGAGACAAGCCACCCTGCTGTGCCCTGTCCAGATTCCTGAGCCACCATCAGCCAGCGTCAATAAAATGCCGATTGTTTCATGTCACTACATCCACAGATAACTGGGACATACGAAATAACAGCAGGCAAGGAAGGTGAGTACAGGATAAAAATAAAGATGGTTTCATATATTCCAGCCAAGTGATTTGAAAGGGGAAAGAGACTCAAAAGCCATTGTCATGTCCTGGAAGGTAGACTTAGATGAAGACATAGAAGGTGGCTTTATTTGCTCTGCAGCTCACACAAAGTTTAGAAGGATAGAAAAAGGTGGGATCATGGAACCAGCTCAATAAGTGCTTGTCAGAATGATACGATAAACCAAATCTCACAAGATGAAATAAAGTAGAGATAAATGTAAAATATTCCATCTGTGTTCAAAAATAAATAACCTGAACAATATGGTATGAAGAAGACGTGACTTAATTAACCAGCAGCATGATAAAAGGTTTCGACGTTGAGAGCAAGCTTCACATAAACCAAGAACCTAAAGAGGTTGCCTTGAGTAAGAAAGTGGTCTGAGGCCCCACTAAAAGGAAGAAAGCAGCCAGAATGAGGAATTAGAAGGAGTATTGGAAGGTCTTCCTCTGCTCTCTGGAATCTGGGAGTTCATTCTGGCCATTTCTCTTCAAGACCAACTGAAGCAGGCAACGTGGTCTAGAGGGTACTTGTGAAAGATCTGTCATGGATGGAGAACCTGGATTATTTGCTTGGAAAACAATAGTATATGGGTTTCATAATAACAGTCTTCGATTTTATGGAGGCAAGTAAAGTTGCAGAGGTTGAGAATCCTTGTGTACAGCCCCAAGGATGGGGCCATGAACACTCTGAGTGGAAACTCCAGGGAGCCACACTGAATCAATATAAAGAAGAATTTTACACAGAGTCATCCAAAGTCGTTCATTCTGTCCAAAGCTGGAGCTAAGTGCTGAGAATGGCAGTGAGTATCTCAAAATAAAAAGTGCTTGGTAGAGATGGTGTAGAGGAGATTAAAGAACCAAAAATCTTTACTAGCCATTTAACCACTGAGTTTCTCTGATTCTTTTGGAGATCATTTATAGTTCAACTTGTTTGAATAAAATGTCATTTATTCACTCATTTGTTCATTTATTCAACAAATAATTATTAAGTGCCTATGAGCTAGGTACTGCACCAGGCCACGTAGGGGACAGAAGAATGACTAAAAATTTATCCCTACCCTCTAGGATCTCATGTTATGGTCAGTGGCTTGAGGTAAATATTGGAGTTAAAAGTATAAGAGAAAAACCTGCAAAGAAGTAGAGTCAAAATGCTTTTAATTACATGTAGAGTGCAGTGCAGTGATCCCGAAATTTTTCACTGCTGCCTTTTAATGATATGCTGAGATAGACCCTGATACACGGTACACGTAAGAATCTCACATCACTACCTATTTGCATCAGCTTCGGGCTCAGTGCTTGGGTTCTGTTTGAGAAATCTATGAAATCTATACTGACATTTTGTTTCAGAAGCATTCATTCAGAGCTCCCCAATTCCCCAATTTTCTGATTTTTATCCCCCCTCAAAAAGAGACTTTAGCAATAGGAGGGAGCGATGAATTAAGAAGATTATTTATTGTGGTTAAAGAGGAAATAAATAGAAAAGTAGGACAGCCCCCGGGGTATTCAAACCAAACACAAAGATTACAACATTTATCACGACGCTAATAATGTGCCATTCATTGTAACTATCACCTCAGTGATAATTCCATTGGCTTTCCCAGGAGAACTCTTAGTATCATATAGACTTAAGTGACTTACTTAAGGTTGGTTTAGTTTTGAACACATTGTCTGCTCTCTTACTGCTGCAGTGAAATCTCATGCCCCCCCCCCCCCGCAAATCCAGAATATTGGGTGCTTTGACAGTTGACATCAGGGATCTTCTTCGGCCAGCTGTCAGAGGTGTCTCTTCCTTGGAGGCGGCACGCATTATGAAAGTGACACGTGTGTGCAGCTCCTCCCAGCCCGGCAGCCAAGGCAGGCAGAGCAGCGAGCCAGCAGCCCTGGCTTCCCCGTGCAACCGGCTGCTGCGCCCCCAGCACCTTGGCTCTTCATCAGGAAGGAGAACTAAGCGTCAGAGAGGGATCTAGGACCATCTTGGCTCTGGGTTTGAGAAGTTTTAGGGTTATTTAGTTCCCCTTCTCATCCCACAGCTGGGACAATCTATTAAACATCACCGAAAGATGGCCATTCAGAGCAGAGAGAGATCACTACTTTGGGGTGACTCCTCATTCTTTTATAAGTTCTCTGTGTATTGAAATAAGACTGGAATCCCTACAATAGCTGATGTGGCTGTCATGGACCCGCCCTCCACTGACCTTAGAACATATGGAGAGTAACGTTATGTCACTCCTTACCTCCAATCTACTCGATCCAGACTAAGCAACTCTCGCCCCTCTTATTTCTTTTATGGCCTGATTTCCATGTCCTCATCCTCGCCACTGTCTGCTTGGACACTTTCTAGTTTTCTAATGGTCCTCTTCATGTGGTTTGCAGCTTTCAGTACTGCAGCTGAGATAACTTCTTCAGGGAACTGTGCAGCTAGCACTTCCTTAAATTGGGCACATCCTTCCTAGATTTGACATATTTATCTTCTATGTCTTCATTTGTGCCCATTCCAAGGCCAAGTCCAGGCCCACACAGAGCTAAGATTAAAACCCTGATAAAGACCTTCCTCTATGTAAATATAGATCCATTGTTCAAACTGCACAATTCCACCTAACTTCATGATCTAAATCACTATTTACCTTCTTCCTAAGGATGTTGTTCATGCATTAATTCAACAAAGATTAATTGAGCACCTATTCTGTGCCAAGCACTGCACTAACTTTGTTATATTCTTTGCTGAAAACAATTTATGTTAAGACCGTGTCACATTGCCCCCTCCAAGGGGGAGCGAGCTGGGTTTGATGTGGTGAAACCATGCTGTTTCTCAGGCATTCCGCTTATTCTCAAAGTACGCGCAAGCCCTCACGTAAATCATCTATTTCTGGGGTTGCTGTGGGTCCTATTAAGCTTACCAAACTGGGGTTGCCGTTACCTCCTTTTCTCTGCTTTTTGAAAATCGGGGTGTTTGACCAGCTCCAGTATCCGGACTCTCAATCTATAAATTCTCATAAACCCTGGGGTAAAATTCTCCAAAGCCTAGGGGTCTGGACCCATTTTAAAGGTTAGATGATCTCCTTGACCAACTAGATTTCTATCCTTTCCAGTTCTTCAAGGAGAACAAGGAAGCAAAGGGAGGCTGGGAGGCTCTGTTCCCTCTGACAGCTGTGAACTTCACACCATCTGCTCCAGTCGGGGTCTGGTTCCTTTCTGCCTCTCCTCCAAACAGAAGGAAAAGTTGTTTCTGTTGCCTTCAGTCTCAGCTTTTCCTGGCACACGATGCCCCTTGATACTTTTATGGAGTGGGTCCCATATTTTGTTCGTGCCCTTTTATCAGAGAACACTGTTAAAAAGCAGCAAAGTTCCCTCTCGTCTCTGCATCTCTTTTTTTCCTCCGTGTAATCACGTATGGTTGTGTCGTCAGAGTTCGCTTTTCTCTTAGATCCTTCCCTCCTAGTGAAGCACATTTGCGTTTGCAGTCTGTAACCAGGAGGCTATAACACATCTCCTTTGAAGTCTTTGAAATCTGCTTTCCTAAAGTCCAATGTTTAGGTCTAACTGCTGAATATTCAACTTCCTTGCTCCTCTGGACTCCTGGATGAGACTTTCACTTAATTCCACTGTCTCTGTCGTCTCTTCCTCCTCAGTAAGATCAGAACAAGTCTGAAGTAGACTGTATCTTCTGAACCAGGAAATGATCAGCTAGGAAAAGCAAGGCTTTATGAGCCCCATGTTGCAGTAATAACTGCAATGGTTAGGTAATTGAATTCTAACAACTTCCTGATGACGCAAGTATAATTATTCTCCTTTACAAATGGAGACATGGAGGTTGTCAAGGATAATGTCCTTGCCTGAACTCAGGCAGGTAGCTTCTTCCTGGGACTGACCACGCTTCCCAGCCTCCCTTGAAGTTCAAGCCAATGGAACGTGAATGTAAGCAATTCGTGCCATTCTGGTCCAACCCATTAAAGAGTCCCCCTCACCCAATCCCCACGCTCTTTCTCCTTCCACTGGTGTGATGCAGATGCCGGAGGGTCCTGGAAGCCAAATGTGGAATACAGCAGAGATAAAAGAATGAAGGAAGCTGGGTTACTGAGGCTGTGTTTGAAAAAGAGCCTCCCATTAATCAGGAACACCTTTTTTGAACTTAAGTAAGAATGAATCTTTTATGTCATTGAGACTTGAGATTTTACCTGCTACTATCACCGATGTTACCCACATTACAACAGTAAGAGCAATTAAAACTATCCGGAATGAAAACCCATATTTAGTTACAACCTCCAATCTTCAGGTTCCTCCCTTATATAATAGGGATAGTAACAGTACTATCTCAGTGGTTGCTGTGGGCGCTATGTGAGATAATGCTGGTGAAGTGCTTGGCAATGAACGGTGTGCCCAACATTTAGGATCTGCTCAGCAAATACACAGCAGGACTAATATGATCAAGACATTGCACCTCCCTGGAGCCAGATCTGCCTCTAGAACCACTTTGTAAACTCTTTACAGTGACTTTATCTATGCCATTTCCTTGGCTGAGTGGTCTTTTATATCATAACCCCGGCACATTCTTTCTAATTATCTTTCCCTTACCTACACCTACATGTTCTTCTCTGTGATTTTTTTCCTCAGGTTAGTACAATCCTATATAGAAAAATGAAGACCTTTTTTATTGATTTCTATGGGTGTAATCCATTTATTTCAGATTAAGTATACACTTCCTTCATTGTCATCATGTTACCAAATATAATGATATATAGTCATCCCTCAGTATTCATGGGAGATTGGTTCCAGGACCCTCATGGATACCAAAATCCAGGGGTGCTCAAGTCCCTTATATGTAATGGCATAGTATTTCCGTGTAACAAATGTGCACACTGCAGTATACTTTAAATCAGCTCTAGATGACTTATAATACCTAATCCAATGTAAGTGCTAGGTAAATAGTTGCTGGCACATGGCAAATTCAACTTTTGCTTTTTGGAATTTTCTAGAAAATTTTGAATATTTTCTATCTGTAGTTGGTTGAATATGCAGATTTGGAACCCACAGATATGGAGGGCCAACTGTATTACCTTGGAGATAAGATTTGACTGCTTGGCTAAAATTTTCAAGTGACTTTACTCCAACTTCTGAAATAACATTTAAGGTCTGAGACAGTCTTTTAGAGCAGTGCGTCACAAACTTTTATTTGTAGACAAATCACCTGGACACCTTGTTAGGATACAGAATCTGATTCAGTGGAGCTGGGGTGGAGACAGAGATTTTGCAGAATCAACGAGCTTGGAGTAGCAAGACTCTAGAGGTTTATAAAAATATTCGTCAACCACCAGTTTGGTTGCATTTCGTTTAATGCATGCCAGGTGATAAACTTATTCTTTGCAAAAGCCAGATAAAGAGGAAACTAAGCCATTCAATAAAGAAGAAGAGAAATTAATAGGTCTTTTAGGGCCAGAATAAGAAAAGTCAATGCAGAAAGTAAAACTCCATTTTCAAAAGATTTAGAGAAACAGTCTCAGAGTCTTTTAATGTATTATACAAGGAAATAGAGAAATACATTAAGAATGAGAAGGATAAGAGAAAATGTTGTCTTTTATTAGCAGTAGTTCTCAAATTCTCAAGTTGAGCGCACATCAGAATCGCCTCAAGGCTGGTTAAAACATAGACTGATTATTCTGTGGTCAGGACTACCTGATAATTTGCATTTCTAACAAGTGCCCATGTAATGGTGATGCTGCTGGTCAGGGGACCACACATTGAGAACCTCTGGATGAAAGGATGGGAAAAATCGTTGGCAAACGTCCAAAAAGTCAGGTTATTCTATTTCAGTCTATACACAGGGAAACCTGTGAATAGAGGAAAGGAAAATGAAGCAAAATAAGAGAAACAGTTAAAATCCATTCCAGGCCCTGAAAACTTGAACTACAAACACTTAGGAACATGCCCAGAGTAATTTCAGGATCATCAGCTGTCATTTTAAAGATTTTTTTTGGAGCGTAAACAATTTGACCAAAGCAGGAATGGAAGAATTCAGATTCTTCTCCTAAAGGGAGAAAGAAACGACCCTGAAAAAGCCTGGACTTCTAACTTCTCTACATAGGAAGTTAGGGAAAAAGACAGAGGAAATAATCACAAAAACTATTGTCAAGCACCTTGAAAAGAAGAGGGCAATGAGTAATAACAAGGATTGCTTTCCAAAGAAAATGTTCTTTCACATGGTTTTGGATTTGGAAAGGATCTTAGAATCACATGGCCCAGCAGCTTATTTTAAAGCTAAGAAAACTGATGTACAAAGACATTTTTTTACACCCAAGGTCATGCAGCAGCTAGAGATGAGGGTCTCAGTCTCCTGGGTCATTCCTGAAGCAGCTGCGGGTTCTGCTGCTTTTTAACTGGTAGGCTTAGCTATACCTAGTCCTTGAGCTGGTCTGATGAGGGAAGGCAGCATATTGGGAGCCACAGTGTACATCGTGGCCAAGTTCAACCCGTGTGCAGCATCCTAGGTCCTATTCCCAAGCACTGTCCTGTATGTCACATGGCCACTCAGACTCTTCCAGTCAGGTGGGACAGGGGTGGCAGAGAGGCAGCTATCTGGCTGTCCTGGAGAAGCCCTGTATCTAACTGCCTTATGACAAGACTGCTCATTCCATGTGTAAAATGGACTCATCAATACCTTGGGGAAGAATAAAGTATATGGTCATCCATCCAGCACTAGTAAGTGCCTACAACACACAAGGGAGCGTTGCTCCGGACACCTGGGAGCATCAAAGGAGAAAAGGTTTCCTTATCCCCAAGTGCTTACTGGGTCCACAGCTGTATCATCAAAGGGCCCTCATCTCCACACTCACAGAACAGAGCACTTAGTACCATCTTTGGCACAAAGTGTGCAACGTGAGGGCGTTTAGAACGCTTCAAGTCCGATACCTTCAGGTTACAGCACCCACAGGTGAGGCTTGGTGCATCAGATCATCACTCTTTGGTGAAGAGCTTGGACTAAACTCTGATATCCTGGCTCCTGATTCAGAGTTCTTTCTACTTCACTGCATTGCTGTCAAGACAGATCTTCTTAATGTTAATTAAAGGCCTTCCTATTATTGTCAAACTGAGGGAAGGAGAAAAGGCTGTGGAATACGTGTTTAAGTCACTCTGTTCTGTGAATGAAAGGGATTCTCCATAGCAAGCTCGACTTCTCAACCTCAGCTGCACGCTACAGTCACCCGGGGAGTGACGCCTGGCGTCAACCCCAGAGACTTGTACTCAGTAGTCTGGTGTAGTCTAAGCACCGGGGGCTTCAAAAGATGCCAGATGATTCTAATGTATGGACAAAGTTGAGAGAATCATTGCTCTATAGGAATTACCCTGAGTCCATTTTGACCTAATAGAGGCAGAGAGCTTCAGAGATGCTGGCGGTGTGGCTTCTTACAAAGAGAGCACACAGCCCAATAAAGGAATGAAATCCAGAATCTCCTGGTTCCACTCGTGAAGGGAATTTCCAGGCAAGGGGGAAAGGCTGAGGGTCCTCCATGCCCTTCGCCCAAGTTTCAGCTTTCCTTGGGAGTCTCTTCTACTACCATCACCACTGCATGTTCACATCAGCCGTGGCCCAGAGGCCTTTCCTTGGCTCCTGTTGTGGAGTTGATAAAGGCTCTAACATCAGTCATATTGCAGAGAACAAGAGGAGAGAAGCAGAGCCAGAGCATGGGATAGACATATTCTGCCTTCCAAAGGACAACATCTGGGGTCTACCTGAGCCCCTTGTTCCCTGACATATTGCCGTTCCAGTCATGAGTCCAGGAGAGGGGTCCCTTCCAGGGAAGCCCCCTCTCAACCCCCCTTTAATGTTCTGTCTCTTTTTCCCAGTTGAGATCAGGCTCTGTGTGGCTCTCCAGCAGCGCCTTCTGTGACGAGGGAAACATCCTGCACCGCCCCGTCCCATGCAGCAGGCACTGGTCAACACCAGCCACAGGAGCTACTGAGCTGGTGCAACCATTGAACTGAATTCTTGTTGTATTAATTTTAATCAGTTTAAATTTAAGTTGTTATATGTGGCCAGTGGCCAATGTGTTCGATGGGAACACAAGAGGATGCTGTCTAGGACATATTCTATTCTGCAATACTTTACAGCCTCACTCATGTAGCTCTTAGTTCTGAAATGAAAAAAAAAATAGTGCCCTTTTGTGGAGTTGCTTCAGAAAGGACAGTGAAACACTGTCCATGACCTCAACATGAGCTAGAAGGCTCTGCCATCTGGCCAAGACACGACCCAGGTAAAAGTTAAACGCATCATTGGCAAAAACCTCTGACAAACCAACACTTTATTTGAACTGGGGAAAAAGTCAAGTCCAAATGTTGCAATAACCACCTTTTTTTCAAGTTTCCAGCACTTCCTGATTTCTTTGGTATCAAATGACTCTGCCTGTCACATTCCTGTTACATTAGCACTTCCTGGTTCCATAAATACTGGAAATAGACATTCGGGATCCCCAAACCAAACAAAGCAAAACACCAAGGTTTTTGTTTTTAGTAACTTAACCTTTTGAACCTCCTTGTTGTTCATTCCAGTGGGTAACAAGGGCTAGATTTAGATCCTCAGATAATCTGAAAGACAAGGAGGGCTGGATTTAGATCCTCAGATAATCTGAAAGACAAGGAAGCAGTGTTTAACTCAGAGTTAGAAAGTAAACGATTAGTTAAGATCTGCAATTAACATCTGAGCTCATTAAACCCTTAACAGTTGCCTTGGCCCGAACTGACTTGCCCCCTACCCGTTTTCCCTCCCTCTGTCCGGCCCCTCTGGCTCTGTGCCCTTGTGGTTAAGAGCTGACCTCTGGACTCAGATTGCCTAGAGCTGAAGACTCACCTGAGTAGCTGGGTGCCCTTGGGCCAGCTACTTAATCCCTTGCCTGCATTTTCCTCACATGCTAAGTGGGGATGATAATAATCTCATTCACAGAGTTAAGAAATAGATGAGTTCATGCTTATAAAACACTTAGAAAAATGCCTAGTACATACTCATTTCTTAATTCACTTAAGCCATCGCAACTAGTGACATTAAATTTTTACTCTGCAGACCACTGGTTATGTAACCTTCATCTACCTGCTTCCCTTCTAGGAACCTCGGTTTGTCTCCATTGAAAAAGGGCAATACACTCATGCTCAGAGGGCTGTCGTGAAGAGTGGAGGAGAGGATGGAAGTGGCATTAGACAGGAAGCAGGTGGACGTTCCCAAAGGTTCAAGGGCAATGGCAGCTGGGCTCCCCCATTGCCTCAGGAGGGTCCAGGTCTACATGCTGGACCTCAGCTTCGTAGACTTGAAATCTAATGGGCAGCACAAGCGGCAGACCCATCCCGCCGGGGGGAGAGGGAACTGACCACAGCCGTGCCGTGGTGCACTCCAGACAAAGGGGTTTCCTGGGCACAGGCGGTGACTCCACGTGTGTCCGTGTCTGCAACAGGCTGAGGATCCAAGCTGGGGCCAGACTGGTTCCTTCCTCTGGCCTGAGCACTCTCTCCCATTCAGTGTTGAAATAAGCATCACCAAAATCTTGCCCCCAAGACCCACCCACACGGATTGCTGACAAGCATGTTGCTTCATAGATGCGCACATGCTCACCGGTTATTTCCTCGTCCTGCGGACCAGGAAGTCATCTGGTCCCTTTTTACTTGTCTCCATGCTCATCCTTTAGATGTCAGTGTCAGCGTTTGATGCTCACAGGGTAACCTTTTTGCCTCTCGGTTCTCAGGGACTGCTTCCCAAGTGCCTATAAGAAAAGGCTAAACAAATATGTGATTGCTTTTATGCAGCCAGTGATTTAAGGTGATTTCAGTTACCTCCTGAGAGAGTCTGAGGCCATTTTTGTCCCTGGGGCGTGTTTATTTGTTTCTTTGTGTGACAGATGCCTTCTCTTTGATCCTCCAGAACCACACTCTGTCTTCTCCACCCTCCTTCCTGCCCCAGAAGACTGATGGATATGGATTCCGTCAGTGGACTCCCCGACTCCAGACTTGGCGGAAGGCAGGGAGGGAGGAGAGGAGCTCAGGTTATTTACTGCCCTCAGCCCCATTTCTGAGATACTGCGATGGCCTATTTGCGTTGCTCAAGCCAACGTCCCTGCCCCTCTTTGGAAGGTCTCCGCTATTAGTGGCTTAAGAATTCCAGACATCACTCCCTCCTGTCGTCTCCCCAGCCTTAGTCATGGTGGCTTCTCTGCTGCTATTAACCCCAGGTTACTGCAATATTCCTTTGTGCTTCCCTACATTTTCATAAAGAGTCCCTTTGTGAACCAGCCTTTGAAATTTCCTAATTCAAGTGAGCCATCTGTTCCTTGTTGATATCCTGAATGATGCGCTTTGTTTCGGGTCTTAGTGTTTGCAATTTTCCACGTCGATGTATGGAATGTTAGCATCTTAAGGGGTGAGTGAGCGACCTCACGGCAGAAATACTTCAATGGCGTGGGAGGCAGGGACTCTGGGTTCCCTGGCTCAGACCCCAATAGCATCATCCACCATCCAAAATCCCTACCCACAGCCCCATGCCCCGAGCCACAGCTGCAGGGATGCAGGAAACATGAGTGGGCATGGTCCCTCCGACATCCGAGAAAGAACAGGCAGGGACCTGAACAGCAGCATCAGGAGAATTCACATTTAGTGTATTTTTATTAATTACAGACACAAAATTTTTAGAGCTAGAAAGTTCATTACAGACCCCAACCCTTCATTTCCCTTGTAAGGAAACAAGCCCAGTTCTACCAAGCCATCGGAGATAAGATGTTTCACAGAAACTGGTCAGGGACTCAGCTTCTTCATTTCCAGTCCGGTGACTTCTAGAAGAAGACAGCTACTCCTTAAAATTTAAGGAGCCAGACTTCCATCAGAGGTTTTAAAATATTGAAGACATTTCATTTGCTTAATGCAGAAGTTGTACCAACTTGCTTCCGATTTAGAGTTCCATTAAAACTCATCAAAAAAAGAAAGCACGGGAATAAAAAGAATTTTTCAGACACCTCTATTATATTTGCATATATGTGCGTGAAGGTATGTATACCCATATGTGTGTATGTATCATGTACTGTGTGTGTGTGTTTCCTTCTTAGCCTGAGCTTGGCTCTCATTAGTTTAGCTTGCTGTAGCCCTAGGCAATGCCTCTCTTCATGGCTGGTTTAGCATTCACACTTGGGAATTGTGACAGGCTCTTTCAAACCATGAGGACAGAGCTGGATATTCGAGAGAAAAATAACCCATCAAATCACATTTTCTTGATGTGAGTTAACTTACAAAAAATTAAGAAGAGCCATTTCTTAAACTTGCTATCTGAGGGTAAAAAGGGACTTAAGGCAATGCCAGAATATTGAAATTCAGGCAAAATAGGGAGGATTGGGTTCACCGAAGGCTTGTCGTATGTACTTTGACTTTTTATTCAAATCCTTTATGGGGGGACTTTTTGAAATTTGAAGTTTCATTTTGTCACTTGAGAATGTCAAAAGCAAACATTTTCCCTTTTGATATAATTTTCTTATTTGGACAAAATCAAGTTTAAAAGGCCAGATGGCATCTACAAAGCAATATTATACTTCAAAACCCAGGAGTTAAACCCAAACTCTGCCACGTGGGGGCCCAAACCCCAGGAGTCAAGGAGTGAGATTTCCTTCTGGGCTGTCTCTTGTCTCTGGTGAGCTGGAAGACACGGCACCAGCCTGCAGAAGAAGGCTGCCACTGATATGCGCAGAAGAGAAAGTGCAAGCATCTGGGGCATGAGATGTGTGAGGGTGATTCCAGAGAAGGTGCCCAGTGAGCTAGTGAGTGAAGGGCAGAGGCCACTAAAAGCCAAGACAAAGCTTTCTAACAATACCCTGGGCTTTTATTAATGATTCCAGGATGATTTCCAGAAGCTTCTTCCTGTTGATAAATGCTGGCATCTTAGCTCATGTAAAGAAAATGAAACCTGACCTTGATGTGCTTTTCTTTTTCCAACTTCCCTCCCAGAGCAGCACCTGCTGGGCTGGTGTCTCAGGGCCTGGGTGTCAGCGGTTAGACATCGAGGTTGAGCCAGAGACAGCACCCAGGAGAAAGCTGTGCCCGAGAGCACGCAAACGGTCCAAAAGAGGCATCAGTCTGAAGAAGCTATTAAAGGCAGGTCCAGGTGTGAAGCTGCAGGACTCAAAGCAGGAGTGAAAGGGGTTGTCATGGGGACGGGGCAGCATCTGGAGGGAACACCTGAGTCACTGGAGCACGACAACCAGGAGGTTTTATGGGAGCCTAGCGGGGCTGCTAGGACGCCTTGCTGCCCCAGAGACGGAGGGCCTCGCTTTGGAAAGCAGTTTTTCTTTGCCTGACAATTTGTATTTGGAAATCGACCTACTTAGAAAGATAAACTAAAAGAAACTAAAGCACAAAGGAAAGTCTTTCTCATAAAATTGGTTTGCAAATGTCCGGATGGCATCTGGAAGGTAAGAGCAGCATGGAGGCGGGTAGAGGAACGCACTCAGGGGGTTCCCAAGTCTGCGTTCTTCAGCTCAGCCTCATGGAAGTTTCCGTGATCTTCTCCCCTGGGGGCAGGGCAGGCCTGCCTGAGGTGCAGTGGCCTAGGAGTGTTAGAAGAGTTAACCTGGTTTGTAACCCTTAAAAGTCCAGGGGTCCTTCAGTGGCAAGAGGCGTATATGCCTGTGGATTTTCATCAAATGGACTTTCTCACCACCATGCACCACAAGGAGAGTCGCTGTGGCCACGAGCCACTCACTGAGGAAGGGGCCTTACCCTGCAGGGGCTTTGGGGCATAAAAATGGATGAAAGTGCAGCCTTTGTTGGTTCCATTCCTGCCTTTGTGATTCCTTCACCTTTATCTACCCTCCAGTCACATCCCCCAGTGGAACATTTGGACATCTGCTGGCGCCGAGACCCTGGTGAGTTTTACACACATAAACATGGATATACTAGGGCATCTCGTCCTTAGCGCTGACCACAGCTTGCCATCTTCTGTTTTTCCACTTTCCATTTTTATTTATTATGCAGCCACCATGTTATTTCACTGACAACATAGATTTAAAAGGTTCTATTGGCTTGAGATTTTTTTCCCCTCCAAGATTATTCATTTGGGGAGAGGACAAACCACAGGAGATCCTGTCAACTTGAGCTCCCCAAAGGACAAGACCTTGATATGTTAAAACAGCACTAGGTGTCTTCCCAGCCCTGCTCTCAGGATGCTGGTTCTGGTTTTGAAAGCTGACCGGCTGGGTTCATGTCTCGTCTCCACCATGGACTGGCTGTGAGAACTTCTTCCACAAGCTACTAGACCTCTCCTAGCCTCAGTTTCCTCCTTTACCCAGTGGGGATAATGAGAGTGTCTAGATGAGATTGTTGGGAAGATTAACAGTGTTTGTATCTGTAAACACTCAGAATGGAGTGTGGTACAGAGTAAACACTGGCCCTGGGGATTGGTGAGGATGGTGACTCTACTCCACGCTGGTGTGAGAACTTTCTTGGGTTCCAGGAGCTGAGTTACAATACCAAACAGGTGTGGAATAAACGGAACATTTCCCCTACCACTGGGAAGGCCCTCGTGGTGAGGCATATTTAGCTTGAAAACTTGCCCTGCCCCTGCACCAGTGCATGCCAGAGACCTTAAAACAAATACTGGTAGTTGTTAGGGTTCTGCAAGTGACTGTAAACAACCCTCTCCACTTCCCAGGGTCACTGTCAACTATCAAAGCCTCCTCTTCACTTACATGCTGATGATTTTCCTTGAGATGTTGAGCTGAGCCCCCTCTCTGAATAGACCAGCAAGAAATCACCAAGGATTTGGAATCTGTGTTTATTAATGTACCTTTACCTTCCATTCAGACTGTTTTTAATCTTGTACATCAGTAACCAAACAAGGTGATTGCTGCTGATTTTAAATACTTCATGTTGTTTTTAATGGGTTTTACAGAGCTGGGGTCTGAGGAGCATATATGTAATAAAAATACATCCTCCTTTTTTTTTTTTTTCTTAAACACATTTTCCTCATATGATTTGGCAAAAAGACAGATACTTATAGAGTAAGTTCTTTTGCTGTTTATATTTCTCCTGGCAGAGCTCCAAAGATCCAGCTGAACACTCAGCGCTCTGGTTGAGCCCAAAATGTCTTTTCAGTGTATATTGAATTCATGGATTGCCTATTCTCACCTTTCCCTTCCAGGTGAAGGCAGAGATTGCTAGTGGCATTGTGGCAGATAGGAACCATTTGCCCCTCTAGACCTCGGGGCGGGGGGGAAATGGTGAGCTCTCTCTTACTCATATTACACCTTAGAAATGTCCAACAGGATTGCCAATAAGGGCGTAAGATGAACATAGCCATGAAAATGGGACAGTGTGATTAGTTATCCTCTCCTTGGTGACGGATTTGAACAGGGGTGGCAGGGGCAAGCTAGACTTGAATGAAATTCAGCTGCTAAGTTTTTTTAAAGTAAAAATGGAATAAAAAGATGAAATGGATTTTGGATATTTTCGTACAAGAAAATCCAAAGAGTCAATTTATCTTCCTTTATTAGATGTGCACAGATCTAGGAAGTATAAATTTCAAGTAATCTAGCAGCTTTTCTCTAGAAAGCTGTGCTTCTAGGTCTTCCGAGGCAAGAGTTGCTTCTTGCCTTGTCTATTCTTCTTGGAGACTTTATATAATAAGCTAAACGTGTGAGTTGCCAGCTCTCAATTACACGAGAGAAAGGAACGCTGATCTCAGAGGCGCTGAGCACTGAAGTAATTGCCTCAAGGAGTATGAAGTCAACAGTGTGCCCGGCACTGGCAGGAATAATCTAGAACGAATAGCCACCATATCAGCAAAATCTCTGGACATGAGCATTTTTTAAATTGGCCTTATTGCCTCTAGTTGTGAATTGTGTGTGTGTGTGTGTGTGTGTGTGCACGTGCCCGCGCACACACACACTTGCACTCAAAGCTATGGAGCTATGCCATGAAAACCTAGCTTGGTTTACAAACTCCCCCCAAACAAACTTCTGAGCATAATATTTCCATAAAGGTATGTCTTGCAAACAAGGAAGGCTCCTATATTTGTATATTTTCCCTAACTCTGTTTTATTCTTGGAAATCTGAGGAGTTGATTCCCTGGAGCCTGTTTCTAACTAACGATGCTTCGGGTTCAGCTGTGTGTCCCCTTTGGCTTTCTTCCTGAAGTGGAGAAGCATTTGCACAGAGGACACCAGGTGTTACTTTCATATCCGTAGACATACTAGAATACATGAGCGCAAACACTAAATCAAAACATAGCAAAATTAATGATCATCGCCGGGGTATCTAGACCAAACTCCTTATTACTGCGCAGGATCTGCGTGCATTGCGTCTCTCTTCTCATTTGATACTGAGATTGGACAATTTGATACTGATACTAATCAGTATTTTTAACAGTTGATGTTCACATAATTTATAGACCAGAATTCATCTCTTTTAGTCAGCATCATGTCATCCATTTCCTTTGGCTTGTTAGGTAATGACATATCCAAAGACCGAGTTCTTGGGGTTTCATTTTGCTGGCCTGGACCCAAAGAAAACTCACTCCTCTGGCTTGAGCCCCAATTTCATGCCTGGGAGCTAAAGCACATGACAACTGTTCATCATTCCCATTTCTTTCTTTTATTTTTTTCCCCCACTATCTGTAAACCAAGTCAACAAACTGGTAAAACTCTTTTGTAAAACGTTAAAGAAACTGAAGTGGGTGGGTGTAGCTTTCCTAAAGATGCGAAGGGCACAGGGCACAGGTTTACTGGACATTCCACAGACCTTTTTTTTTTTTTTTGCAGTACGCGGGCCTCTCACGGTTGTGGCCTCTCCCGTTGCGGAGCACAGGCTCCGGACGCGCAGGCTCAGCGGCCATGGCTCACGGGCCCAGCCACTCCGCGGCATGTGGGATCTTCCCGGACCGGGGCACGAACCCGTGTCCCCTGCATCGGCAGGTGGACTGTCAACAACTGCGCCACCAGGGAAGCCCTCCACAGACCTTTTTAATTGTATCCACACCAGGCAGCTGTATATGTGCCCAGTCCTCTCCGAGATAAACTCCATCCCATGCAGCTCAAGCAAAAACATAATTACCTGTCACCTCTTCTATTAGCTGTACATTCTTCTATTACGCTCTAATACAAATGTTTCTAGATAAAATATCATCTTTCTGATTATACTTTCTGGGTTCAGCCGTGGTAACCCAGCAAAAGGGAATGTATAATTTGCTCAAAACCTATGGATTTGGAAAACAAAGTTGCTGTAAGCTACCTCAATTTATCCGGCTTACAAAAACTGCAGAGGTGAACGTAATCGGTTGCCACGAAGAGAGGAATGCAAACAAATAAATCTCACTCGAATTTCTCAGTAACTGGGTGTTTCCCCCTCCCCACAAAGGAATGACCAGTTTTCCTCTTACAGTGGCAATGGAGGAGTGGGGAAGCTCCTGTCAATCCACTGGAAAAAATATTGGGGAAGGATTTGATCCACAGGATCCTTGGGGGACCACCTTTCTGGACTCCAGATACATTTCTCTGTCTATGATAAACCCGAATTACATTCCTGAGAAAGTTCCTGAAAGGCCAGGACGTGTATTGAATGATAGGTGACCAAAGGAGATAGGGAATTCCCCAAAAGAAAGCAGAAAATGATTTATTCATCAACAGGGGAGTTAGATATTGCTAAAATTATTGAGTCAAAACTTTGCCCTTTCATTCACAAAGGAAGTTGGGGAGAGCTATCAGAAGCAGATGGTAATTTCCCAGATGGGGATGGAGGAAACCCTACGTAAAAGAATAAGGAATGTTCTGGTCTCACAATGAGTCAAGGACTTAGAATCCTTAGGAGATTGTGCGATTTCATGGCCCCATAGGTCTGTCTCTAAATTCTGAAGTAAAGAGAGGACGAAATGAAAAGAATTAACCTATCTAAGCTTTAATAAGTAACTGTAAACTTGAGTAAATATTTTAAGAGTCTGAATGAGGACAAAAGATGAGAGAGTGACAGTGCAGGGGATTATTTTGGGGTCCATCAGTGGTGCTCCTCTACACCTGCTGCCTCAACCTCCCCAATTCTCTCTCTGTTCTGTATCTACTCCTAGGCACTCACTGGCAAAGGAGTTAATGTCTGGTTCATTTTCTCAGTTCCCAGGATCCTGACAAAGAGAAGATGCCTACAACAAACCTGGTCCCCTCAGAAATTACTGCAGGTGTTTCTTCCTACTCTTTTGTTTCACTTTGATTTACTTCAATTCGAACCAAAAAGTGACTGGTAGGCACTTAGTGTGTGCTAAGCCCTGGACACGGATGACAAAGATGGGCAGGACCAAGTCCTGACCACGAGATGCTCAGGATGTAGTGTGGAGGTGGGAGGGGGCAAGAAACCAGCCAATGACCCAGTGATGGGTGTGATGTGGTGATGAAGAGGATGAAGAGCAGAGGAAAGGGCGACTCTAACTCTGCACCAGGGGATCCGGGAAGGCTTCCCAGAGTACATCAGAGACGTGTCTCAAAAAGGGAGGTGAAGTGTGCAGGGAGGGCAAGGTGGAGAGGGAGTCCAGGAAGTGTGGGGAAGGGCGCTGAGGAGGTACCAGGAATGCGCCTTGCTTTAGAAGCTACGGGGAGTTTGATGCGGGTAGGCTTTTTTCTATGGGAGATGAGAGGGAGAGAAGAGGCTGGAGAGGAGTGCAGAGTCCAGAGGGAGCCGGGCCTCACATGACAGACCAAGGAGCTCACACGTATCTGTAGAGGAAGAGGTGCCACTAAAGGACTGTAAGCAGAGAAGTGCCACCGTCAGCTCTGGGTACCGGCGTAGGGCATAGGCTGGAAGAAGGCAAAACTAGAAAGTCTGGTAGACATGAGGTCCCTGCAGTACTCCAGGTGAGGAAGTAGAGCATCCAACTGACCGATCAGCAAAGGTCCTTCTGTTGACCAGAACAGATTGAAGCAAACGCTCTGCCTTATATCAGGTCCTGCTTTCCTTCTTGGGACAGTGCTGTGGTCCTCCAAACTCATGCAGGTTATGCAGTCATGTAAGGAACATCTGAGAATATGGAAAGAGAATAAAAATGGGCTGCTTCTCTGGGCTGCAAATGGTCCCAAAGTCACCTGATGGAATACATCCCCATTAATGGTACCTGTCACATAGTTCCATGAGTGGCAGCTCTGCAAGTGACCAGGGGTCTCAGCAGCCCTCGGCCACAGACTGGCGCTCAAGTCCACATTCTGCCTCAGCACCAGCCAGTGCAAAAGCTCACCTTTCGGGGCCACCTTAGTTAAGTGCAGTATTTTGAGCACTGGCCAATTTAAATCTATAATTCAACTAAAGAGTGACAATAAAAAGTTTTTCAAACTTTTCTCTTAATGTGATTTTTCCAGGGTTCAGAATTTCCTCACCCATTAACCTCACCACCAAAGTCAAGACTTACAGCAACATAAAAAACATTCCATTTACCTGAGTGCTTTAATAATGCTTTTTTTTTTTTTTTTCCCTACCAGAATTTGCTGCCGCTACTGGTCAACACTTAGAGCTTTAGTTCACCAATATGACATGACTTAAGGAAGGTTTCATCAGTCAGTAAGTTAACAAATATTTATGGTACGTCTCCTGGATCAGGATGCTTTCAGTTGTGGAAGATGAAGACCCAATTAAGAGTGGCTTGAACAGCCACAGATATGCATTATCTCTCATAAGAAGTTGGCAGATCGGTTGGTTCCAAATCAGTAGTTGCTCAACAATGTTGTTAAGTCCCCAGAATCTTTCTCCTTCCCTCTCTGCCATCAATGGATCTTAGCTTGTGGTCTTGAGTTGACTCCCCTCATGATGCCAAGATGGCTGCCACAGATCCAGGCATCACATTGCCCTTTTCTAGGGTCAAGGACAACAGTCACAAAAGCATAGAACATGCCCATTCCTAAGCCAACCGCTAGCAACAAGAATAGGAAAACCTAGGATTGACTTAGAATGATGACAGCACATCCTCTGGGCCAGGTTGAGGGCTAGCCTTTTCTGAAGCAGTCAAAGTCAGGGTTGTGTCAGCAAGGAAGCGAGGGCAGCAGCCGACAGCTAGGCAGCTAATGAGAGCTGCTCTGTTATTCTTAGTACCAGAGACCCATCAGCACACAAGCCCCACAAGATTCTGGCTCTCAGGAAGTTTGTTTTCTAGTTGAGAGATGGGAATGCTGGTGGTCAGCTTAAAAGGAGAGAGGGGCTTAGCTGAAGTAGCTACCAACCTCAAGAAGTAAAGTAACACGATGCACATATCTCTTGTTGGGTGAGTTTTAGTTCCATCAGGTGTATATGAAATGTATTAAGTATCAGTACAATAGACTTCACAATTGTGAGAGAGAAACATTTTGGACCTGGGAATGTAATGGGCAAAGAGGAATAGGATGGGAATAAATTAATCCTCACTTAATTTCTGAGTATCTAATGCATGCAGAACACTGGGCAGGACTCAGAAAAGGTATAAGATATAAACCTTGGCCCTGAGAACGTCAACGTAGCTGGGTGACAATGGACATGTGATGGGTATGAAATGTAGCAGGAGTTCCGAAGAGGACCAGAGATAACAGGGTTGTCACTGGAATAAATCCCATCAACTCGGTATTTGGAAAATAATATAGGAGGAAAGAATATAAAGGGAGTAATTTTTTAAATTATATAAATTAATGGGTAGCTAAGAAGGAAGGTAACAAAATTAAAATTGGAAGGACCAAGTGTAAGAGCATAAGCTTGAAAATAATCCCAATGCATGTCATTGACTAATATCTAGAAAAATTAATTTTATAAGAACAAGTTCTACACACATCAAGCAAGATTCATCTCAGCAGTAACTACTGGATAAATAATACCGATATGATAATAACGGTAGCTAACACTTACATAGCACTTTCCATATACCAGGCCCTGTTCTAAGCACTTTACATATCAGGCTATGTAATCATTACATAAACCCTAAGTGCTACTTTTATCCTTATTTTACAGATGAGGAAAATTCTGGAGTAGGGAGATTAAGTAACTTGCTTAAACTCACATAAGCCAGTGTCAGAGCCGGATTCAATCCCAGGCAGTTGGATTCCCGAGTCTCCGATTTCAACCACTGCTTTAGCAGGAAGGAAGCAAGCCCTGAAAAAGCCAGATTATCAGAGGGAAAATAAAACCCATCTGAGCAGTTTCCTTCTCAAGTTGGAGAAGAGGCCCGGTGAATCTGGAGCATAATTCTTTGCAACTCCGGCCACCTACGTAAAAGCTGTTTAAAAAATGAGGTGCTCCCAGGGGTGTCCGGCTGCTGTCAGGGATGTGTGGGCAGGAAGCATCCTACCTGCAGAGGATTTAGGGGGGCTGAGCAGAGAGCTCCAGTGGTCCTATGCCCCCGGGCACACATGCGGAGGGGTCACCCCGGGAGTCTGTAGGTAAGACCATCAGGTCTTAAAGGGTGCTGCCCCCATCCTTCTGATGGGGACTCATAGAATGGAAGCTCAGCAGTCATAGCAGGGACACACAGCGTAGAAGCTTCCAGAGCAGCCGACAGCCAGGAGGACACATCGCAGGATGTCCCCAGCTCACGCCTGACACTTCGCCCGCCCATGCTTCCCAGTTCAGCCTCCGCTGGGTTGCCCCAGGCTTGTCTTTTGGCATCATGGTTGCCAATTCCTGCAGTTTCCATCTTGTCCTCCGTCTCATAAAAAGACCCTGCTGGGCTCCCTCATAGCTGCTCTCCAGCTGCTCCACACCTGAGAACTGGGCCCCTTGGCCGTCATACAGATGCTGAAAACCACGAAAGAACTGAAATTTTCACCAGCCCAGCAGAAGTCCCTCGGCCTCATCCACCTGGAGATGCTCTGCATAGTGAAAAGGATACTGGATCAGGCTGCAGTGGTCCCGGAACGCCAACCCTCGGGGCGATTTCAGACAAATTACATAAATTATGTAGCCTGTTTAATACCTCAGTTTCACCAGCTGTAAAAAGGCAATAAAACGACTGGACACCAGCAAAGGGTCATAAAGGTATTATGAGAACTGAATGA